>NC_090269.1:212056572-212367961 GCF_040414725.1 Anabrus simplex | reverse complement strand
AGTCCACGTCTGCGGTTCCCTTCTCTCATGAATTATATGATTAATCCTTTCAGCCAAAATTTTTCATATGGGAAAATGTGCTGAAAATGGGCAGCTTACCCAAGTTTTCCGAATGATAGAACTTCGCACTATTTCATAGGATGACGGAGTAGAATAGAATTTTTTCAGTCATTATGTATGTAACATACAACATAAATTTTCCCAAAACTAACATCATAATATACGTACATAAACTAAGAATAGAATGTAACTTCAATATATTACAAATTAGTTCATTTCGAAGTAAAATTGAAACATGAGTAACAACATATTAGATGGTAGTTCTTTCTGATCTGATGACAGTTTGTTAAACATCTTCACCCGAGCAAAGAAATGGCTTGAGTCCAACTTTTCTGTCCTATAACGAGGTACATCGACTTGATTAGCTGACCTGGTATTATATTCATGAACACTTCTGAAATTTATTTTATCTGCTTCTGAGTATACATTAAGAAGTGCATTATAAAAATGTGTTTAAAACAGTTATGAGGGGGAGTTTGATAAAAGGAAACCTACAGTGGGCCGTCATAGACGATTTTCTTACAATACGTAATCCCTTTTTCTGTAGAAGTAAAAGTTTAGAAATCAGGCTGCAATTTCCCCATAGTAGAATTCCGAAATTAAGAAAATTGTGAATGAATGGATGTTACTTCAGCATTTCTACTGTGTATATTGTGATTTCAATTTAATACACATGTGTGTGATAAATATGTATAGGGTGTATCTAAATATATTGAATAAACGTCGGGGAGTGATTCCTGTGATCAAAGCAAGGAGAGGTATCCCTATGAACATATATTTTACCATGCGTTGTTACTGAAATACCTGTGACGGAATTAAAGGACATACCTTGATCATATCGCAGGAGATGCTCCAATTGACTACTGCTAGCAACCTCAACATGAACTGACCAATCCGCTCGAAGGTAAATGGGTCCTGTCGAAGAGTTGCACAGGCATTAATGTTACGCTATTCCAGGTTGATGTCGTTAACCATAGTAAGGTTCACCAAATTTTCGAAGTGCCCCCAAAGGTAAAAGTTCAGGGGATCAAGGTCAGAGGACCGTGCAAGTCAACGCACTGGAACACGCCACTCGATCTTCCGTCGAGGGAAGGTTCTGTCCAAGATCTGGCATGCATACATACTGAAGTTCACTAAAGCCCGACAATGCATGAACACATAGCGCAGCGAATTTCTAGGGGCAAATGTTCCAGTAGCACAGGCAGCGTATCCATCAAGAAGGTCAGATACAGTGGTAGTAGGGTTCGAATATATGGGTCTATCAATTGATCATAGATAATACCACACCATACATTACGTTCAAGGAGCGGTTGATGGTTAGGACGACCGTACAATGGAGATTTTCAGCTGCCTTCGTGTGTGTTTGTTAAGCAAGTTTATGATGCCATCTCTGGTAAATGTGGCCTGGTCAGTAAACAAACCGGACGACGAACGACAGAAATGTCGATATGGTAGTGACAATATGCAATGTCTTCACCTCACTACCAACGCATTGTAGAACATATGGTCAGTATTATATTGTTTTGACCTCTATTATGTAAAATCGGAAAATCTTCCATTTGTAGAACGCTGTTTTACGTTTCACAAATTATGGTATAAATCCCAGAAACTTTGTAATGGTTTACATGTTGTCAGTGTTGTTCCGAGTCAAGAAATGAATCTCATAAATGACTTTATAGTATAATAGCTCGTCATAAAACTGTTCTCTCTGAAGATTTTCCATCATAAGTAAATATGAGGACGATGATATGTTTTGAAGAGCATCAATTAACATGTTCAAAAAATTCCCTGTACACTACATTTTCCACTCGTCCTCGTGGCTGCAGGATGATCAGACTTCCACGCGAGCTCGCTACAGAATGAGCTACATACAACTGACTGCAGGGGAGAAACAGTCCTTCCACAAAAACACGTCAGCCACCCTCAGACTCTGTCCTTGCATCTTCATGATGGTCGTAGCATAGTGGACCTAGATCGGGAAAAGGAAACACTTGGAATTGAAAGTCGTACTCTTATGGCTTGCGGCAATAAAAGCCGTTTCTAAAATAGTGCAAAGATCATCCCCCTTCAATGATATCTTAATGAACCCTTACTTACCTGCACAGTTTTGGAGGGTTCAGATACCGCAGCAAATTTATTGGTAGCTCCTACTTTCAGGAAGAGACTATAGGAAGAAATTGCTGATGAGTGATGGTGTGCAAAAGCTCAAAAGAACAACGAACAGTCATCTCCACATATTAATTGCATTACACCATTTAGGTAGGCATCAATTCCAGTGAAACCTTCATTATAGTTGTTGCTATGACTTTATTACGTGTTACAATCGCCATGTCGTTAAGACAGATGCATTTTTCACCTCGAGATTTAATTTTCAATCGCAGGTAAATATTTTCTCTTAAATACCCAATTATCATCGACCAGTTCGCTGAGATATTTTGGAATTCTGATCTATCCCTTGTCCTCCACGAATTGTCGTGTCAACAGGTCACTAAGGAACTTTATTCTCTTTATCTTCTAAATCTCAAACTTCGTCACGCGTATGCCATACTGTAAACCTGAAACCGATACGAGAATATCTCTCCCACTGCCATGATTTATCAGATGGTGACATAAGTTCAGGTTTGGACATACTGTACCTCTCACGCACTCGTGCCTGGTTTCACACGGTTCCCCATTAGGCCTGATGTAAAACAATGAAAATCTCAGCCACTTTCCAGAAAAGTCTTGAACCACACTGACTCGTACGTATTTCTTCCCTAAGTGTGTCTATGCCGTACATAAGGTAACACAAATGGAAAATAAACAGGTGTCATCTCCAGTAAATTACTCAAATAAATCTACCTTAACAAAAATGGAAAATAAACAGGTGTCATCTCCAATAAACTACTCAAATAAATCTACCTTCTTGATAGATACGTGTTCTGTAGCCATTAGGAATAATTTCAAGGCTAGAAGTCTAGTGTCAAATAAAGAAACTAATGTATCGGAAAGAAGGCTTCACAATCAGGTAAATGTTTAAATGCTCAAAAATGACATGATTGATCGAAATTTATTAATTACCCTTTCAAATGAAACTTAGGGAAAAATCGTTTAACCGACAAATGAATAAAACTGAAGGCAGCCAAGAGGCTACTTTTTCCTGCTCAGAAACTAGGAATGTGGGAAGACAGACTTCTTAGAGCTTGAAATGCGACGCTATAGGACAGTCGAAATGAAAGGAAAGATTGCACACTTTGATTATTGGCTTTTCCCAATGACGCTTAAGCCGAAATATGCCCCACTAAGAAGACTTTTCAACGCTCATAAATGGAGTGCATCGTCAAAACTATAAATAAGTCGAAGACTAAGCGATTTGTAGATGCCGCTAAAGTTAAGGAAGATATGTATTGCTTGGAAGGCTGTACTGATTCAACCTACACAATAAAAAATACAATACTTTTAACGAAAGAAAGAAAAATAACCTACACACTCTCAGAAATGAAAAGAGTAAAGAGAATTCTAGTATGGAAGCTAAGCTAAAATGAAAAACAAAAATAAATATCGCCTAGAAACGTGTACTAAATCAGACTATACACGAAATAAAGGAAGTAAGGTAGAAAATATCTTCAAAAAATACTGTACTGAATCGGACAAAACACACACAAATAAAATACTTAAATGTTAGATTAACGGATGGGAAGATAAAGAGAATAAAGTTCCTTAGTGACCTGTTGGCGCGACAATTCGTGGAGGACGAGGGATAGATCAGAATTCCAAAATATCTCAGCGAACTGGTCGATGATATTGGGTATTTAAGAGAAAATATTTACCTGCGATTACTTGCGATCAAATTCACAGTGAAGCACGTAAAAATGCCACATCTCTAACTTGCATAACAATTATTGAACTACGTACATTTAGTTCCCCAACGCTGAAGCTGTTTGATGCCATCTTACCGCTCACATGCCTCACAGTGCGTATCTCACATCGCTGTAGTGTATACTGTTCGTGAAATGTAGTGGGTTATACTAAGTCATTCAATTTTAATGTAATAATGCCCTGTATTTAGGCATTAGATTGTAACAATTTAGAAGGCATGTACCGGAGGCAGCGTTTCTGCTTAGGAATTTTTTTTATTTTAGACGAAATTAACAGGTGCATTCTTATAAATGATTCACCGAATAACTTTGGGAAATATTCAATTTCTTCTCCTACTCCCCCTCCAGTTGAAAGAGGTTATAAATATGGGAATATACCTAACACTATGAATTTAAGCATATCCAGTGTCCACTAGACAGAGGTTCACAAAAAATCAATGGAAAGTAGGCTGTCAAATAAGAAACCACGCGGAGATCTCAATTTCCTCCTGAAGAGGAGATACCTGTCCACTCAACGCTATTTCCGACGTATTTAAAATGTTTTCATGCCCCATGTACGTCGTATCTAATCGACTTTAAGAGTAGCATCAGCAGTGTTCGGGAAGTTGCAGGCGCCTTCTGCCACTAGCGCCGCGCTCTTTGGAGGATTCGGAAGAAGAAATAACTTCCCCACACTCCTATTTTCCGAATTGGTTATCTTGAAAAAATGCTGAGAAGTGGTCATTATCCACACACTGTGCCACAAGCAATTTATAAGGTGTAGACAGAGAGTTATATTTATAAGCTGCTGATCACATCTCTTTCAATGAGTATTGCCAATGTAATGATTTGATCATCACATCCTCCTTCTGCTCACAACCAGCTTATTCGGATGAATCAAGTCTATTCAATGATTTAAAAATGTTGTTGTATAGTGATTTTTCTAGAACTAGCTGTCTCACGCATTGTAGGGCTATTGGTTGATAATTTTCAGCCTACGATGGAGATTAAGTTTTAAAATACTTTGTGGCCCAAGGAACTTCCTTTTCTGGATTCTGTAGTTCGCAATGTGGGATTATTCTTATACATATACAATACCTTTTAATTATCATCCTGATTAACTCGTTAATATTGTTTCAATAATATCTGCAAAAAATATTCTACTATTTCAACTTTAATAACCTTCCTATTAGATATTACTCCATCTGTATTGGACATAAACTCAACATAGATACAGTATCGAGAAGACCGGACAATACTATCTACAAATGATTTGTTTCTGAGCAGTCGTAAGCTACCTGTATTAAATTTTAACACTACATAGCAATTATTCAAAAATTTATAAAATTATAGTAGAGTAATTCAAGGAAGATGTTTTAAAACGGCATTTTCAAATTATATTTATATATTTGACCACCCATAAACTGGGAAATAACTAGGGTAAGATACGTAATTACGAAGTGGAAAAGGAAATCAAATATTCTACGAACTTTAAAGTTTATACGAACTGATAGTACAAACCAAAAAATGAAGATTTATCATTGATGAATTTGAAAATAAATCAAATTATTATGTTTATTATGTGCTATATTTTGCGATCTAATACTGAAAATCGTAAAATCGATCAGTTTAAACAACTGACTGATTCATTGATTAATTGATTGTTTCATTTATCATTTATATATTCTGCTCTAATACAGACCAAACGACTTTCTTTTACATCTGGACAACGGAAGTTATATAATTTTCACGTGATTATACGTAGATTTGATTGTTAGGTAATCAATATTAATGCAGGTTTCCAGTTTTTTATACCAGCTGCTGTAACTTTCAAGTAACTTTTGGCCAAGTGCACGAAACCTGTTTAACGTAATCAGCGTTTAAGATTCTTCGTAAACCTTGTTTAAATGAAGCAGTGGAGCATCACTCCTAATTATTACTTAAATGCCTGATTATTGTCGATTCAAGTTAAACAGCCAAGTTCGAGTGGTAGCAAAAGAAACAACAGTGATTAGCAGTGAAATTAAAATGGCTGCCAGGTTTGGAGATAATTTTGAAGAGAAACTGCTGTACCTGAACTAGCTGGAACAAAACGGAAATGAGGGCAATGGTATAATATTGGAGAGAGGCGATCCTTTAGAATATCTTAGTTATACAAAACAAAACAAAACAAAATTTGACCGGGCGAGTTGGCCGTGCGCGTAGAGGCGCGCGGCTGTGAGCTTGCATCCGGGAGATAGTAGGTTCGAATCCCACTATCGGCAGCCCTGAAGATGGTTTTCCGTGGTTTCCCATTTTCACACCAGGCAAATGCTGGGGCTGTACCTTAATTAAGCCCACGGACGCTTCCTTCCCACTCCTAGGCCTTTCCTATCCCATCGTCGCCATAAGACCTATCTGCGTCGGTGCAACGTAAAGCCACTAGCAAAAAACAGAATTTTTGGAAAGTTTTCGGTGTCTAAACAAACAGTTCCATTTCTTCTAGAAACGATGCAAATTAACCTACGATTTCCGATGCAAAGAAATCATGTTGTTCTTGATACCAGTCTGCTATTTTATTATATGTTTCTTCTTCCCGTTTTATGCCTTTATGAAGTCTTTATGTCCGATAACTAATTCTGCTACAATATCTGTTTCAAAAGCGAAAAAATTAGATGGTAGTTCTCTCTTTCCTTCTTCCATGTTCATAATAAGTTCTTTCTGCCATGAAAAAATGAATACTTTTCAGACCAACACAGAAAATACGAAATCACCGTAGCACGCTCCTATTTCTCCGTTCGCAAGCTAAACTTTGCGTTAGACTTTAATTCCACTGCCAACTAAATATGCTCAAACATTGAAGAAGAATCGTGCTCCACGATTCCTTGTACCAGTCCTCAGTTTCATGACATGTTTACAAACACAAGGAAGGCTAATGGATTTGGCCATTTATATCGAAAAACTAAAAAGACGGTGGTGCGTATTGGAGCATGTAGATGTAATCTTGAATTCGGGAGATGGTGGATTCGAATCCCATCGTTGATAGTCCTGAAGTTGATTTTCCGTGGTTTCTTAATTTTACACACCGCAAATGCTGGAGCCACGGCTACTTATTTCCTCTTTCTGGTCGCCGAAAATCTGTCAGATTTAGTAGGTATGCTGATTAACCGCTAGCTGTTTATATTGCAATACAGATAAGTTCCGTGCACGTTCTCATTTTGAACCGCCTTCATGGAAAGCCACAGACCATATCATTCCGTTGTCACACCCTCACTCCTGTTTTGTTTCCCCCTGTGGGTGGGGGCGGTAGAATAACACCCACGGTATCCTCTGCCTGTCGTAAGAGGCGACTAAAAGAGGCCCGAGGGGCACTGAACTTTGGAGAGTGGGTTGGCGACTACGGGGCCCTTAGCTGAGTCCTGGCATTGCTTCCACTTACTTTTTTTGAGAATTAGAACCTTTAATGCCCGCCCTAGTTTACACCTTCGGCTTACCAGCAATAAAGACAAAATGGATACAAAAATACAAAGGCAAACATACAATATCTACTATCCTCTCTTAAAAACTACCTAAACTACCTCACTAAATCTACTACGATGCTCCTAACAAAGGCTGATGACCTGTCCATATGTTAGGGCACCAAACAATCACAGGTAATAAATAATGCAAAATACACAGAAATAAAAGAACAAAACTATAGATAAACAATCACTACTCTACACCCCTTGAACTACTACCTACGTTCCTACTAATTTAGTGGCGTCACCCAGGCGGATAACCATACCATGGGTAACTCCATCCTACACTAAACAAACCATTAACTACCTTGGTGGCGCTGCAGAGGCGGTTAGCCAGACCATAAGCAGCACCACCCTTCACTACTCTAATTTGGTGGCGCAGCAGAGGCGGAAAGCCGGACCATAAGCTGCACCACCTTTCACAAAAACTAAAGTTATACTACATACATCTAAAATACCTGCCAAAAGGAAAGCAACTGGCTGCTCGCACCTTCCACTTACTTGTGCTAGGCTCCTCACTTTCAGCTATCCTGTCCGACCTCTCTTGGCCAACTCTTGTTCTTTTCCGACCCCGACGCTATTAGGTTTGCGAGGGCTAGGGAATCTTTCATTTTCACGCCCTTCGTGGCCGTTGTCTTCCTTCGGCCGATATCTTCATTTTTCGAAGTGTTGGACCCCTTCCATATTTTCCTTCTGATTAGTGTTATATAGAGGGTGGTTGCCTAGTTGTACTTCCTCTTAAAACAATAATCACCACCACCACCATCCTGTCTTGTTATTCTCGAGGTTGTAGCGAGTTGGTTAGAGTGACGGCCACGGCTACCAGGCATCCACATGGGACATTAGAAGTGAAAATCCAAACCCAACCCATGTGGTTCAAACTTGAATTAAAACTGTGTATATTACCATAATCTCAGCATTCACATAAAACTATCAGCTTGCTTGGATTCTTACATGCTTGTTTGCCTTGATTAAGTTGTGTAGACTCCAATCAGATAAATGGTCATCCTTCAGATATTCATTTGAAGAACGAACACGGAGTTCAAGAATTGCGTAGCAAACTGAGCATCATCGAGATTCACATCCACATGTATTTCTTACCAATAAAATATTTCACCGGGATGGTGGCAATAAACTCATTGAAACTATGTCCAGAGAGGAAAGTAAATTACTTCTGCCTTCTAACATTTTATTAATATATTACATTTTTTGCCTTCACAATACGCATTTCCTACAGTTCTTTCTTCTTCCTCCAAAAGAAATCAATATTTATCGCGGGAGGTGTCTAAAGAAGTCACTTCCTCCGTTGAAATAATGAAACCTCATTGAATAATTCACTAAAATTTCGCTGAACTATCACTCATGGTGACAGATCAAATGGACTGCCACCGTACGTGTTTGTAGATATTTAATGTAGACACCCTGTCGCCAGCCGGAGATATGTAATAAAGATCACATCTGTCACTCTTGACGTCTGAATTCTCGTGACTGCAAGTTATTGAAAGGGTAGGCATAAATGAATCATGGTTAAGGGAAAGGAAGTGATAAATGTTACTGATAGACTAATGTCGCTCTAATATCTAGCTTTAAAGGAGTTTTCGTGGATTGTGTCCATACAAGCATGTTTATTATTTTGTCTTATCTGGCTATACAGAAAGGGTAAATGAAGACATCAACGGAAAATGGAAGTTATTGCTTGTGAGTGTAATTTTGTAGTACTACGTCCTACCAGACTGAGGAGTTCAGTAAGGTACAGTGCTTACCTTCTGAGTCTGAGTTCGAGGATTTCATCTCGGCTCAGTCTGGTGGTATTTGAGGGTACTTCGGCCTCGAGTCGGTGGACTTAATGGCAAGTAAATTAACTTCTGCCGGACAAAATTCCAGCATGTTGGCTTCCCTGGAAATCATAAAATTTGTTGGTGCAGCGTAAAACAAATAACATTATTACTGCTGTTGTGTTGATGTTGTCCGACTCCTCGTCTGCATGGTCAGCGTTGAGGCCCTCGGTTCTGATGGTTACGTGTTCGATTCCTGGGCGCTTAGGGACTGGGTATTTGTGTTTTGTTTCAAAATGCTTCTCTTCATATTCGGACAACACACCACACTACCAACCATCACAGAAACGTTCAATAGTGATTACATCCCTTCACGTAAGGTTGGTGACAAGAAGGGCATCCAGCCGTAAAACAGTGTCAAACCCACATTGCGACACAGGTGTGAGAAAGGTGGTATAAGATTACTATTATTATTATTATTATTATTATTATTATTATTATTATTAGCAGCAGCAGCAGCAGTTTCCCGCTGGCTCCGCCCGCAATGTACAAAATATGGTGTTGTTCGTTGCTATCCTCATGGATGTATTTGCAAAGTTTCGAGTTAATGAAATAAAGCACATGATCTGTTGTGGTAATATAATGTAATATTATGTCAATTAAACACTTGAAAAATACATCACACAGAGAAATTGAATTAAACGTTCCTTGGAACAACACTACGTGCCGAACTGTTAAAAAGTCCTTCAAAGATCTTCGTCATGGAGACAAATGTACTCATAACTTTTCTCAGAATCTACCTATTTAATTAGTTATTACCTCAAAAGAACGCGCTTGATCCACTGAGTGTTTTTAGATCATAACGAACTGCGTACCTTAATTAGAACGAAAGATATGATTGCTTCAATGAGACAAAATGTTGAAGAAATGAGACGTCAAATTGAATGTGCACTCATAACTTTCCTCAAAATCAACCGATTTGAATGGTTAAGAGCTGAAATGAAAGAGCTTGATCCGCTGAGTGTTCTTCGGCCAAAACTAACTCCGTACCTCAATTATAACTAACGATATGACTGCTTCAATGAGGCAAAAAATTGAAAAAATCGAATAATTAGAGGAAAGCGGAAGTTAATTGATTTATAGTACCTGATGACAACTCTGTGCATGAATACCTTTCAGTTAAAAAAAGAATGAAGGAAATGGACCGGATAGAATAGCCGGACTGACTGACTTAAGTTTTCATAATTTTTAATATATAGATTATTATTATCATTATTATTATTATTCTTACAGAATTGTGAGTAAGGCCCCTCTGTAAAGACAAAGTCGTGTCTTCTCTTAATGTGCGTCCTTCTATAATAAAAACTGAGAACTTCGTCAAATCATAGTCGTTTTTCCTTTTGTGGTTTATATCGCAATGATATCGATATTTTAGCGCAATCTAGGTTTCAGATCCTATTACTGGTCCTGGATAATGTTTGTATCTATATGTTGAACATACTGTTGACCTTTTATTGCCTTTTATTGTTTATCTGAATGCTCCGAAGTTATTAAAACTGCCATTTAATTAACCCGCCTATCTAGAGGCGTGATATCAAGTTGATCAACCTATCATAAACGTTGATATTAAGATCTATTAATCCAATCAAAGGGGTGTTTTATAAAAACATCTAGGTAACTCTGCCGAACCACCATATAAGAAGCGAAATTCGATCATTAGCTGTCCGATCTGACGGCAGCTTTATTCTGTGCCTGTGTTTTTCTGCATCATGAAATCTTTATAAACAAGGTATGCAGTCAATTTTATTAAGGGAAAGTAATGTGTGTGAAGCTAGGGAAGATTTATACGTTCCCCTTGCTATGTAACTGCTGGGTCACCGTCTCTTTCCTCAAATAAAATGTGGGGTTTTCTCATCTCTGAATCAAATGTAACTTTCTAGTTGCTTTACGTCGCACCGACACAGATAGGTCTTATGGCCACGATGGGACAGGGAAGGCCTAGGAGTGGGAAGGAAGCGGCCGTGGCCTTAATTAAGGTACAGCCCCAGCATATGCCTGGTGTGAAAGTGGGAAACCACGGAAAACCATCTTCGGGGCTGCCGACAGTGGGGTTCGAACCTACTAACTCCCGAATACTGGATACTGGCCGCACTTAAGTGACTGCAGCTAACGATCTTGGTAATGTAACTTTCAGTCTTCGGACTTTCACATTTTCATTTCCTCATGGGAAATAGCTCAAATGTAAAGAAACACTAGGGGTTACCCTCGTTAACCTTCCTCTAAATTGATGAGCGGTTACTAAGTTTCTTAACCGTCTAAATTCCTACTCGTTGTTCGGCTTTAAATTTTATATTAAAAAGTTACCAGGTAGCACGAGCTTAGCCTCTGTGTCATAAGGTCTTAAGGTCACTTAGGTGTACTGTTTTAAAAATTAATTTTTAGTGATTGTGTTTCCGTCTCTATTTCTCTGTTTCCGTTAGCCCTCGTAAATATAACCTTATTTCTCTTTTTAAGGCCGCGTAATGTGGGCCTTATGAACCCTGAAAAACATATCCTTCTTTCGAGGGTGTGTACAGCAGCGTGCCTACTGCTTCAACTGTAATTCTGACCAATGTGGTGATGTGAAAATTCTTAGCCCACGAAGGGCAAATCGTACTCTAATGTAAAGTTAACTCACGGAGTACGAAACCGTGTCCGTTGAAAAACTCACTGGAAGCCAAGGCTTTTTTCTCTAAATTTGTAAATTCCCGAAGGGGTTATCTCCACCCTATAAAGATTCTGAAGACCTGCGGGTCAAAGCTTTTGACTGTTCCACTCAAAAAGCGAGTTGTATTCAATTTTGTAAATTCTTTCTACTTTTGCAAATAATTTGAGCCTACGAGCTCTGGATATTGTATAGTTTCTGAATTAACTGATGTAGTTTCCCTATTTTCTCAGCAATTACATTCAACATTTGTTATATAACTTAATGAAATAAATGAAATAAAGTTCAAATATGATCTTGTTATCAACACTTAAATTCTGTTTAGTCCTTTGACCGGCCATTAACTCCTCACGCTCCTTTCCCTCTCTGCTCCGCGGAAATAGAAGTGTAACAATTATTATTATTATTATTATTATTATTATTATTATTATTATTATTATTATTATTATTATTATTATTATTATTATTATTATTATTATTATTACTTAATGGTGAGGGTTATAGTTGTCACGTCCTAGTTTGTGAAACAAGAGCAACGACTGAGTGGGCTAGTAATTGGTCCTGAGTTTCGGGATAGGAAATGATGTGGACATCTCGAATATATTCTGAACAGTGTCCCTCTTTGTTCTCAAGCGGCTAGGTCTATACAATCCACTGGGAGTCTCTAAACCATTACGGAAGAAATTCTAACTGGGAATATGTGTAGCCTAAGTAGGGTAACACCCTACTTCACAGAAATGACAAAGCACAGAATATTTTAAGCAATCCTCCTCCATTAAGAAGGATTGAGTAGTTTCCGCTTCAAAATGTCTATCTTAATTAATGTAACTCTGTGTAGTAATCGTTACTACATTCTTATTTTTAACAATTAATCCTGTTGTTATTGTCACGATGTTTTTCGTGGCTCGCAGAGGGAAGGAAGCGTGTGGGGTTAATGGTTGGACAAGGCACAAACGAAACCTTAAATATAGCTAACAAGATTCGAAGTTAAAAGTTATTTTTTTATTTTCCTGTATTATAATATTTTAAACAAAACATAAATAAAAGGGACTCTTATAAAAGAGCTGAAAGGCTCGTGAAGTTACAACCAGGAAGCTCAGAAATGTTACAATATCAGTAGTTCGTAAGCTCAAAAAACTTTAGAAACTCAGGAGCTCGTAATCTCAGAAAACTTGTTATGAATACTTAAGTTCTGCAGGTCTCCTAAATTTACATTTTAAGAAAAGGGGAGGCTAAACTTAACAGATCCGGAAAGGTACGTTTCAGAGAAGGAAGCCTTGCCTTCCAAAACAAATTACGTACACGGGTCTCAATCTCTGAAACACTATTTACGATAGTTTTACAAGACGCTCATTTACTTGCCCGTAGAGTACATTAACACTTGAAGCAGAAAAAGCCATTTCCTAAATAAGCTATTTAATAGCTCCGTTATACTAATCATAGCGAAGAAACACTCAAAAAAGGATCGGAAGCTCCATAATTGAACAGGACGGAAGGCTCACACTACACGGCTACGAAAAGGGAGAGAAAGGAAAAGGGGAAAAAAGGTTATACACGAAAGGCCGAGAAGAAACTGTGACTGGAGGATGAAACACAAATCTCTCCTAAGTAAAGTGCAGTAATAAACACCTTAGTGGGCGAAAAGCCGAGAACAAAGTGGATGCTGAAACACTAAGAACTACAAAGAACTACAAAGATCTAACTGGACCTAAAGCCCGATGATACAGAGGCTAAGCCATGCTATGAGGTGACTGAGGGAAAAAAATAAAATGATAAACTTTGTCACCCAAAATGAATTAAAAGAAGCGAACGAGGGTCTCCACTCGTGCTTCTTTACATTTTAACAAGTTACCATTAGGGAAATAATTTTAAAGTCCGAAGACTGACAATAGAAATCTACATTAAATTTAAAAGGAAAAATATAATACTTCATTAAAGTTTGAAAAAGCGAGACGACCTAGTGGATACATTCAATAGGGGTACGCTGCAATCTTCCCTATCTTCTCACGCGGAGAATTCACACGTTTAATTTGCTGCCTCCTAGGAGATATGTCCTTCACGCAGCACGCTCAAGTAATTCACTGCCGCTAGACAATAGTCTCAAAAACTCACTCATGTTATAGAAGACAGGCAGAGATTTCCAGAAGAAATTATGTAACAGATGTTACTTTTTAATAACTGAAATGATAACTGCAAAATAATATACAATATAAAGACTTAACTCATCGCTCTATTATTGTTATGATTATGATTATTATTTTTATTATTGTTTTGTTGTTGTTTCGAGGTTTCCGTGTCTCACAGAAGTATAAGAAGCGTGAGGGGTGAATGGGTGGGCAAGTAATTAACACGAGTAGAACATAACACAACTAAATTAGAAATTTTATTTCTTTCCTTACCTTTCTTAAGCTTAAAATTTGATAGGTATAAGATTTGGAACAAATAACAGTTAAATAGGATAACAATGAGCTCGTCAGCTCTGATAACAACGGTGGGCTAAAAGTCCGAAAATCAGGTACAAAACTAGAGAGGATTATCAACACCATAATATACAAAGGGATGAGCATTACAGCTCTGAACAGGTACACTATTTCATAATAGCATGTTTGCTCCACTCACTTACATTGCCTAGAAGTCTGAGCTGCACAAGTTAATATAGACCAAACACTCATAGGCATACATTTCGTACAGCGCACAAGGATATGCCTGACAATCTTCAAATAAGTATTTGCAGCCACGTAGCCCTCGTTTGGGCTTATCATCTGCTCAACAGTTTTATAACATACTGTTCCTGAAAGGAACTTCACACTACAAACTATTATCTAATAAACAGGGGAAAGATTGCCCATATTACCTGGCCTTAGTGTAAAAGGAAAAGGTTATACGTAATCGGCCACAAACAAAAACATAGGAGGCTAAACTCTTGCCCTCCTTATAGAAATGGTTAAAAACCCTAAGTGGGCTTAAGATCCAATGACACAGATATCCAATTATACATGAAGAGGGGTGACTAAACAAGAAACATTGGATGCCAAAATAGTTTTAAGAAATTTTGAGGTTCAGAAATCTTAGTCACCCCATTCCAGTTTGAATGGGAATCAACAGACGGCAATCACTCTTGTTCCCGTAGTTTATATGTTGCCCAGGAGAGAATATAACAGTCTCCTCAGACTTGCCGAAATTCTATATTACCGGGGAAGTTGGCCGTGCGGTTAGGAGCGCGCAGCTGTGAGCTCGCATCCGGGAGATAATGGGATCGAACCCCACTGTCTGCAGCCCTGAAGATGGTTTTCCGTGGTTTCAAATTTTCACACCAGGCAAATGGTGGGGCTGTACCTTAATTAAGGCCATGGCCGCTTCCTTCCCATTCCTAGGCCTTTCCTGACCTATCTGTGTCGGTGCGACGTAAAGCAACTAGCAAAAAAATCTATATTTAATCCACCAAATTAAGGAAATGCTAGAAAATTCTGCCATTTCCTTGCTTTGTTGGGCCTTCCTAAAGCCGCCCATGGCCCCTGACTCCATTAGAACACGCAGAACTCAATAAACTCAATAAACTAGAGCGATGAAGATGACAATATGGCCCTAAAGCAAGCAGCTTTTATAGTATTTCGAGGGGACGTTTCCAGAACTCTTTACAGTTAGGCTGGATAGCTGTACACACCCCAAATTCTAATTGGCTAGCGAAAATATTTAAAAGTTACTGATTGGTTTATTAATATTGAAGAAGGAACCAGAAGAAGTGTTGATAACTTTAACATATTAACAAAACAATCATCAAAACTTAAGCGTTGCAACCTGTCACAATACAAATTTCTTAAAAAAATAATTAGAGTTCGACCCGCTAGGGGGAATAATAAAACCCAAGTATCTTGCATAACATCAGCTTAAGATAGATTACACAGATGACCTTATGGAAGACGCGCAGTTTAACTGGCCGGAGGTATACCCCCGGTACAAGTATTATTATTATTATTATTATTATTATTATTATTATTATTATTATTATTATTATTATTATTATTATTATTATTACCGGGGTTTCGTGGATCACAGAGAGGTGAAAGAAGGTGTGGGCTTGAATGGGTCTATCTACAATGTCAAAGATTCTTTTAAAACTTTGAAATAAAGACTACATTTCTTTTCAGAAAATCAAACTTAACAATAGTCTATCAGGTACAACGACAATTTTGATATAAAAATAGAAAATCCCAGAATAGGGAATTTAACACCGTGGGGATTCAAGCCCCTAATTTACAAATTTACAATGTCGCCAATGTAGCGTTTACTTCGACACAAGGTTCCAGAGCACTTTGCTCCAACCGTTACAATTTACAGCCTTCCAGAGGCACCCCTCAATATTACAGTAATAGTAGCAATCTCAGAAAAGAGCTTACTTGCTCTCCAACTTCAACCAAGGAGGCTGTGCTCCCAATTTCTTACAGCCCACTCAAGGCAATATTACACAAAAATCTTACAATTTATGGTCTCTCTAGGCCCAACCTACAATTATTTAAATGTTTTGTTCACAGGGGTATATATTACCCAAACTACTTGGCCTACGTGGAAAGAAGAACAGCTTAAATTACTGGCTCAAATACAAAAAGTATGGAGACGTACACTTGTGCTCCTAGAAAACCAAGTATAAAACCCTATTTATCTGTCACGTTTCCCTTACGCTCAGAAGCGTAGTAGGTTTTCCAAACTATAGACTTATTCGACAAGACGGTTAAAGAATGGGAACCCCCAGCTACCAAAATTAAGAATCCTTTTAAATAATAATGTTATTTGCTTTACGTCCCACTAACTAATTTTGAAGTTTTCAGAGTCGCCGAGGTGCCGGGATTTTGTACCAAAGGAGTTCTTTTACACACCAGTAAATCTACCGATACGAGGCCGATCTATTCGAGCGTCTTCCAATACCATCGGACGGAGCCAGGATTGAACCTGCCATGTTGGGGTCACAAGGCCAGCACTTCAACCGTCTGAGCCACTCAGCCCGGCAAATATCCTTTTGATAGAAAATTTGAGTGTAAAGATAAAATTACTTGGTAAATATTTATGCTTGGATTTCAATTGTATGCTGACCACACGACACCTCGTAATCTGCAGGCCTTCGGGCTGAGCAGCAGTCACTTGGTAGGCCAAGGCGCTTCAAGGGCTGTAGTGCCATGGGGTTTGGTTTGTTTTTTTTCAATTGTATGTGTGTATTAGGGAATCTAATTTTGAACTCTTTTGAGGAATTCACGAGTAGTTTTACTTTCTAGTAGACCTAGAAAGTTAAGTCCAAATTGACACTATGGTAGTAGTTTGGTCATTCAGTCTATGCCACATTGCCAAGCAGCGAACGTCCATCTCTTTCATGAAAACTATTAAAAGTTCGAATAGTAAACCATTTGGCCACAAATATTGCTCAAATTTACCTTGACGTTGTCACGAGAAGCTACTCACGTATGAGTAAATATCACCAATTACATTTACAACGAAATTGAATTAGAACATTTGTATAATAGTGAAGACCGCATATTGTACATACCTCATAATTATTATTATCATCCTTATTAACATTATTACCTTCATCATCATTCGTCTCATTCAGCATAATGGTCCTGCTACTGCACTATGCCATCCGGCATGTGTAATTGCCGCTCTATACGCTAAAATCCTTGAGCGCTAGCTGTTGCCGCAAGGGATATGCTGTTATCCTGCAGGAACACTCTGGTAATACACACCAGATGTTCCAACAGTTACATTGCTCTGCATTGGCTTGAGTGCGTCGACATGTTTGAACGCGAGTGTATTCAGCTTTATTAATTGCATTGCGTTCGTGAATGGCGGGTAAGCGTTCAGGTAAATTCCATGTTCGTTGTAAAATATTGAAGCAAACTGCTTTATAATTCGATATTCAGGACAAAAACTGTCAGATTTAACTAATTATTTTCACACTTTAGTGTAGAAACCCGTTTATTACGAGGAATTTCCACATCCCTCCTTTTTAAATTTTCAACTCATATCTCCCCCTATTATGAACTTCTCTCCTGGTTAAAAATCGATAAACTACGACATCTTCACGTTGCTACTCTCGTATTTCGTCTGTTGAATGAACCTGAACCCCATTATTTATCCTCAAAGTTTAATTTACTCTCCTCCTCTCATGAACACAACACACGATCGACTACGACACTCTCAATTCCTGTGCATCGCTCATCTTCATTTAACCGCTCCTTTCAAGTGTCTGGTGCAAGGCTATGGAATTCCCTTCCAGTTAGTGTTAGGAATTGCACTTCCTTAGCTTCTTTCAAGCGGTCTTGCCGAGATTACCTATTAAATGTATAACCAGCTTGTATGAATGGCAGTATGAATGGAAGAATGATTGAAGTTAGGATTTATATTTTGTTAAATTATTTCATTATTCTGTTTTATAAAGTTTATTAGATATGTGGTTATTTCATTATTCTGTTTTATAAAGTTTATTAGATATGTGGTTAAGTGTAAGAGAGGGCTGTGAGCCTTAACTTCGCCACAAATGAAGGCATGAAATAAATAAATAAATAAATAAATGTTTCCCAAGCCATATATTATTATTATTATTATTATTATTATTATTATTATTATTATTATTATTATTATTAGAGGACCCGTGCTGCTCAACATAATTAGTTACACTGCAAATAGTTCTGATAACTCGTCTTGATATGCCTGTCGTAGTTATATTGTTATATTGTTATATTGTTTTAAATTGTTTTGCTTCCCCTTCCAATGGTTTTATGAACATTTAATAAGAAGCGCATTATGGTATGCCCTGGTTCGTAGTCAGAATTAATCTAATCTGACGTCATCATGCCGTCTGTTTGGTAAAAGTATATCGATATATACGATTTTGTATCCTGCAGTTATTGATGTAAAGCTTGGCATTGTGTCGTTCGAATAGTAAACCATTTAGCTACAAATATTGCTCAAAATTACCTTGACGTTGTCACGAGAAGCTGCTTGTGGTTCTTCTATATAGAACGTTTGTCTTGTGAGCTCATAATATCTCGAAGGAGCGTGTTTTTGTTTTTTTGTTTTTTTTTTGTTTTTGTTTTTTGCAGGCAGAGAACTTCTTTAACATACATGGCTTTCACTCTTTCTAGTGTGTCTAGGTTACCCTTCGATAGGTGTTCCCAGATAATGTATAAGGCGTATTTCATAAAGGGGACTGTTCGTACGTAGACTTTTTTCTCTTAGCATGTAATTTATTAGGAACACTCTGCCATCTGTTTAATATATTTGGAAGGTGGGAAAGGTTAGAGAATCAGAGTATTTAGCAGGGAATAGTAATCTTCCATGATCAGAGGAAGCGTATACTCTCTGGCTTGACAGGTAGTAATCAAATATGGCTGCATGCAATGACAATACTAAGGATGAAAACCACATATAGCAAAATATTAATGAAAGTGTTAGTCGCTTAGCAACCTGCTTAGTACCCTACAGCATGTATTGCGGGTTAGGGTAAGCCTTCGCCTGCAATTATTGGAGTGATCATTTAATGATTTGTTTTTATGATTACTCAAACTTGGCTGAACTTAGAGACCTATCAATGTCTCATGATTCCGGAGGGAATAAAAGAAAAATGTATCAAATCGATCCAGTAACGAAAGGACGGATTTGTCAAAAGCATTTTTAGTAAGATATTTTAATATATAGATTATTATTATTATTATTATTATTATTATTATTATTATTATTATTATTATTATTATTATTATTATTATTTGAGATAGATTTTGTCGACAGTTCGATCATGAGATTTATACGTCGTCATCGAGAAAGCTAAACATATCGAAAACCGTCTTCATTTAAATTTAAAATTGCAATATAGCTCGAAGCGAATATTCTAACAGCAAGACGAGGGCGAACGGGACAACTACCTGCTGGTTAAAACCAGATACCATGAAACGGAAGGAATCCAATACTTCAGTGGCATTAACGATGTAAAAGGCAAGTCGCTTGTTTATTGGAAGAAAACACGTGAACACTGGTAAAGTTATTTTGAGAAAATCTCAACAGAATAACTCAAGCACCCATCAATCAAGTCGGAACAGGTGCTGAGGGCCCAACACACACGTTGACATCACCGAAGTCAAGGTTGGTTTAAATCTTATGAAGCCAGAAAAGGCGACTTTTGCAGGTAATATTACGGCAGAATTGCGGTGTTCCCGAAAGTGGGATGGTGTAAATTGGTTAACAAAACTCCTCAACCTTAGAATGTGAAACGCTACGAGATTGGCAGGTGAGCATCATGGCGCCCATCTCCAAAGAAAGAGGGAAAGTTTCTGTAAGTGTGCCAATTACGCCCAATTCTATTTATTAGCCACACTATCAAAGAAATGGAACGTATTTCCAACATGCGGATCCCTGAAATCGTCCAGATGATTAAATGTAAAATGCATTTATTCCTCAGTGGAATGTGTTATTCTGGGTATGAGGGACGTTTCTGTAGTAACGGAAATGAAATGGCCTATGGCTTTTAGTGCCGGGAGTTTCCGAGGACATGTTCGGCTCGCCAGGTGCAGGTCTTTCGATTTGACACCCGTAGGTGACCTGCGCGTCGTGATGAGGATGAAATGATGATGAAGACGACACATACACCCAGCCCCAGCGCCAGTGAAATTAACCAATGATGGTTAAAATTCTCGACCCTGCCGGGAATCGAACCCGGGACCCCTGTGATCAAAGGCCAGCACGCTAACCATTTAGCCATGGAGCCGGACTGTAGTAACGGAAACTCGTTGCCTCTACTTTTTTAAGCCACCTCCGGAGGCCTGGGTTCGAAACTCGGCTCTGCCACGAAATTTGAAAAGTGATACGAGGGCTGGAACGGGGTACACTCAGCCTCGGGAGGTCAACTGAGTAGAGGGGCTTCGATTCCCTCCTGAGCCATCCTCGAAGTGGTTTTTCGTGATTTCCCATTCTCCTCCAGGCAAATGCCGGGATGGTACCGAACTTAAGGCCTCTGCCGCTTCCTTCCCTCTTCTTTGTCTATCCCTTCCAATCTTCACATCCCCCGACAAGTTCCCTGTTCAGCATAGCAGGTAAGGCCGCCTGGGCGAGGTACTGGTCATTATCCCCAGTTGTATCCCCGACCCAAAGTCTCACGCTCCAGGACACTGCCCTTGAGGCAATAGAGGTGGGATCCCTCGCTGAGTCCGAGGGAAAAATCAACCCTAGAAGGTAAGCAGATTAAGAAGAAGAAAATGCTAGAACAGCATGCATGTATTGAATAGCTTACCGGGCGAGTTGGCCGTGCGCGTAGAGGCGCGCGGCTGTGAGCTTTCATCCGGGAGATAGTAGGTTCGAATCCCACTATCGGCAGCCCTGAAAATGGTATTCCGTGGTTTCCCATTTTCACACCAGGCAAATGCTGGGGCTGTACCTTAATTAAGGCCACGGCCGCTTCCTTCCAACTCCTAGACCTTTCCTATCTCATCGTCGCCATAAGACCTATCTGTGTCGGTGTGACGTAAAGCCCCTAGCAAAAAAAAAAAAAATGAATAGCTTTGCAATATTCTGTGAAGAAATTTGATTTGCTAAAGCTATCTCTCGGCGTAAACCAAGTGGAATACATTCATAGTTTAACTTAATTCCATAGGAAGTTAGCCATATTTATTTCAGTGCAAACACACTAAGTTAGTTTTCTAAATATAAAGATCTGAAAAGCAAGCTAATCTCAGGTATTACGTAGAAGTTGTTCAAGAATAATTTCTTAGCCGTTGGATATGGAAACTGCTGGAAATCACGCTACCACTCCAGGTCAAGGTATACAACATGCTTTATCTACGAATTTGATACCTTAATTTGTGTAATTCTGCAAAACGTACAACTTTCCTGTGAGCTTATTCTTCAGCATTTCTTATTATACAAAGGGTTCTTCCAGCAGTGCAGAACAGTATTCTTTAAGTCAAAGTATAAATTACATTGTATAGAACGAATGAGATTGAACAAATCATTTTCCAAGCTTCCAATAATCATACATTAACGTAGATGGTAAACATACGCACACACATTTTTCATTTAGTTTCACAGTATTATCGAGTGAGATGAACGCACGGTACGGGTCGTGAAGCACTATGCCTGTATTTGAAAGATAAAAAGCTCCATAGGCCTTAGAAATTTAAGACCATCGGAATTTGGAGATACCAATGACTGGCCAAGTGAAATCTGATAGGAATGACAAAAATGAGGATCAAGGAAGGATTTCACTATTAATTAACCGTAGGAGTGCCACACAAACATTTATTTGCTGACAAAGAGAAATTAGGTAAAGAGCATTATTTGGAGAGCAAGATATACCCACCAACCTGAGAAAGATATTCGCGTTGAACTGTTTCCTGTGGCGCCATTTATGTGTGGACCTCTGATCTTGAACGAACTGCATTGTCGGCCATCTGAACAAAAATATAAGTACAATTATGACGTAAGCATCATGACTCAGTCCATAAAGATTACTTCAAGTTCTTTCATGTTACTTATAAGTAGAATAAATACAATTACATGTTCAGTCCTTTCCCTGAACTTATTGTAGTACGGTAGTGGAATTTATTTCAAAATAATTTGTATATTAAGAACTGCTGAAGAATAAGTCCCCAATTATGGCCCCCATTTTGTTTATCGCACGTATGTGAAGACCTAACCATGATAAAAATTTGAAAATTAAAATATACGCAGTTCGGAAATAACTTTTTCCATAGCTTGTATTGGTTCCATGTTATAAGTAATGCGGAGTAAATAAAGTGTTTTTTTTAAGAGATTTCGTTTAACACATAATATTGACTCTAAATATGGCCCCCACCTAAAATTTACTCAAGGGGAAAATAATTGTTAAAATATTTAACCAAAACCATATTCATAGTGTTACAAATTAATCATTGTTTGTGGTGAAATAATCCTTTGGGGTAATATATCATTGTTTTTCACAAAGAGTTCATTTAAATGTCTTCGTAACTTTATCATTGCACTTTTCATGGCTCCACAGGAAACATATAGTGCACCGGATCCGTGTCTGACACTTCCTGTCACAGCTTGCCACAGATGGGACATTCAGCATCTTCACCACTATTGTTATCGTCGGCAGAGGCAAATTCCACTTCATCTTAATCATCTTCGCCACTGCTACACGAACTCAACTGGCGTTTTACTTCGGCGTTTCTCGTTTCTTCCCTAGCCGCATCCACCGCTTCCTTCTGCGGTTTCTTTTCAATCGCTGCTTCAACTGCACTTTTATGTGGTGAACCAGCGTCCAAAATAGCGGAACCTCGTCGAGTGCATGTACTGGATTCGATGACTGGTACAGATCGAATGTCACTGAGCAGCACGTTATCACCGTTGCCATAGTTTGACTCTCTATCAGACCTCTCCTTTAAGAAGTCTGCATAAGTATCCATTGGTGACTGTTGTCATGGTAGCCGCTTTAACGTTTCTGTTCCAATTCAGTTGGCAAAATTGACCACTTTCTCGTGTTTCAGGTCATGAGGGTGCTTTATTTTCCTCAAATAGTTCCTCAAATTTGTGCGAGTTACTTTCGAATTCCTTGCAACCTGCTTCATCTTACCTTCTTTGAAACGCATAACAGCTTTCAGTATTGTACCTGAGTTCAGTACAGTACCAAAATACCGTCCCGGGACCATAATTCGGTGCCCACATGGGGGACATACTTAAAGATCACTAACTTTACGATATGGCTGAAAATAGCTCCGACCATGTCTTGGATATCAACAAGCAAACTAGATCATACGAAAGTACAGTACAGAGAGTACTTATAGAAAAAAGTATATCTTTCAAACATAGTAACTAGACAAAGAAATGTAATTATGAAGATATGTTAGTAAACATCTCACGTTCTCAAAGAAACTTCGGTGTTGAAAGAAAAGCACTACGCGTAAGCTTTATCTTCGAAACGGTCACGAATCACTGATAACAGCTTCGTTTTACAAGGTTTCGCCAGAGTTCACGACGTAGCAAGCGTGATATGAGACGGGGCCATATATATATATTTTTTTTTTGCTATTTGTTTTACGTCGCACCGACACAGATATGCCTTATGGCGACGATGGGATAGGAAAGGCCCAGGAATGGGAAGGAAGCGGCCGTGGCCTTAATTAAGGAACATCCCCAGCATTTGCCTGGTGTGAAATTGGGAAACCATGGAAAACCATCTTCAGGGCTGCCGACGGTGGGGTTCGAACCCGCTATCTCCCGGATGCAAGGCCACTTGGAGGCGGGGCCATATATATGGAGATCTACCCTTACAACAGGTTATATCGAAATCGTGGACTTATCACATTCACGCGCTTGGTGAGTGACCTGCATGGTGGTTGAAATCGGGAGGTAATACTGGTCATGGGGCGGATCACGCACCAGTCGCGTGGGTAGATTACTGAGCATTATTTACCGCGGATAACAAACAAATGCATAAGTATGATTACATACATAAATATATTAATGTTTACAGCTCTCTATTATACAATTGTAGGTCATAATGTCTTCATGGCAGGAAGAACAGGATTTTTGGTCAGGCGTAAACCGAATTATTAACACAAGATCAAACAGGGGAAATGCAGGAGTTGGTTTAATAATGAATAAATAGGGCAGCGGGTGAGCTACTACGACCAGCATAGCGAAAGAATTATTGTCGTCAAGATAGACACCAAACCAATGCCCACCACAATAGTGCAGGTCTATATGCCTACTAATTCAGCGGATGATGAAGAAATCGAAAGAATATATCAGGAGATAGAAGATTTAATACAATATGTTAAAGGTGACTAGAATCTAATTGTGCTGGGAGACTGGAACGCAGTGGTAGGCCAAGGAAGAGAAGGTAGTACAGTAGGAGAATTTGGATTGGGACAAAGGAACGAAAGAGGAAGTCGGCTGGTTGAATTCTGGACGGATCATAATTTAGTCCTTGCCAGTACTTGGTTCAAACACCACAAACGACGGCTGTATACGTGGACGAGACCTGGAGACACTGGAAGGTGTCAAATAGACTTCATTATGATTAGACAGAGATTCAGAAACCAGGTGATGGATTGCAAAACTTTCCCAGGAGCAGACGTGGACTCTGACCACAACTTGTTGGTCATGAAATGCCATCTGAAGTTGAAGAAATTGAAGAAAGGAAAGAATGCAAAAAGATGGGATCTAGACAAGTTAAAAGAAAAGAGTGTGAGGGATTGTTTCAAGGAACATGTTGCACAAGGACTAAATGAAAAGGCTGAAGGAAACACTATAGAGGAAGAGTGGAGAGTCATAAAAAATGAAGTCAGTAGGGTTGCTGAAGAAATGTTAGGAAGGAAGAAAAGATCAACTAAGAATCAGTGGATAACTCGGGAGATACTAGACCTGATTGATGAACGACGAAAATACAAGAATGCTAGAAATGAAGAGGGCAGAAAAGAATACAGCCGATTAAATAATGAAGTGGATAGAAAGTGCAAGGTAGCTAAGGAAGAATGGCTGAAGGAGAAGTGCAAGGATGTCGAAGGCTGTATGGTCCTGGGAAAGGTAGATGCTGCATACAGGAATATCAAGGAAACCTTTGGAGAAAGGAAATCTAGGTGTATGAATATTAAGAGCTCAGATGGTAAGCCACTTCTAGGGAAAGAAGACAAAGCAGGAAGATGGCAGGAACATATCCAACAGTTGTATCAAGGTAAGGATGTAGATAATTTGGTTCTGGAACATGAAGAGGCTGTTGATGCTGATGAAATGGGAAACCCAATTTTGAGGTCAGAGTTTGACAGAGCTGTGAGTGACCTCAATAGGGACAAGGCACCTGGAATTGATGATATTCCCTCTGAATTACTAACTGCCTTAGGAGAATTCAGCATAGCAAGGTTATTTCATTTAGTGTGCAAGATGTATGAGACAGGAGAAGTCCCATCCGATTTTCGGAAGAATGTTGTTATACCTATTCCCAAAAAAGCCGGTGCTGACAGGTGTGAAAACTACCGCACCATTAGTTTAGTATCTCATGCCTGCAAAATTTTAACACGTATTATTTACAGAAGAATGGAAAAACAAGTTGAATCTGAGTTGGGAGAAGATCAATTTGGCTTCAGAAGAAATGTAGGAACACGTGAAGCAATCCTGACTTTACGTCTGATCGTAGAAGATCGAATGAAGAAGGACAAGCCCACGTAAATGGCATTCGTAGATCTAGAAAAGGCATTCGATAATGTTGATTGGACCAAGCTATTTATGATTCTGAAGATGATAGGGATCAGATACCGAGAACGAAGAATTATCTACAATCTGTATAAAAATCAGTCTGCAGTGATAAGAATCGAGGGCCTTGAAAAAGAAGCAGCAATCCAGAAAGGAGTGAGGTAAGGCTGCAGTTTGTTCCCTCTCCTTTTCAATGTTTATATAGAACAGGCAGTAAAGGAAATCAAAGAGATATTTGGAAAGGGAATCACAGTCCAAGGAGAGGAAATCAAAACCTTGAGATTTGCCGATGATATTGTTATTTTATCTGAGACTGCAGAAGATCTCGAGAAGTTGCTGAATGGTATGGATGAAGTCTTGGGTAAGGAGTACAAGATGAAAATAAATAAGTCCAAAACAAAAGTAATGGAGTGCAGTCGAACGAAGGTAGGTGATGTAGGAAATATTAGATTAGGAAATGAAGTCTTAAAGGAAGTAGATGAATATTGTTACTTGGGTAGTAAAATAACTAACGATGGCAGAAGTAAGGAGGACATAAAATGCAGACTAGCACAAGCAAGGAAGAGCTTTCTTAAGAAAAGAAATTTGCTCACTCATTGTATGGAAGTGAAACATGGACGATAACTAGCTCAGAAAGAAAGAGAATAGAAGCTTTTGAAATGTGGTGTTACAGAAGAATGCTGAAGGTTAAATGGATAGATCGAATCACGAATAAAGAGATACTAAATGGAATTGGTGAGAGGAGATCAATTTGGCTAAATTTGACGAGAAGAAGAGATAGAATGATAGGACACATCTTAAGACACCCAGGACTTGTTCAGTTGGTTTTTGAAGGAAGTGTAGGTGGTAAGAACGGTAGGGGTAGATCAAGGTATGAATATGACAAGCAGATTAGAGCAGATGTAGGATGCAATAGTTACGTAGAAATGAAAAGGTTAGCACAGGATAGGGTGGCATGGAGAGCTGCATAAAACCAGTCTATGGACTGATGACTCAAACAAAAACAACAATGTCTTCATCATCGCAAAATCGCCAACTGTCGAGGCATTATTTCTTCTGTCGAAGCGCGCCATTTATTGGAACTTCATTGTCGGCCATCTGAACAAAATTTAAATAAAATAATAACATGACCCAGTCAAAAATGATTATTACAAGTTCTTTCATTTTACTCATAAATATGATGCAAGAATAAATGGCAATTACAAGTTTAGTCCTTTCACTGAACTTGTTACAGTACGGCAGTGGACTTTATTTCAAAAGCGGAATCACTTGCAATTCGCTTGAAGTGAAAATAAACAGAAAATACAGTGTCTTACCTCGCACTGAAGTTGTCTTGCTGGTCAAAGAGCCCAGAATGAATGAAGACGTGTGACGAAAAATGCGGAGAGGAAATACGCGGGAAACGGAATACGCGTGTTCATATTTGGCTACGGATATACCTGATAGTAGATTGGACTTCCACGATGAGCGGGATGACAAGGAGAGTCTTTCTTACCATGCAGGAAACCTGCAATTCACGTTTTCTAGCGCCTTTCCATGAAGAGCTAGGCGTGTGATCCGCACTGAACGTGTTAAATTTATTTATTTATTTATTTATTTATTTATTTATTTATTTATTTATTTATTTATTTATTTATTTATTTATTTATTTATTTATTTATTTATTAGATACAGCCTATGGAGGGCCATTTTACACTAATAATAATAATAATAATAATAATAATAATAATAATAATAATAATTTTAAATAAGTGTAAAAGATAACAATATTAAGTAACAACAATAATTAACAATTTTAACAATAACAATGTAACAACAATGACAACGGTAACTGGCAAGTGTCGGTTTCAGAAATTAGGAAGAAGAAAGGTCAAGGGTTGGAGGGACGGAAGAAAGTGAAAACCTGGAGAGGACTTCAAAGGAATCTTTTAATTTTTTGTTTGAAGGATGCGAAAGGTGTGAATATGTCGATATCGGGTAGTAAATTACCAAGAGTAGGGAGACGGTGCGGTGGAAGATAGAGCGTTGTTGCAAGGTTAGGCGCGGATGGGACACATGATGGGTGCGCAGGTTCCGTGTAGGGAGGGGAGGAACGTGTATAGGGAAGTACGCTGGAAGAGAATTACATTTGGTGTAGCCATTGATTATTTTGTGAAGGTAACATAGATCAGAGAACTGTAAACGGCTTCTCAGGTCAAGTATACCCAGGTAGTTCATAATGTCAGATTTAGTTTTGTTCTTACAAACAGGATTGCGAGTCTTAACAATGAAAGTGAAAAAGTTAAAAATACTATTTAGTTGAGGTATGTTTGTGATAGCAGATGAGGACCAAATAGGGGAACAAAAGTCAATAATGGGGAGAACATACGAGACAAAGTATAATTTTAAGGCGTTAATATCATTAATTTCAGTAAACCTGTAAAGAATGCCTAGAGTACGCATAGCACGGGATTTTATGGAGTGAATGTGAGCAGAGAAGGTTAGCTTACAGTCTATTATAACACCTAGGTCTCTTACCTGAGAAGCCGATTGCAATGTATTTCCGTGGATGGTATATGCAGTGTTCATTCCTTGCTTTAGCAATGAAAAGGAGATTGTACTGCACTTCGTAAAATTGGGAGAAAGATTCCTTTTCTTAAACCAGTCACCACACGAATTGAGAACAGTCTGTAATTCGTCACAGTCATCAGGCGTAGACACTTCTCTTAGGATTTTCAGGTCGTCGGCGTACAAGAGGAGGGAACACTGACTATTTCGGGTGCAAAAAATTATGTCATCGATGTAGAGAACAAAGAGTAGGGGTCCCAGAATACTGCCTTGAGATACTCCTGATAACACAGATAACCATGATGAGGCAGATTCAGGGAGTACCACTCTTTGTTTTCTGCCGGAGAGGAACCTTGCTATCAATGACAAGACGGGGCCATGGATATTAAATCTGGTGGTTACAACATCGATCTATATTAAGCTAGAGGAATATTTTTGATATCACTTCAAACTTCTCAATCGTACCGTAAATTTCCTTTATTACTACGTTACATAATTATAAAAACTAACTACTAAATATAGAATGTTCTACTTATATTTGTAGATTTCGAAATTAAGTTTTGATCACTAAGCAATGTTAGGTCAAAGACAATCTATTGAGAACTGGGCAATCATTAGAAATAATTTATCTTCCACCTACGGCGACTGCTTCCTTCCTCACCCTAGTTTCTCCCACTGGCCTGTACATTATTTGAACTATATTTCTTTTTTATCAATCTGTATTTCCTGTTCCATATCCACCCCAGTTCTGTTCATTGTCACTATTTACTGTCAGCGTTTGCTTATTACTGTCCCTTATTCTAACAATGCCAATGTCAGACTCATTGTATTAATCACTTTCATCAGTAACACTAATTTCAACAGACAATAAATCCCTCTTTCAAAACACTCAGAATAGTAGCAATGGTATCAATACATTTATACTACCAGGTGCCATATTTGCTTACTAAATATTGCATCGTCTTCCCTTTGCCATTTCATGGACAAAATAATATCAGAGAAATAAACTACAGCATCAGAACTTCTCCTTGTAACCTCTCTGTAATAGTTCCAAAAGTTTGTCCATAGAAGGCACTGGCGGTCTGAAATCTCGATTTTGTCAAAAGTCGATTTTTCGTAGATTGCATTACAGAAATAGAAAGTACATCGAAACAATCGACCCTTGTCAGTCCTAGACTTAAATAGATACTGAATATGTAATGTAAATAACATTATTTATTTATTTATATATTTATTTATTTATTTATTTATTTATTTATTTATTTATTTATTTATTTATTTATTTATTTATTTATTTATTTATTTATTTATTTATTTATTTAATATATGGAAATTCCCAAGTTATTAAAGTAGGTCTATACTTTCCATTAAAGCAAATAGAAGGTACAACGAGAAGAGTGGCATCGGCTAATAGTGGCCACTCCGCCGGGTGCACTTTCCATTTGTTTTAATGAAAAATATCTGGCGTTAGAGAGAGCGCTGCGCTTACATCATTCAGTAGTGACATTATCGCGCAACTGTTAATTCTAGGGATTTTTTTTACAACTTGCTTTACGTCGCACCTACATAGATAGGCCTTATGGCGACGATGGGATAGGAAAGGCCTAGGGTTGGGAAGGAAGCGGCCGTGGCCTTATATAAGGTACAGCCCCAGCATTTGCCTGGTGTGAAAATGGTAAACCACGGAAAACCATGTTCAGGGCTGCCGACAGTGGGGTTCGAACCCACTATCTCCCGGATGCAAGCTCACAGGTGCGCACCCCTAACCGCTCGGCCAACTCGCCCAGTGAGAAAAATGTTAAAACCAAGAATGAAAAGGTCTCTTATTTAAAATACTGTCAGAATAATACTCTAAAATCAACTACAGACACTTCAATTATGTCACTCAGTAAATAGTAAAGAGTTAAATACACTTGGTTCATCAATCACAAAAGATTATCATGACTGAATTACAGTGACCATAAAGAACGGATATTTTCAATGAGTTAATAAGACCTGACATAAAAATAAGTTTGTTGGATTTTTGGCCTGTCAATCTACATAATAATACTGTTATTTGCTTTACGTCCCACTAACTACTCTTTACGGTTTTCGGAGACGCCGAAGTGCCGGAATTGTGTCCCGCGGGAGTTCTTTTACGTGCCAGTAAATCTACCAACACGAGGCTGCCGTATTTGAGCACCTTCAAATACCACCGGACTGAGCCAGGATCGAACCTGCCAATTTGGGGTCAGAAGGCCAGCGCCTCAACCGTCTGAGCCACTCAGCCCGGCTGTCAATCTACTTCATGTGGTGGGGTTTTAATATTAAATCAGGGTTGATTCAGTTGGTAGTGGAAGTTAGGATGAGTAGGGTGACAACATAGAAGAAGACAGTCAGACTCATTGTTAAATAACTTAATTTGGATAGAACAATCACTGAACAGAAGTAAATAAGTGGATCTGAATGTAAAATCATTAGACACTGACGTACTCTTGCCCACATGTAGAGTCATACAAATTAGAATATCAACAGGTCGAATTTTCCACCTCTGAAGGTAGTACTGATAAGTGGGAAAGAATTAAAAACCATTTCTTACCTTTTATACTTCAGGCAATCCGCTCCCTCCGTTAGGTAATACAACAAAAATACACCTCACTTATTTTCACAGGTTTCAAACTGTCAAGACAAATACATCCCACAAACACTGTTACTCGCTCCCCTTCCTCTCGTGAGGCTCGGAGATTTTGGTCATCCTGTTTTATCGTAGAATATCCTTCCACCATAAATGACACCTTTTCCCTTGCTTGTCATGAACTTTCAAAGTACTTCAGAGAATCCTTTATAAACAGGTATTATATTACTGAATCTACGCAAATGAACAAGTCAGAACATACGTGCCATCTTACGTTACTAAAACAAGTTGCAAATCTCAATGCAACTTGAATTGCCACATAGTGCTATCGAGACAAGGTAAATTATGTCAAATAAGAAGAAAGCTCATCGCATGAATTTGGCGTGGTTTTTACTGCACTTTTGCAGTGGTTGTTTCTGATAGTGAAGGATAGCTGCGTGGCAGTACATTATTCATTTTACGTCGAAAAATATAATTGTCTGCATTTCTGCACTTATAGGACGTACATGGATCAGTTTGTTGCTGGATGCCTGAAGGCATTGTGTTTTATCCCCAAAGCAAATCATCTTCTCTTCTTGCTGTAAATGCTGTTGATATTCAGGTGATTCTTTCAGTTCGAGGTCTGTGAATACAGAGAGAGTAGTTTCTTTGTTAGTGTTTTAGTTCTACATATGCAAACGAAAAGGAAATTGGAACGCCATGAAGTAGTGTCACTACAATGCTCCAAACATGCCTGATAGACGAGTGAGAAGCAGTGATGGAATGTAACATCTTCAGGTGTCTCAATACGTATATGTGGACATAGGTCTACCCACCGTGAGGTACAGTACATTGCTGCAACTTGCACGGTATGGAGTCAGTATAGCTCTGGATTACGACCTTCAAAATTTCGGCCCATTCTTGCTGTATCACGAAAGCCAGTTCGTCCACCGTTCAGGGTGACTGAGGGGAGTTACAAAGACGTCGTACGCATGCCCAATAGGGCTTAGGTCCGAAGACCTGGTGGGTCACTCCAAAAGCGTAATGTCTTGCAGAACTTCCCTGGTGTTACCTGCAGTATGAGATCGGGTATTGTACTGCTGAAATATACCATTTCCGACAGTCGATGTCAGAGGGAAAATGATTGAATTTATAAACCTGTCCATACACTGTGGAGTAGCCAAAGCTCCCTTAGCAGTCAGTAATAGTGATTCCATATGAAGGCTAATAGTTTCCCAGAATGCAATACCTCGAGTTGGTCCCATGCGCCTCTCCACTATCAGACTGGTGCGGTCCTGCTCCCTCGTACGCCGTCGAACACGACTGCAATGATCATTGAGGCCAGGATAAAAGGGCTATTCATTGGCACAGTGCAACCGTTCCCTCCACCTAGACAGTCTTACGCGTCGGTGCTGTGAAGTCAGTGAAAAAATCGTGCAGGAACTGCCCGAACAGTTAATCTTCTCTTAAGCAGACAAATTATCTGGGTCATATCAATCGGTGACAGTTGTTGTTATCCTGTTCGTACGGGTCGGTGTGGTATGTGACACTACACGTCATTGATCATCACAAACTACTTTTCAATTAAATTCTGGTAGACATCACATGCAGGAGGTGGTTCTATCTAGCTGGGATCATTCCGTATCTCCCATATCAACATTAATGACCCATACCTTCATGGGGTTGAAAAAACGCAAAATTACTGCTTGTTTCCAGTCACTCGACCGGGTCAGGAATGGAGTGAATGATGTTTCCATCTTGCGGCGAGAATAGGAATTATGCCGGCTGACGAAGCCTATCGCACTCCTCTGGGGCAATGATCAATGACTGACGGATGAAATAAAATGATATTGGAAAGTGTTGCTGGAGTGAAAAATGATAGGGAAAACCGGAGAGCCCGGAGAACAACCTGCCCCGTCTCCGCTTTGTTCAGCACACACCTCACATTGAGTGACCTGGATTTGAACGACGGAAATCAGCGGTGGAGGCCGACGCACTGCCGTAATGTTTTTCCGGTCGCTCTTTCTAAAGTTATTCACCATTTTCTTTCTGACACTGAAGACGGTAGAATGTTGGTAAAACCCGTCGTCGTGGTGCCCGTACCTAAATCGTAACTGTAACGACCACATCCGATTTTCCAAAGCTCGCAGTGCGTGACTCATTTAAACACCACTGAACTCGTTCCGACAAGTAGTATCAAGATAGGTTCTTGGGTACTTGTAGGAAGTTAATAGATAAGGATCTAACTAGAAACATAATTATTGCACCATCCCTCGTATAAATCAAACGAATCTAATGTTCGTTCTGTGGTTCTACACTGAGAAGGTTCTTAATTCATCTCCGTTTTTCCAGGTTTAACACTAGCTGTGTATGGGAACTCAATTTACTGAAAGGTTTCTTGTTTTTGAAATTAAGCTCGATAGTTGGATTGGTTCCGTGAGGGAGTTCGTAAAATCTCCTTTTAGTTATACAAAAGTGCATTATTCCTAAACGTAATGTATTTTTCATATTTTTTCCTCATCAATTTTTTATTAGCATTGTTAATTAAATTTTCAGATAGAAAATAACGCATTTTTCATTTACATTCTACACCTTTCTCCTTTTTTCTCTCCTTATCTGATAAGCACGAAGCAATTGGTTGCGATCAATGACAAAATACTTAGAACTTTAATACAAGGCAAGAGGCACTCTTCCAAATCTTTTATGTTCTAATCTGAATCAGAAGAAGAAATAGATGTTGCAGTGACTTGTATTAGAAGGCTTTCACTTTGTATAGTGTATGAATTGTGATGCACGGCACATAACGCGTGACATGTGACACTACAACAGGCCTGTTACTCGTAACGATACACATGCTTTGCCTTGCTGATGTTTCATTCAGTACAGTGTTGTCAGACGATAAAATGCTGCCGCTATTAGAAATATCTGGGAGCGGCAGAAACGGCCCGGAGTGCGTTTCATCTTTATTGATCCTAAATTTTGAAGGTCGTTGAACACTCTAAGCCGACCTTCTCCGTACAAATACCTCCAAATTATATATACAATTTGGCTTACGTCGCACCGACCCAAATAGGTCTTATGACGGCTATGTAACAGGGAAGGGCCAGGAGAGGGAAGGAAGCGGTCGTGGCATGAATTAGGTACAGCCCAACAAACCATCTTACTAGTTTGAGGAATTTTCCTGGTACATATATTTGATATGGTTATCACATGAATAAAACATGCTCAAGGAGAGACGTATCTTTTAATTATAATCTATATATATTCATAGTGGACATAGTTTCAGAGAACGAAGGAAGAAAGTGTCAGCTAAAGTTGGGGTGTATTTCAGACATATAAGTCGCCACAGTTTCAAATGAGCTTCATTTGCTATATTTCACAACATCAACTATATTTGTTAAAGCATGAAAATATAACGCTATTCATTATACTTTAGATTCTCACTAAATGTAATCAGAAAGTAACTATCAAACAGGAAGTAAATATGCAGGGAGTCATATCAAACTGAATGAAAACCTAAATTACATTTATAATGGTAGTGCAAGTACAGGCTGTCAGTCCACATTAGTGAATCAGATTTTTGCATTGTACTCGTATCCTAATCTTGCAAAACAATAAGCATGGATAGACGGTATGGATCTCTTACGAATGATGTTCTGTAAGTCGTCAAATTTCTTCTTCGGGATTGACAAACGTTCCGGAGAAGCTGGGGTTAATACATTAATTTCAGTATAATTTGCTTTCCTTTGTTTCGACGGACCATTGCCGACCCAAATTCATCTTCAGTGAAAGAACCTTTGTAGAATAAGCGGTCCAGATTGTCCTTGAACCACAATGCAATTTCCCGTATCAAGAGCTTGTCTTTTACCTTAGCGTCAATACCTTCGACTTGCTTCGTTTAATGTGACTGTCACGTAATTTTAACCATGTTATTCACTTTGAGGGATAAATAAAATGATTGAATCCAAGAAGGACCACTTACCCTACCGAGTTCCTAACATTTTTATGTGACCTTCTCGGAAGATCATTAGCGTATAGGTTAATTGTTCTACAGCATGTGTGAGGCTCTGTAACTTACCTGTTTTCGTGGAAAATGTATTACTGGACTTCACCAAAGGCAGATTTGCTGCACATTTCTTCGAGGTGAATGAAGTTAGATTTTGCTGTACATTTATTTGTAGTGAATGAAGTTAGACTTGTCTAATCTGACACAGCTAACGGTACACCACGGGAATGTACAAAAGTACGACAGTACAGATATCTGGTCTTTATTTTCCCCTGCTGTTTCGCGTCAATTTTGAACGAATTCGTAAAAAAACAGGACCCTTTCCGTTTCCTTGTTGCACAAATTCCATATTATTATTTTTTTCTTGCTAGTTGCTTTACGTCGCACCGACACAGATAGGTCTTATGGCGACGATGGGATAGGAAAGGCCTAGGAGTTGGATGGAAACGGCCGTGGGCCTTGATTAAGGTACAGCCCCAGCATTTGCCTGGTGTGAAAATGGGAAACAACGGAGAACCATTTTCGGGGTTCGAACCTACTATCTCCCGAATACTGGATACTGGCCGCACTTAAGCGACTGCAGCTATCGAGCTCAGTTCATATTATTCAAAATAAATAACACTATAACTCCTATTCCATCCGCCACGACCACCGAAACTGTCCAGTTTTACACTACAGGCAGTCTTTAGAATAACCTGGCATTGATCTTTTAGTCAACGTATTTTCACTTATTCTACCATCCTTCAGTTATAGATCTACGAAACTTACGCTTATCTGCAATAACGCCATTATCTTGAGGTACTCAAATAGTGGTGCCGTGAAGTTAACAATATAGAAGGTGGACTTTATTTGGACTTGAATGTATGTGAAAGGGTAGGCATTCACAGACAAGCAGCCCTGTTATGTCAAAGCCTGCATAAACCTATATAAGCTTCGTCTGTTGCATTGTACGCTGACGAAACCTGGATACTGAATTAGAAAGACGCCGAAGGTCTGGTAGCTTTTGAGGTGAGGCGTTGGCCTCGAATTCATACAATAAGTTGGACAAGGAAGTTGATCAAGAGTGAGGGGTCAGGCAATGTGCAAAAGTGGGGTCATATGCTGAGTCAGATTAGGAGGAGCTCACGTTGTTTGGCAATAAACTTCGGCATGGTAGTTTGACGAATGAGATTAAGTTACTGAGCAGGTGTCACCGAGGAAGGATTTTGTGAATATCATGGTTCATTACACAGGACTGCGGAGCTATAAACTGTTTAGATCCAAGACTGGGTACCTTACGACGGCGACGATATTTGGAATAAACACTTCCCATTTCAACTGGAGTACTGCTGTATTAGTATGATTTATTTACTACAATTCTGTACAGTAGACCTATATCTAAAATTATATATTATTTACAATATTTATATGGTTTAGAAAATACTATGAAAATATACGTGTTTACACAATTTTTCACTGCTCGTTCATTTTCTTTACCTACTGGTAGATAATCATCCAATTCACTCACTCATTCCTGTGCTCGCATACCAGTCATTAGTCAATCTCTCACATAGTTCCTTCAATTATACCTGTCTGTCATTAACTCACTCCCCTAAAAACTCACATACACACGCAGCCGTTCTTTTACAAGGCGTTTTTCTTTATCTAAAACTGTTATTTTGGAAGAGGCAATTTTTGACATCCCCTGACAGCGAGTTCCATAGCTTTGTGGAGCGCTAATAAAAACCCTTATGGAAAGTAAGGAAAGAGTACCTCCTTCTCCTCTCTGAGTGAAGCAGAGAGGGATTTTGGGAGAAATGTAAAGGCTGTTTGTTAGGCTATTTTCTCAGTGGAAAGTAATCGTATTTGGTGGAAAGGGGTTAATCAGCTTTACCGCACGGCACTGCACTCTCTGTTGCTTGATCATTTAAAAAGGTTAGACTGCACTGTTCGTGGATTTCAATCATTAAATCATATGTTATATGTTAATTCTTCTCAAAGAACAGAATTTTACTCGGCATCCAGTTTCCTTCAACCTCAGTTACGAGGGAAGTAGTAAGACGACCAAGCTTATAATTATTTCCAGCGTTACGTGCAGAATTGCATGCAAACAAAACTAGTCCCGACATAACTCACGGGTTTCAGAACGTAAATGTGGCCATGTATTCTGAGCAGTGTTCAGAATGCAGAATATAAAGTACCCGGTTGTTGAAAGTACTTCTTATGAAACTCTCTCAACTTCTGTCTACGAAGGGACAAGGGCCATAACTTTAGGCCATTAGAATACACGTTATGTGAAGTACACTGATGAAAGAAATTTCCTGCGATTTTATTGAGAAAGTTTCAAACTCTCTTGTTCCGAAATAAGATTGCTGAAATGAATACAACACTGTGACCGTTATAACTACCGTATGCAAAGGTATGACAGGATGCAAATGCTAATCTGCGGGGAGAATTCTTGAAGTAGGAAGAGAGAACATACATCAATGTGTTCCACGTTATACAAGTAGTTGATTACAGACTGAATATAATTTAAAATGTTCTCTGGAATAATTGAATTCAATAATAGTTAGCTAAGAACATTTTTCTCATACAATCAGTGAAGATGATGATACTCACTGATATTTTGAATCTTCAAGGCAAGTTGTTGAAGGAGTTAAGTGATTTCATAAGGGTTGTTATTGTAATTATGGATCGTTTATATGTTTGGATAAGTTGAATGTAATATGTTATATACAGAACACAGGACTGAACGAAATGCGTACAGGTAAATAAACCAGACAGTTTGGCGAAAGTTTTGTGGGAATATACATTAAGGAGAACACACGTATGAAAGGTATCGCCTCAACACAGATATGAAATCACACTTTTCAAACATCATGTTAGCGAGACGTTTACAATTACAACAACACTCTTTTCCCCACCTGCAAGTCGGTTGCTGGCATTCCATGAAATTCGTGGTGAAATTCCTTCTGAGAATGTCGAGCTCTCAACAGTTGTACACCTAATACAGCGTGATGATAAAATTGGTTGTATTGGTTAATAATTTCGTGTGGCTATTGCTAGCCGAGTGCAGCCCTTGTATGGCAGACCCTCCGATGAGGGTGAGGTTGTATTGGTGGGATATGGAAACGAAGTGTTGATCGACTCCAATGGCCCTAACCGAGGGACAGCACATCCATGATTCATGTGGATTGATCCACCTTCCTTGTACTAGGATGATCAAGTCCATGATACAGAACTCTTTGTCCCATCTTTCCATCTGATAGTGTTTATAATTTTGTCATGACATCCGACTCCATAATGACAGTCAAATGACAGTCCTACAGTTGAACAATATATTTATTTTGGAAATAATCATGCACGGCGAAGTCATCCACCATAACTTCATGGTTAATAACAACATTGTCCAGACCACTCCGTATGTTGTGTATGAGCAAATAATACCAACATAGTAGATGCTTCGGCTCCTTCGTGTCCAAACCAGCACTATGTCTTCACATAATAATAGCTTGACCTGACAAAATTTTGTAGAAAGTTTTGTTTGTAGAACGTACACTGACTTAGCGAATGCCATGGTATAGTCACCTAATAGCGTGTGGGGCCTCCTCTGGTCCTGCGAACTGCAGTGAGACGCCGTGGAAGTGAGTCGACAAGTTCCTGGTAGTCCTCTGGACGCAGCTGACACCAAATCGTTTGCAGAGCGACCGCCAATTGCAGGTCTGTTCGTGGGTGCAGGATCCATGGCACGGAGCCTGCATTCCAGGACATCCAGGATATGCTCGATAGGGTTCATATCGGGGATCCTGGGTGGCCATAGCAGTCGTTGGACCTCCGTTGCATGTTCCTGTAACCATTCCCTGGCGGCGTGGGAGCGATGTGGTGGCGCGTTATCATCTTGAAACACCGCAGGACGGTCTGGGAGCTGGAAGGCCAAAAATGGGTGGAGATGGTCTCCGAGCAGCTCAACATACCGCGTACCATTCAAAGTCCCTTCCAGAACAACTAGGAGGCCCATTCCATACCAGGAAAATGCACCCCAGACCGTAACAGAGACACCAACGCCCTGGACCACACCTTCGAGGCAGGCGAGATCCATCGCATCATGTGGTCTGCGCCATACACGGTACCTCCCATCTGCATGGTGTAATCGACCATATCACTTTACGCCATTGTTCCAGTGTCCATCCCTGGTGACTGGCGACAAATGGGCGTCGTTGTGCCCGATGACGTTGGGTTAACAGTGGCGCCCGTGTGCAGCGCCGGCTCCCATACCCCATAGAACCCGTGTTTGTACGGATTGTCCACTGGGAGACGTGTCTAGCACGGCCTGTGTTGAATTGAACCACGATTTGTTGCACGGTCGCCCGTCTGTCACTATTGACAATCCGTCTCAGATGTCGCCGGTCACGGTCATCGAGGGTGGCTGGACGGCCGGTCGTTCGTTTTTTGTGGACTGTGACACCCGCATTCAACCATTCACAATACACCCTGGACACGGTTGATCGTGTGAAGCCGAATTCCCGCACCACTTCCGAAATCGCATTTCCCATCCGTCGGGCACCGACCACCATACCGCTTTCGAACGGTGTCAGCTCACGACGACGTTCCATGTTACACCTGTCACACTCACAGCCACTGCTCACAAGGCCTCCTGTACAACTGCCGCTGGCACAGGGCGCGTGTGGTGCGCAGACAACACACTTGCGCATCAGTGCTCCGCTATCCCATGACATTTGCTGAGTCAGTGTATATTCCTAAAACTTCCGTAAATTTTAAATTATTGCCATAAGACCTATCTGTGTCGGTGTGACGTAAAGCCGCTAGCAAAAAGAGGTTTCGTAATTTTCTCCTGAACTAGTGAAATAAGCTGCGCTAACCATAATCCTTTCCCCGAACTTTTCAAATCATGATGGATCATTTCTATGTTAATGTCTTCGTTTATGCTTCAGTTTAATTATCACATCCCTAGCCCTAAGAAAGTCGGGTAAACACTCTGCCAGATTTCCTGTGATATCGTAAGTTATGAGAGGGTATTTACAAATACAATTACATTGTGTTCACAGTATGACCATTATAGTTCTGAGCCTGTAACATATATTCGCTAAAAGAGACACATCCACTAATCATATACTTGTTCTTCTTTCTAACCTATCCCCAGTTGTTTGGACTAGGCGTGACATTTCGACTTTGCGCCATATTGAGGCCGGTTGCCATCCCTGACGCCTACCCATTGCAGGGTAAATAATTCAATGTTTCGCGTTTCTGCGGTGGTTGGTAGTGTTATATATTATGTGTGTATTAAGAGGTGCATGTTAAGACGAGATGAAGCACCTACTTTCTGAATCGGAGGATTTAACTAGGCGAAACTAAAATGGGTTTCTTTATGAAAGCGAACTGACCTTAACCTAATTCGATCCTAGCAGTCTTAAACATGAAAGACTACTATTGAAAGATCTACGCTACTTTTCTTTCATTAGTTACTATGCAGTATACCCTTATGTAAGTACTGTCGACATTGTGATCAATCTACATACTGTGTATAAAATCCAAATACAACTTATTGATCGTGGAATACCCAGATCCAATAGACGTAGAAAACTGAAATTTGGAACATACATACATCCTTTTCCCTAGAAGTGCACTAAGAAAGGATTTTCAAATATATTTTCCAGTTTTTCTACAATAAATCACGAAGTCATTTTGAAAATTAACATATTTTTTGAAATTACTAAAATATAGATAAAATATATTTGAGATCTATCACTTGAAAACTGTGATTTCTCAAATGTTACAGGTTGAGTAACAATTTTGAAACCTAAATATCAAGAACAAGATGATTAACAGATGTTTTATCTATTGATATTTTCCCTCACACTTTTAATTGCCCAAGCATGTTTTAGCCAAAGGTGCTCTTAGTCCACTAAACATTTACCAACGCACGTTCTGCCCATAGATACCATACTTCCCCGTACTAACCATTCTTACTTCACTTCTGGTGGTAAAATTGGAGAGTTTTCCTTTGTTACTACTTTTTTAAGTGTTCAACGTACGTAGTGAATAGCTCAAGACCTTCGATTACTTTCGATCAGATTTTAGAAAAAATTAGGAACGAAACATGTTCTTAAATGAACATTCTGAAATTCAAATTCATGGTAAACAGCAAGCACGAAAGAAGCAAAGATGTCATCAACCTGGGCATAAATGCCATTCAATGATGTCATATCGTAGGTTCCTGGGATGTTAGGTAATGCTAAAATGGGATCCAGATATGAAAATCAAAACATGAATTGACTTTTTCATGAAGTGTGTGTGGAACCATAACGTCCATTCCGAAACTTGTAGGCGTGTCCTGGTGTGTTGTATGTGTTATCGATGCTACCTTACGGTGTCAAACTGCTTATAATTAGAATTTCACGCACAAACTTTAGCCAACGACCTTTTTGTTCCTTCTGTCCTAGAAACATTTTACCAGAATATATATTTTGCAATAGTTTGATTGATCCTATTATGATTTTAATCAGTTAATTTTGTCTCTCTGTTCCACATAACTGCATTGTTTACATTCCCATAGTAGCACCTTACTTATGAAATCTCAATTCAAAAAAGTTAACACTTTGTTAACAATCGCAGTAAAAATTTTGAAGTTAGGGGAATACGTAAGAATATGTTGGAACATGCATATTCTATACCACCACGATGAAGTCCTTAAACGGAAGCGGAGAGCATGTAATAGGTCCTACGTTAAACATTTTAATACAGAAGAAGTAAAAGTTGCAGTAAACACGTAAATACGAGACTAGCTGTTCAGGAAGTGCTTCGGAAAGTTAAGAGGAAATACTCAAACACATCACCTGCATCTGTTTATCGACAAGATATATACACAGTTTTTGAACAGGCGTTGCAAATAAGCTTGTCAAAGAAAAACATAACACAAAGTACTGCCGCTACCAAAAAACAAAGTGTGGAAGGTAGGCGTTCCAAGATGCAGAAGATAATAGTAATCTATATTGCCTCTATAAATCACAATAAAAAGCATGAGCACGAAAATACAATGGCCATTTCGCAGAAATCTTTAAAAAACTCCCAAATACGAACATGAATAATCGGGCAGCAGCTGATGAGACATGAAAACAGAACCAAAACATAGCGCTAACCAGTTACGAACTGAAATTACACACAGAAGAACAAATTGATGAAAATAATTCCTAATGAATGAACTGTCGATCTGTCATTATAATAAACAAAGCATACGTAACGTAATAAATAAATCTGCAATATGTGGGCAAATTATTCCTGTGGGCAAAATGTACTTTGGAACTGACACTTGGCAATAAATATTACTATGAATAGTACTGTGGAAAAAATGTCGTTCGTCAAAATTTCTTGGGAAAATGTGGTAAAACCGAATAAGATAAATATGCCAAACTAAATATTTTAAAGACAGCAGAATATGGACATTACGTTTAATTTATTATTCTTCCAATTCGAGACAAATTCAGAATACTTAGTTTACATTAGTAGCATGCATTAGGTTTTGTCTTTACTTTATTAAGTGGTGGATCGAAATGTACCTCTGTTGTTTGGCTCATTGTTCGCTCTCTACTTGGAAGCTTTTAATTCAATTAAGTCTCTTACGGTACTTGCATTCGCTCGGCAGAAAGCTTTCACCTCTCGGTAGTTGTTTAGGAGATGTCCATCATGTCTACAGTTTACAAACTGGTTACACTAAGAGTGGTCCACTTTACTCCAGACAATAAGGCCGCGGTAGTTTCACTGCTGTAGCTCTCAGCTAATAGCACTGAGAGGGTTGCTCTACCCTGTTCTCTTGATAAGCCTTTCGGCAGCCACAGTTTCTGCGCCCAAAGGTCATAATGGCGGAGCGGATATTTGGTATAATGCACGTCAGAGGCTTTACCACGCTTCCATCGATTTCACTTCGCAATACCGGAGATAGGATAAAGATAATGATGTAAAAGACAACAACTTCCCAAATTTACTTAGGTCGTCTTACTAAGTCCTTTGTGCTATTCAATAATAGGAGTAACATTACTAAAACATACATCGTGCTGTATGCAACTTTTTCAGAGTTTATTTCATTTCAATAGAAAAGTGATTACTAGGGAAATTTAGGTCTCCATTTGATGTCAACGGATTTTTTAAATTTATGATTTTGTGAATGAACAAACATATGTATAATACAATTAGCAATCTATTGATTGTACGCATCATTGAGTTTCATGTCCAAATATATCTATTGAATTTTCTGATGTGATCTGGTGAAGTCAATGCAAACAAATGTCATTAAGCAGCTATTAGAAAGATGAAATGGCGTATGGCTTTTAGTGCCGGGAGTGTCCGAGGACAAGTTCGGCTCGCCAGGTGCAGGTCTTTTAATTTGACACCCGTAGGCGACCTGCGCGTCGTGATGAAGATGAAATAATGATGAAGACGACACATACACCGAGCCCCAGTGCCAGCGAAATTAACCAATTAAGGTTAAAATTCCCGACCCTGTCGGGAATCGAACCCGGGACCCCTGTGACCAAGGCCAGCACGCTAACCATTTAGCCATGGAGCCGGACATTTTTGCTTAAAACGAAGACTGGATGGTGATCGTCATGCAGGATTATTCCCTCTTCTACACAGACATGTCCGTTCGACTACTCGTTCGTATTTTATCATTCAGTAATAGCTCATAGGCAGCAGACATGTGGGATTTTTTGTGGTTCAGTAACACAATACCATATAAATAAAAATTAATTCCGTTGTATCAGCTGATTTAATTCCACTCATGGCTGTTAATATGTTTGATCTCATATTGTATATTTATTGATTCATTCGTCAAAATTTACCTCCCGATTTTGGAGTAGCAAGTCTAGATAATGAGGATAACGTACATGTGAACCTTAGTGCAATAAAATCTCGTTTTCATATTCCGGCTTAAAATTTCGGGAATAAAGATTCGCTGTAAATGGATGAGGAACAATTTGACTGAAAATGTAGGATACAAAAAATACAACACTCGGCGGGTCTCAGTTAAATATGATCAGTGGTGAAGGTTTTAAAATGGATAACGAATTTGAGGTATCTGACATGTTTTGCGGTTAACAACCCAGAAACTAAAAAAAACATAGAAAGGCGGTTAGAATATCTCTTCATATATCATTTGACGACTTATTTTCCCAAATGGTAATGGTTCTTTAATCCTGAAAGAATAACACGAAAAGGGAGGAGACCAAACTCTCAAGAAAGTTCTCTTTTTGAAAATTCTGTCATTTCACCGACTAAACATCTATTCCGACCACTCACTTTGGGTATCACTAGAAATCTACTTCGGAACTCTAGATGATGATATCACAATATTTGTCCTACGACCCTTAAGGACATACTGTAGTTAATATATGTGAATCGAAAAGATGAGAATTGACTTTTCCGGATATATATTTCTGAATGAAAATTCGGAACAATTATACACCTAAGACCACCCCTCCTCGAGAATGTGTATTCCGCTGGAGAGGAACACGTGACACGTTGGCAGCATGCATTTATATCGGGAGGGTCTACAGGTTCGTTGCTATTGTGTCTCCGGCGCCAGAATTGGAAAATCAGGCGATCAATTCAAATTTCATGAAGATCGAATTGTGTTGGCCAGGCATGAATGAAATGCGGTAGGCCTATAATGTTGGGCGAACAACGACATGTCGTCCAGTCATGCGCGATAGCAGCTCACAGATACCAGATTCCAGCAGAGGCTGTCATGCATTGTTAACAGCGACCGCCGGACCACAGTTCGAGAAAAAAATTAGATGTATACAGTGGTGACCAGGGCAATGTTTCACAGCACGTTTTTCAGCGAATACTAGATTACGGACTGTAGGACCCAGTGGTATCCCAATGACGACTGCATTCCATTGACAGCACCGCGTCAACTGGACACGTAATCATCAACACTTACCTGCGGATGATTGGAAAAAGGTTATCTGCTACAACGATTCCTGGCGCATCACATCAACTGCCTAGTGCATGTACGGTGATTACTATTGGAGGCTATGGTACCTGGTTACATCACTGGGCGGGACAGGTCGGTAGAAGAGCTGTGATGGTTAGAAAAATTTTCAATGGACTCAATAGGACTAATGAATCTGGAACACCAATCCCTGACAGTTGCAATGTAGCTGAACATTACTGGGAGCCAAGTTCATTCGTTCATGTCAATAACGTTCCCTGCTGGTAACAGCCACTTCCAGCAGGCCAATCAACGACGTCACACTACCAGGAGTGTAGCGGGGAGGAACAAGGAACTGAAGTGAATCTCCTTTAACAGCATGGCCCACAAACAGCCCGAATAGCTCTAGGAGGTTCCTCACAACTGGAAAACCTGCTGTTGCGCTTGGGGTTTGAGATACCCCGGGATATCCTCCATTCCCTCGTTAAACCGATACCTCGTCAAGTGGTCACTGTTCCGCGGGCTAAAGCCGTATTAAGTAGGTAGTCATAATGTATGGCTCATCGGTGTTTGTATCATTGGAAAGAGCGTTACACGCCCAACATTGCTTAGGCAGTTTGGATAGCTGTTTCATAATGTACGAAATTTCGGAAGTTCCGCACTATATTGAAACATTTCCCTGCTTGGGAAGAGGAGTTCAAATAATTTTAATGTTATCGATTTTACGTCCCATTAACTAATTCTACGGTTTTCGGAGATGGAAATGAAATAGAATTGAACTGTTCCATCATTACACTTCAAAGACTTCACAAATTGTAACTGCACGGAATCCTATAGCAGACCCTACACGATCAATAAAACTGTCAGTACCGAAAAATATTGACAGTAATACTGATCGCGTGTGGACTGGAATGATGGAATGAAGGCCAGTACTGAAGCAGATCCGGATTTCCTGATCTGCGAGCATCAGTACTGTAGAGTGGTGGGGATACTGACAGTTATACTGACCGTGTGAGTGCGCTTGTCATTATTTCTGTCAGTATCAACGGAGCAGCGGTGGACGACGACAAATGCGTTTCTCACCAAGGCCAAGTAGAGGTGCTTGTGGAACCGTCAAGTAGGCCTACCGGTATTGCAAAAGTTTATCGAGCTATATGAAACGCTGCCAGAATAAGCACTACTTTACATGTTTCCACAACTGCTGTACTGATAGAAACCGGTGACATTAGAGCGGAAAACTTTAAATCTTCAAAATTTATACCAGTTGTAAGATACCTCACTGTCACCGCTAATCTCTCTGCCACCGATAAAAAGCACCGCATGTTTGTATTTCGCCTTATTACAAAAGGCTCTACCAATCTTCAAAATTTATACCAGTTGCAAGATACCTCACTGTCACCGCTAATCTCTATGCCACCGATAAACAGCACCGCATGTTTGTATTTTGCCTTATTACAAAAGGCTCTACCATTCGTAGTAATTTCGCAGAAGTACCCTCACGCATTCGGAGATAGTTCTGATAATCTTCTGCTTCGGTATATTGTGTTTCAGTCAACACTTCGTATGAGAGTACTCTTCTCTTTTCCTAAGCCAATCTTTAACCCATCGTTTACGTTTAAAACTGCGTTTCGTGCAGTACTAATATGATAGCTACAAAATGCCTGTCTTTTACGATCCAGTTTGATAGAATACCGCAGTTGCATGTTATAAATCTCATTCCGTAGTGACGGTTATTGACTTTATTTGTAAAGTCAGAATGCCGCAATGGTAAGCTAGTGCACTGGTACTGACCAAAATATTGACAGTAATAATGATCGTGTAAGGTCGCTACAATACTGATGCGTACTGTCAGTATTATTGACTCAGTATTACTGATCAGTATTACTGACCGTGTAGGGTCTGCTTATGACTTACATAAGCGCACGCGCTCACAGGTGTGAAATGGTACGCAGTGGTACGGTTCCCAAATTCTCGAGATATGTAATCAGCAATCCGTGTCATTAGGTAACAAGTTTGATAAGTTAGTTCGCAATAAATAACAATATAACCGTCTTGAATACAAATTCATATAAGTAATTTTCATTTATTACAGGAAATGACAGTTCTTACCCATGATATTTGGTTCACAGTTGACTTCCCTTTCGATAACATGCTAATATTATAGGATACAATTTTACTATGCTTCATGTCTTTTCGAACTGGTGTCACTGGAAAAATGAGATGAGGTCTGGCGTCTCACGAAACGGTGCCCACTAGATTTTTTTTTACAGATGATCTGAACATATGTATCGGCGATTCAAATAATTATTGGTTCTTCATGACCTATGCCTCCGGTCTGAATCGCGTTATTTCCCCTCCAACTATCCTTGAAATCACTGCCATCTACTTTAGATTCCCAAGGAACAACTTGCCCACAACGATGTCATTCGTCTGTTAGTGAATTTTTCATCGGCCACTTGTAACTTCTAGTAAATTTAATATCTAAGTGTGTCTTGTCTTTGACAAGGGAGATATGAGCCATGCAACCTTGTCATGAAAAACCCAATGGCACGGTCCTGAAATTGTCTCCTTCCGTATCATGTGTCTGTTGGTTAACATCGCACTAAGTCAGAGAGGGCTTCGGTGACAATGGGATGGCGGAGGAAGCGGCCTTGGCCTTAATTACGGTTCGATAAACGATCTTCTTGACTACCGATGTTCGGAATCAAACACGCCATCTGCCGAATAAATAATTACACTAAAGAGCCTGTACTGCGCAGATAAAACCGTCCCGTTCAAATGAGGTGAGTATTTTTTTCTATCCGACGGTCAAAGGTAATGAAATGAAATGAAATGGCGTATGGCTTTTAGTGACGGGAGTGTCCGAGGACACGTCAGAGATAACTTGGAAGTGCAAATATCTCCCACTGTTCTAGTCGAGAATTAACTCGGATTTCAAATGTCGATCCTCTCTCTCTCTCTCTTGGTTCTAATTCTTACGCTGAAGCTCCATATTTCAGTAGTAATAGTTGATTTACAAGCTGAAAATGCATCGCAATTTATTGCAGTGGCGGATGCGTTTGTAAATGGGGCCTTCTCCTGCACAGTGTAGAACAAAAATAATGTTCGGAAAACCTTCAGTAGTTTTGTTCAGAGGAACTGCATGGCTCAGTATGACACCCTGCAGATCCTATGCCCCTATCAATGTCGCACCCTCCCTGGCGCAGTAATTTGAGTGGGGTGTGATGACGGATGGCACCATTGATTGGACTAGCGCTTCAGTTTTGGTGCCATCTCGAACATTATCCATGCTCTTTGTTCCACATTTGGAAGAACTTTACAAGGTGGTCGGATTTGACACTACGATTTCACGGCTTCGCACTGGATCATCTGCAGGACCTGATTTAGCACAACTAGGTGCTTTACGTAGCTCCACCTTCCCAGTATGCGTAATCTGAATTAATTCTACGCGAAGTGACGGCAGTTTTCCAGTATTTTCTTTCCTGCCATCGAAATATTAAATACAGTTTAAAGTGTCTGGATGAAATCAACTAAAAGTGTTAAGACCCATACGCATGTTTCCTAAATATACAAATAAAAGCTTAGCATGTACCCCTGTTGGTGGAGGCGGTAGAATAACACACACAGTATCCCCTGCCTGTCGTAAGAGATGTCATAAAGGGTCCCCAGGAGCTCTTAACTTGGGAGCGTATATTGGCGACCACGGGACCCTTAGCTGAGTCCTGGCATTGCTTCCAATTACTTGTGCCAGGCTCCTCACTTTCATCTACCTTTTCCGATCTCCCGTGGTCAACTCATGTTCTTTTCCGACCCGACGGTATTAGAGTGTTCGAGGCCTAGGGATTCTTTCATTGTTACGCTCTTCGTGGTCCTTGCCTTTCTTTGGCCGATAGCTTCAGTTTTAGAAGTGTCTGACCCTTTCCATTTCTCCCTCTGATTAATATTAATAGATGATGGTATAAAACAATAATCGCCGGGCTGAGTGGCTCAGATGTTCGAGGCGCTGGCGTTCTGTCTAGAACTTGGCTCAGTCCGGTGTTATCTGAAGGTGCTCAAACACGTCAGCTTCGTGACGGTAGATTTACTGATACGTAAATTAACTCCTGAGGGACAAACTTCCGTCAACTCGGCGTCTCCGAAAACCGTGAAAGTAGTTAATGGGACGTAAAGCAAAATAATATTAAATTAAAACAATTATCTCCACCACCATCACCTCTTATAGCATATACGTATATGATTGTTTAGTGAATTCACACTGTTTACAAAAGTCAGTTAAATATATAACGCTGGATTTTCTGGCTCCTTTAAGTGAATCATAATTCAGTTTATGATGGTACTTATCTCGAGAGAATTCTCTTAATGAAATGTTATTTTCGGTTAAAATAAATTATACGACTTCACTATTAATTTCTAACCGGAAATCAATTAAAATTTTAGACTATTTTTTAACAACTTAGGAGGAGCGATACTCAGGAACCACCTATCGAGATATAAATATTTTGGTATCTTATGTCCATTAAAAATATTGTGATGTGAAAAGGCATTTGTAGATGATTTAGTCGTGTAGTGTAAAGTACTTGAATTGTATCTGCTCCTGGTGTATGGTGTATTGTGATGATGATGCTTGCTGTTTAAAGGTGCCTAACTTCTAGGTCATCAGCCACTAATGTTCGGAAATGAGATGAAATGCGTAATGACAATTTAAAAGTCTAAAATCATCCACTGACCAGAATTCAAAACGTGATGGCGAAGAATGAATGAATGCGAATTTAAAACAATCAGTGGATCCGACCCGAAATGCCCCACATTATCCTAAACTAGCTTAATAGGTTACTGACCAAGGGACTGCTTCTAAAGCACGGTCCTGAATCGATGAGGCTAGTTGTCTAAAGGGGTTCAAAATCCAGGTCATCGGCCCCTCATAATGGTACTTATCGCTAGTAAAGTAGAACCATAATATTTGTCATGTTGCGGTACTAATAAAAAGTAGCCTAGACTCGCAGTATTCCACACATTATGGTACTACTCACAGGAGTAGTATTGTGTAATACGCGCAAGTAACGCAGACCTATGGTGTTTCTCACATTGCGGCGCCACTTACAGCCAACCCAAACTTATGATGTTCCTCACATAGGTGTACTAATCACCGGGGTTCGTACTATCCCTTGGTGTTCCTCACATAGGGAGTACTAATCATAATCAACGCAGACCCACGTTGTCACTCATAGAATTGTTATAATCAGCGGCGACGCATAGAACCGTGGTGTTTCTCACACAATTGTAGTAATTGCAGGCAACGTAAGCCCGTGGTGTTCAGCATGTAGTGATAATAATCACGGATACTGTAAAATCCATCCTGATTCACACACTGTTGATACTAATCACAAACCTATTGTGTACCTGACATAGTGGTACTATTCGCAAATAAAGACGATCCATGGTGTTCTCCACGTGATGGTACTAATTACAAGTAGTAGCACGATCATCCCTTCGTCACCCCTTTTAGTCGCCTCTTACGACAGACAGGGGATACCGTGGGTGTTTTCTTCGTCTGCGTCTCCCACCCGCAGGGGTTGCGGGTTTGGTCCGTGAGAGCTACTTTATTTCGCTCAAGTCCGCCGGCAACCCGGTTAGGATTCCCCTATCCGCCACCTGGGACGCGCCACGTGAGAGTATCACCTCTCCCCCTGCTACGCCAGTGTAGTCCGTTCTTGGAGAATGAATTGTGTGTGACGTGGAAAGTTTCATAAGTGTTCTTTACAGTTCATAGTAAGTGGTTAGCGAACTCAAATTCTATGCTATGTTTGAGTTCCCTGTTATTTTTTGCCACCTCTGCTTTCTTATTTTTGACTGATTATTCTATTAGAATTCTAGGCATTTGGATAAGCTTGTTGTTAACAGTTGGCAACATGTGTTATTCATCTGTGACATGTTTTCATGGTCTACAAGAAACTTATTATAATTCTAGACATTCATTGGAAAACGTAAACAATATATTTCAACAAGTTTTCAAATTCATGGTATTTGCTATTGTTATGCATGGTTTTAATCGTCCTTTACTTACTCTTGAATGAAATGATGAGTTAAAAGAAAAGATTATGTGGAAATTTCAGGTAATCGGTTCGCAGGCTATCGTATCCCTAACAAGGTAACCATCTTTAACATTTCGAGCACCTTGTTTCTATGATTACAGTCCAACGCAAATTGCTTAAATTGAATATTTGTGGCCGGGAAGCAATCCACAAATATCTGATCACCACCAAGAAAATGGTTCCTAGATCGCCGAAACTATGCATTGTGGACCAACGATGTCTGTACGATAGTAATACAGTGGTGGTGGTGGTGGTGGTGATTATTGTTTTAAGAGGAAGTAAAACCAGGCAACCATCCTCAATACAAACTAATCAGAGAGAGAAAAAGGAAAGGATCCAATACTTCGAAAAATGAAGATATCGATCAAAGAACGACAAGGGCCACGAAGGGCATGAAATTGAAAGACCCCCAAGGCTTCGAGTGATCTAATAACTTTGGGGTCGGGGAAGATCAAAGGTTGAATAAGGGAGGTCGGATAGGCGATAGTAATAAAATCCGTTGCATCATCCTTCACCTTGTTTGCAATAATAGGTCGGATTGGTGTACGGCGGACACCTAAATAAGCTTATACGTCGGACTGCTTACTTCCTACCGTTAAACATGTAGGTGACTCGGTGATGGTGTGGGTCACAATTTCATGGTATTTGCTATTGTTATGTATGGTTTTAATCATCCTTTACTTACTCTTGAATGAAATGATGAGTTAAAACAAAAGATTATGTGGAAATTTCAGGTAATCGGGTCGCATGCTAGCGTATCCCTTACAAGGTAACCATCTTTAAACTTAACAATGGCCAATTTCACACTGCTGACTGTTTTATGGTGTACCGTACAGTAGTTTGATAACATGCGGATCAACATGAACATCTTCCCTGGCCCCTCCGATTACCCTTCTTGAACATTATCAGACATCTGTGGAACGTTGTAAAACACAGAAACTGCAACAGTTTAACTTCCCCATCATCGCTGTAGGAACTGAGTCATGCACTGCATGAGGACATTTCGGCAACAGTTTACGAGTTGCATGTATCCTTTCAGCAAAGAATCGGAGTTGTGCGACAGACTAAAGGTGGTCCAAAGCCGTATTCATCAAATCCATTCACGTATTTTCATTATGTTGATAACCATCTCTACTAGTGCGGTGTGTGAATCAAGAGGTAGCTATTTAAAAGATCCAAAGCATTCAACCGCTGAGCCAGAAAACTTGAGAAGACGCGGGCAATTTTCATGCCCTGCTGGGAATGTAAGACCATTCGTTCAAGGATCTGGGCCGTCCAATATATTTAGTATTATATTTTAATTCCATAAAAATCTCCCAACGAATGTAGGCGTAGAATACATCAATGGTATATCTCGTTTGCCGTATGAGGTAATTATAAGAGGAAACACCAGGAGTTCTCAACTTGAGGCAGTAAATTAGCAACCACGGAGACTCTAGACGAGCCTGATATTGCTTCCATCTACCAGTCCTAGGCTCCTTACTAACAACTTTCCTGTCTGAACTTCGTTCAGCACTTACTTGTTCCCTTCCGACCACGGCGGCATTGGTTGTACGGAGCTCGGGGGAGTCATTCTGCTTTACGCACTTCGAGACCGTTCCCTATCATCTTCGTAGTCTATAACGTGACCTTACACGGATTTCTGATTTAGGGTTCAAGTTATCATACTATGCCGCGGCTGGTGTCATGCGGAAATGCAAGGAACTCCACTCAAGGGGCGTGCAAGTTCGATGAGTCGAGTCACATTTTTACACCGTTAAACTTTGAGATGTTACTGACATACGAGACCGCATATCCTACAACTAATTAGGTTTATACCATACTGTTATGCTAAACTTAGCCTATAAATAAGAATTCCGATAATTATTATTACTCAGGAAGGATATTCCGTTTCAATGAATATAATTTTTGTACGAAACTTAATTACAAAATAATTGAAATAACAACATGACTGGACAGCTAGTCAAAATTGAACATGATAATTGACTGTAAATAGCCAAAATTCCCAACTTTTGTTGGTTACGATGAATCATAATAACAAAATTTCATAATAAAATTAAAAGATGTTGGCAATATTATTAACATTAAATTCACAGATCCAAGGATTCCATCAAAAGAGAAAAAAACCAACATAAAAGTTGCTGAAGGTCAAACTTTAACGTTACAGATTCCATTATTTACATTATTTACTTCCTGGTTAACAAATAAAATTTGAATTATTTTTTCTTTGGCACATGTATTCGTTGACCCCAAAAATGCATGTTTTTCAATATTCCGTCATTTCTTTAAATCATCACACGATTCAGTAAAATCTAATAAAACGACTTGGGTGCTTCAGCGACATGCTTACAACGTTCTCGCTTATACCAACCGTACGATCAAAGAATTAGAAATAAACTGTGGTTCCTCTTTTAAATATTAAGATTACATAGTAATATTAGGAATCAACATCGTCTGGAAGTCTACAACAGCTGCATCCTGACAATAAATTTTCTAAAATGATGTCATCAAGAATAATAAGTGGTCAAGAATTCAAATGACTCCCCAACCTCTAGTGTTCTCTATGAGAATCCTGAAAAATTTACGTCGAATGCCAACTAACAATTCTACGGGCTACTAGAAGAATATCATTAGCAGGAAATAAAACTACACATTGCGCTAAATAAGATGTACCCTCCTCAACTGCGACATTGTTCACTTCTACATGGTGTCGCTAAGTATCGAAGATTCCATTCCACCCCTTCACATATGCGTATAACTCGCTTACATTAAGTCCTGGGTTATCGCCTTTGACGACTATCGCATTGTTAACCTCAGCATTAACATCATCAAAAAAATCACCTATGAATGCCTAAGTGCTTGTCTATCATCACCACCATTAAATCCACGTGCATGACGAGCATCAATCCTATTACCTCAATAACATATCATCGGGACTTTTTCGAAGATTGCATCATATCATTCAATGCACAACTCCCAATGAACTATTCTCCAATAATATCGCACGTCAATCATTCACTCTATTTCGACGACTCTACTTCAAATCTCTCTCATTCCACATGCGCGTCATGCTCGAGTAAAATCTAACTCATCTTCCAAATATTCAAGCACATTATTATCAAAGACTACCTCATTCTTACATAGGCATAAAATCATAATCAATGCGATAATATTATTATTCCTCTCGGGAAAAATACGCATATGATATAAAACTAGCAAATGTACCCGTGCTTCGCTACGGTATTCTACATTGTATACGGATATCGACGTAAATACTGTGCGTGCAGCAAATGAGATTGTTTTAAAATTGCATGTCTCTTAGCCTTATCCGAGAAATAGCATGGGGAGGTCCACATACGTTGTTTCCAATGTAAAGTGAGGGTTGCGGAGTTGTGATGATAACGCCAGGCTCACTTGCCTACTGCCATTCACAATCGAGTTGGCAAGTTTACATTATAATTGCAGGCCCCAATGCCTACTGCGCGGTCACAATCGATTTGGGGAGTTTTAGTTACAATGGCAGACCCATTTCCTACTTTCAGACAGGTTACAGTTGAGGAGTTTTTATTATAATACCAGGCAACATCCCTACCACCAGTCAAAATTGAGTTGTGCAGTTATCATTATAATGACAGTCCCTTTTTACTGCTGCTAGCCAGCTTACTGCCAGTCACACGGAATTAGTGAGTTTCCATGAAAATAGCAGGCCACTATGCCTAATGCTAGTCAAATTTTAGATTGGAACATTTGTTTATAATGGCGGGCACCCTGGCCTAGAGCCAAACACAATAGAGTAGGGGACTTTCGAACAAAACTGCATGATCCCTTGCCTTCTGCAAGACAAATCGAAAAGTGAATTATTCATGAAAATGGTAGGCCTCCTTACTAATGCCAGTTAACAGGAGTTGGAGAAGGACCCCATTCCTACTGCCAGCAGTCAAAGTCGGTGTAGGGAGTACTGATTACAATAGCAGACACATCCTTTCTCGATCGCTACAAATCGACATCAATGAATATATACAGATGGACATACGAAAGTATATGAATGTCTACAATATTGCAGACCTTCATTTACAGATTAACTGCTGCTAAACGGTACGTCATATCGACAAAGGACTGTACCGTAAGGCGCAGTATTTAGCGATCTAAATGGCTGGTCCTATGATATTTTCTCGCATCTAATCTATTCATGGGTCAGATTGAATCAGAAACGTTGAATAGGTTGAAATTTGTGTAAGATTATCTTACATTGCATTACTTTTCGGATAATTATGTGACATAGCATTTGGCTCACATATGGGTACTGGGTGGGCCAATGTTCGTGTAGAGTTTGATCATACTATCTTTCCTGTAAGTGATTGAAATGATGCACATGAGAAGAAAAGGTTTAGAAATTAATTTCCATTAAGGCAGGTAGATTTCCATTAAGTTTGGTTGTGTGTATTTTGAGGGAGTGCAAAATCACGGTTTGGTTTCGTATAAACCCCCAATTAGTTCAGGGATTTAGAAACAATATTTGCCCTAAAACCTCCCCAAAGGATAGGTGGATTCTAAATATGAAGTTTGGTGGAAATATATCCAGTAGTTTTCAAGTTAGAGAAAGGCAAACAGACCAAACAAACAAACAAACTAACTAACAGACACCAAGGAAACCTACCCTTGGACAGATGGATGCTATATATAAAATTTGGTTCAAATATCTTGTTAGTTTTCAAGTTGTAAGAAGTACGCTTTACACACACCCGCTCTTGCGTTAAGTCCGCTGGGATTTGTACCGAAAACCGGTCCGTTAATGATATCTCCCTTACTAAATCCTGTTATCGAAATGAAGCACATGAGAAAAAAAGGTTTAAAAATTAATTTTCATTAAGGCAGGTTGATTTCCATTAAGTTCGGTTGTGTATACTTTGAGGGAGTGCAAAATCACGGTTTCGGTTTCGTAAATATCCCCACTCAGTTCAGGGATTTAGAAACGATATTTGCGCTAAAACCTACCCAAGGACAGGTGGATTCTAAATATGAAGTTTGGTGGAAATATATCCAGTAGTTTTCAAGTTATAGAAGGACAGACAAACAGACAAACAGACAAACAAACAGACAAACAGACACCAAAGCTAAAAATGATGCAGATGGTCATTATTACACCTGAAACGGATAACTGTACCGAAATTTCGCCAAAATAATCAATGTACAGACACACGGTCGTTACGATTTTATTTATATAGATGACGGATAAGCATGAGCACGTTGAAAAGTGCAGACATCCACTTCGAGATTCATATCTCCTAAACGGTTTATGATATTAAGAAACGGTTTGCGCCATCAGACGCCTCATTTATCGCTCTACATGTTTGTGTCTAAACCATTTCCTCGTATCTCCCATATTAAGGGGGTAATTGAGTTAAAATTTTGAATAGGGCGAAATTTGGGTGCATTTTTAACATTTTACATTACATTTTGCCTACTTATGTATAAGCTAGAATCATGAAATTTGGTACGCATATGTCCCTTAATTGTGCCAATGTGCGCACACAACGTGATGATCCTATCATTGTTATAAGTGTGTCAAAGAATAAAATATACTTGTAAAAATCACCAAATTTACGAACAATCCAGAAATACGGCCAAATTTAACGTATAAGGGAGAGAGATACGACAAAATGTCACAGGACCAAAGTTGTAGATCACTCCGAATTGAAGGGACGTTGTGCCATCCGTTTTGTGATACGACTTACCGTTTAGCCAAAAAATAGCTCAGAAGGAATGTCTGCACAGTCATTAAAATTGCCTCCATATTTCGATATCCTTGGGGGTAAAAAGTGAAAAATTTGAACATCTTGGAATTTTCCCGTCGGTTAGGGTTCAAAAGCTATAATTTCACCAAATTTCAATTGTCTACCTCGTCTCGCAGGTTGTGCCGCCATCTTGATTTGGGGGGATGGGGGATAAAAATGAGGAAATTCCCGAAAATTTTTAAGCCCACGAAACCTATAGGTTATCGTTTTGGATATACTATACGACTGTGTTCTTATACTGAGCCCAAAATTTGAGCCCCCCCAGCGTGCCCCCTTCAGGGAATTTTGAGAATTTCCGATTTTTCTAGGGATCCTGGGGTCATCAGTTTCCCTCGTACCAAGTTTCAAATTTCTGAGATTTCTGGAAGTGCCTCATTAATTCACGTCTTTTTTCATTTTTAAATATTTATATATACATCGCTCCAGCCCGACTTGCTTTTATATATATAGATGACGGATAAGCATGAGCACGTTGGAAAGTGCAGACTTCCACTTCGAGATTCATATCTCCTAAACGGTTTATGATATTACGAAACGGTTTGCGCCATCAGACGCCTCATTTATCGCTCTACATGTTTGTTTCTAAACCCGTTCCTCGTATCTCCCATATTAAGGGGTTAAATTGAGTTCAAATTTTGAATAGGGTGAAATTTGGGTGCATTTTTAACATTTTACATTACATTTTGCCTACTTATGTATAAGCTAGAATCATGAAATTTGGTACACATATGTCCCTTAATCGTGCCAATGTGCGCACACAACATGATGATCCTATCATTGTTATAAGTGTGTCAAAGAATAAAATATACTTGTAAAAATCACCAAATTTACGAACAATCCAGAAATACGGCCAAATTTAACGTATAAGGGAGAGAGATACGACAAAATGTCACAGGACCAAAGTTGTAGATCACTCCGAATTGAAGGGACGTTGTGCCATCCGTTTTGTGATACGACTTACCGTTTAGCCAAAAAATAGCTCAGAAGGAATGTCTGCACAGTCATTAAAATTGCCTCCATATTTCGATATCCTTGGGGGTAAAAAGTGAAAAATTTGAACATCTTGGAATTTTCCCGTCGGTTAGGGTTCAAAAGCTATAATTTCACCAAATTTCAATTGTCTACCTCGTCTCGCAGGTTGTGCCGCCATCTTGATTTGGGGGGATGGGGGATAAAAATGAGGAAATTCCCGAAAATTTTTAAGCCCACGAAACCTATAGGTTATCGTTTTGGATATACTATACGACTGTGTTCTTATACTGAGCCCAAAATTTGAGCCCCCCCAGCGTGCCCCCTTCAGGGAATTTTGAGAATTTCCGATTTTTCTAGGGATCCTGGGGTCATCAGTTTCCCTCGTACCAAGTTTCAAATTTCTGAGATTTCTGGAAGTGCCTCATTAATTCACGTCTTTTTTCATTTTTAAATATTTATATATACATCGCTCCAGCCCGACTTGCTTTTATATATATAGATGACGGATAAGCATGAGCACGTTGGAAAGTGCAGACTTCCACTTCGAGATTCATATCTCCTAAACGGTTTATGATATTACGAAACGGTTTGCGCCATCAGACGCCTCATTTATCGCTCTACATGTTTGTTTCTAAACCCGTTCCTCGTATCTCCCATATTAAGGGGTTAAATTGAGTTCAAATTTTGAATAGGGTGAAATTTGGGTGCATTTTTAACATTTTACATTACATTTTGCCTACTTATGTATAAGCTAGAATCATGAAATTTGGTACACATATGTCCCTTAATCGTGCCAATGTGCGCACACAACATGATGATCCTATCATTGTTATAAGTGTGTCAAAGAATAAAATATACTTGTAAAAATCACCAAATTTACGAACAATCCAGAAATACGGCCAAATTTAACGTATAAGGGAGAGAGATACGACAAAATGTCACAGGACCAAAGTTGTAGATCACTCCGAATTGAAGGGACGTTGTGCCATCCGTTTTGTGATACGACTTACCGTTTAGCCAAAAAATAGCTCAGAAGGAATGTCTGCACAGTCATTAAAATTGCCTCCATATTTCGATATCCTTGGGGGTAAAAAGTGAAAAATTTGAACATCTTGGAATTTTCCCGTCGGTTAGGGTTCAAAAGCTATAATTTCACCAAATTTCAATTGTCTACCTCGTCTCGCAGGTTGTGCCGCCATCTTGATTTGGGGGGATGGGGGATAAAAATGAGGAAATTCCCGAAAATTTTTAAGCCCACGAAACCTATAGGTTATCGTTTTGGATATACTATACGACTGTGTTCTTATACTGAGCCCAAAATTTGAGCCCCCCCAGCGTGCCCCCTTCAGGGAATTTTGAGAATTTCCGATTTTTCTAGGGATCCTGGGGTCATCAGTTTCCCTCGTACCAAGTTTCAAATTTCTGAGATTTCTGGAAGTGCCTCATTAATTCACGTCTTTTTTCATTTTTAAATATTTATATATACATCGCTCCAGCCCGACTTATATAGATGACGGATAAGCATGAGCACGTTGGAAAGTGCAGACTTCCACTTCGAGATTCATATCTCCTAAACGGTTTATGATATTACGAAACGGTTTGCGCCATCAGACGCCTCATTTATCGCTCTACATGTTTGTTTCTAAACCATTTCCTCGTATCTCCCATATTAAGGGGGTAAATTGAGTTCAAATTTTGAATAGGGTGAAATTTGGGTGCATTTTTAACATTTTACATTACATTTTGCCTACTTATGTATAAGCTAGAATCATGAAATTTGGTACACATATGTCCCTTAATCGTGCCAATGTGCGCACACAACATGATGATCCTATCATTGTTATAAGTGTGTCAAAGAATAAAATATACTTGTAAAAATCACCAAATTTACGAACAATCCAGAAATACGGCCAAATTTAACGTATAAGGGAGAGAGATACGACAAAATGTCACAGGACCAAAGTTGTAGATCACTCCGAATTGAAGGGACGTTGTGCCATCCGTTTTGTGATACGACTTACCGTTTAGCCAAAAAATAGCTCAGAAGGAATGTCTGCACAGTCATTAAAATTGCCTCCATATTTCGATATCCTTGGGGGTAAAAAGTGAAAAATTTGAACATCTTGGAATTTTCCCGTCGGTTAGGGTTCAAAAGCTATAATTTCACCAAATTTCAATTGTCTACCTCGTCTCGCAGGTTGTGCCGCCATCTTGATTTGGGGGGATGGGGGATAAAAATGAGGAAATTCCCGAAAATTTTTAAGCCCACGAAACCTATAGGTTATCTTTTTGGATATACTATACGACTGTGTTCTTATACTGAGCCCAAAATTTGAGCCCCCCCAGCGTGCCCCCTTCAGGGAATTTTGAGAATTTCCGATTTTTCTAGGGATCCTGGGGTCATCAGTTTCCCTCGTACCAAGTTTCAAATTTCTGAGATTTCTGGAAGTGCCTCATTAATTCACGTCTTTTTTCATTTTTAAATATTTATATATACATCGCTCCAGCCCGACTTGCTTTTATATATATAGATGACGGATAAGCATGAGCACGTTGGAAAGTGCAGACTTCCACTTCGAGATTCATATCTCCTAAACGGTTTATGATATTACGAAACGGTTTGCGCCATCAGACGCCTCATTTATCGCTCTACATGTTTGTTTCTAAACCATTTCCTCGTATCTCCCATATTAAGGGGGTAAATTGAGTTCAAATTTTGAATAGGGTGAAATTTGGGTGCATTTTTAACATTTTACATTACATTTTGCCTACTTATGTATAAGCTAGAATCATGAAATTTGGTACACATATGTCCCTTAATCGTGCCAATGTGCGCACACAACATGATGATCCTATCATTGTTATAAGTGTGTCAAAGAATAAAATATACTTGTAAAAATCACCAAATTTACGAACAATCCAGAAATACGGCCAAATTTAACGTATAAGGGAGAGAGATACGACAAAATGTCACAGGACCAAAGTTGTAGATCACTCCGAATTGAAGGGACGTTGTGCCATCCGTTTTGTGATACGACTTACCGTTTAGCCAAAAAATAGCTCAGAAGGAATGTCTGCACAGTCATTAAAATTGCCTCCATATTTCGATATCCTTGGGGGTAAAAAGTGAAAAATTTGAACATCTTGGAATTTTCCCGTCGGTTAGGGTTCAAAAGCTATAATTTCACCAAATTTCAATTGTCTACCTCGTCTCGCAGGTTGTGCCGCCATCTTGATTTGGGGGGATGGGGGATAAAAATGAGGAAATTCCCGAAAATTTTTAAGCCCACGAAACCTATAGGTTATCGTTTTGGATATACTATACGACTGTGTTCTTATACTGAGCCCAAAATTTGAGCCCCCCCAGCGTGCCCCCTTCAGGGAATTTTGAGAATTTCCGATTTTTCTAGGGATCCTGGGGTCATCAGTTTCCCTCGTACCAAGTTTCAAATTTCTGAGATTTCTGGAAGTGCCTCATTAATTCACGTCTTTTTTCATTTTTAAATATTTATATATACATCGCTCCAGCCCGACTTGCTTTTATATATATAGATTATAATCTTAGATGACTCCAATTTAAACACATGTTAACTATGTTATGGTCACCCCAAATAAATACGCCTATGCACTAAATAATACGTTGAGGTTCAGTTACGATGACAGTATTCTACTAAATGTAACGACCACGTTTTAGAAAATTTTCTGCATAATATCTACTGTTAGACGCTCGAATTCAAAATAGCACATGAAAATGATGTTTTCCCCTGGATTATTCATGATAAAAATTCACAACACTCTACTTCTGTAATGAAATAATGAGTAACAATCACACGGTATCACTTAAGTTGTTTACCTACACATGCCACATTCTGGCACCATAAAATGATCTGTTCTACTTCAAGCAACTACATAGCAGAATAAACGTAAGACACTTATTTTGGTACTTATACTGATGGCTTTGGGAGGAGGCATCTCCGATCTCTCGGTCTTAATTTCATCAAGTGGCCCCCATCTCAACATTTTCCAGACCCCTCAGCACCACATCCTGATTTTAGGCCTGCATTGTTTGGTTATTAGGCATCAAATAACAATCTTTCATGATGTATGGCTACATCATAGTACTGTACCTGGAACCTGTAATATGGAATTAGCACAATATCATATACATAAATAATATTTTACAATGTTTTGAATTAACAGTCGCCTTATTACTTGAGAGAACAAGATATATATTTTCTCTTTACAAATCATTTCGTACTATCTGTACAATAGTTATTCAATTTTAACAAGTTACAGATTCAATTTCTTTCTATCTGTGTGCAACGATTCTGGTATCTTTTAGTCTCTTTCCATTATCTGCATTGTTCTTACAAAAACAAAATCCTGTTCTAAAACACGATAATAATAACATCGGTTTGCATTTCATAAATCCTCAGAATGCAGTAACCTGTAATCTCCTTAACAGGTAATTTTGATGTTATAAGCATAAACTCTTTGATACAGAATGCTCTTGTAATCACTGATCTTGGTAAAGGAACATATTTAACAATCCGTCGCCTCCTTAACTTTAGGCACTAATCGGTTACCTTTATAGTTTGTCTCTCGACTCTCGAATTATATCGTAACTAGCAATTGTACCCGTGCTTCGCTACGGTATTCTACATTGTATAAACGGATATCGAAGTAAATACTGTACGTGCAGTAAATAAAATTGCATGTCTCTTAGTGTTACACGAGAAATAGCATGGGGAGGTCCCCATACCTTGTTTACAATGTAAAGTGTAGGTTGCGGAGTTGTGATGATAACGGCAGGCTCACTTGCCTACTGCCATTCGCAATCGAGTTGGGAAGATTAGATTATAATTGCAGGCCCCATTGCCTACTGCGCGGTCACAATCAATTTGGGGAGTTTTCGTTACAATGGCAGGCCCCATTTCATACTTCCAGACAGATAACAATTGAAGAGTTTTTATCATAATGGCTGTCAACTTCCCTACTACCAGTCAAAACTGAGTTGTGCAGTTATCATTATAATGACAGGTCCTTTTTCCTCCTGCCAGCCAGCTTACTGACAGTCACACCAAGTTGGTGAGTTTCCATTAAAATAAAAGGCCACTATGCCTAATGCTAGTCACATTTTAGATGGGTACATTTGTTTATAATGGCGGGAACCCTTACCTACAGCCAAACACAGTCGGTTAGGGGAGTTTTGAACAAAATAGCATATAGCCATTGGTCGTGTCAATGTGCATGCCAAATTCGATGACTCTGTCTTTCTTATAAGTGTGTCAATCTAAGTAACATACGTATAAAAAGCGCAAAATTTACGAACAAACGAAATATATAGCCAAATCTATAAAAGAATGAGGGAGAGAGACGACAAAATGTCACAGGACCAATGTTATAGATCACTCCAAATTGAACGGAGATTGTGCCATCCGTTTCGTGATAGGACTTACCGTTTAGCCACCAAATACCTCGAAAAGAAGGTCTGCACCGTCGTTAAATTGCCTCCATATTTCGATATTCTTCGGCATAAAGAGTAAAAATGTAATGATCTTGGAAGTCTTCCGTACGTTACCAGATAAAACGTATAATTTTGCTTAATTTCCATTTTCTAGCTCGTGTGACAGATTGTGAGGCAATCTTGATTTTGGACGTGGGGGGTAAAATTTAGGACTTTCAGGTAACTAAAAATATGCGGAGGTCATTATTACCCCTTAAACGGAAGGCTGTACGAAATTTTCGCCAAAATAGTCAATGCACAGGCAAACGGTCGTTACGATATGATTTATATAGATAGAAAAAGAATCTGCTCCACGTATAACACCTTTTGGTCTATGTCCGTTGGACTTAGCCTGAGAAACCGACCTTCCATGATACCTCCCTTATTAATCCTCCCGTTGAAAAAATGCATATGAGAAGAAGTTTAGAATATGATTTCCTTCACGTTTGGTCGATTCCAGTCAGGTTGGTCTTGTACTTTACATATTGTAGGAGCGTAAAATCACCATTTCGTTTTCCTATAAAATCCCAGTCCCTTCCGGGAATGTGAAATGTCATTGACCTTAAAACCTATCCTTGGACAGGTGGATGCTAAATATAAAGTTTGGTTCAAATATCTTCAATAGTTTTTAAGTTGTAGTAAAATCACCATTTCAGTTTCCTATAAAATTCCGGGAATTTGAAATGTTATTGACCCTAAAACCAATCCTTGGACAGGTGGATGCTAAATATAAAGTTTGGTTCAAATATCTTCAGTAGTTTTCAAGTTGTAAGAAATACTCTTTACACGTACCCGCTCTTGCGGTAAGTCCGGTGGGACTTGTACCGAAAAACGGTCCGTTAATGACACATAAGAAAGAAGATGAAGAAATTAATTTCCATTAAGTTTGGTTGTGTATATTTTGAGGGAGTGCAAAATCACAGTTTCGGTCTCGTATAAACCCCCAATCAGTTCAGAGATTTAGAAACAATATTTTCCCTACAACCTACCCAAGGACAGGTGGACTCTAAATATGAAGTTTGGCGGATATGTATCCAGTAGTTTTCAAGTTATAGAAAGACAGACAAACAAACAGACAAACAGGTAGATACCAAAAAACCTAGCCGTGGACAGGTGGATGCTGAATATGAAGTCTGGTTCAAATATCTTCAGTAGTTTTCAAGTTGTAAGAAATACGCTTTACGCGTACCCGCTTTTGCGGTAAGTCCGGTGGGACTTTGCGGAAAAACGGTCCGATAATGATATTTCCCTTATTATTCCTGTTATCGAAATGATACGCATGAGAAAAAGGTTGAAAAATTAATTTTCATTAAGGCACGTGCATTTCCATAAGTTTGGTTGTGTATATTTTGAGAGAGTGCAAAATCACGGTTTCGGTTTCGTATAAACCCCCAGTGAGTTCAGGGATTTAGAAACAATATCTGCCCTAAAACCTACCCAAGGACAGGTGGATTCTAAATATGAAGTTTGATGGAAATATATCCAGTAGTTTTCAAGTTATAGAAGGTGAGACAGACAAACAGACAAACAGACATCAAAGCTAAAAATTATGCAGATGGTCATTATTACACCTGAAACGGGTAACTGTACGGAAATTTCGCCAAAATAGTCAACGTACAGACACACGGTCCTTACGATTTTATTTATATAGATAAATTGACAATGCATTACCATCGTATGTGAATTAAACTTGGCCTGTATGATTTAATCCATTCCAAGGCCTCCGTAATATACTTTTGCCATTGAGTTTTCATGCCATCTAACGATATTTGTACCTATTTCGTTGAAATAAAATCCAGCATTTACTCAGTTCTAGCATGTGCCCGCGGCTTTGCCCGCGTTTAGTAATTCAACTGTTAGATGTTTCTAAACTCTTTATTTAAAAGCAAATTAAAGCATCATGTTTATTAACTCACATCTTTTTGACTTACATTGCATGAAATGCATAATTTTATTTTGATTATAGTGTTACTTTCAATGCTTAAGATATCGGGTTGATGGATGGTACAAAGAATATTAAAACCATGTAAAACACCATGTTGTATAATACAAAATATATTGTTTCCTTAGAGCTTCGGAATAAACGATATTAATGTCCTTCCATTTGGAGGTAAGATGTATACTCCATTGTGTTTGCCTTTCGAACTCTTGAACATTCCACGTACAGTTGGCAATTGCAAAAGTACCGTTTTCGAAGATGGAGTCCTACAACTGTAAGCGATTGTCCTATGTCAGATATTTTTGTGTCGTAGATTGGACTGGGCTTCGCATACATACAAACAAACACTTCCGAATATTACGGGCTGATGGCTCCTCGCGTCACGGGCCGAAAATGGCTTCCTACTCAATGGACTTACAGTCCGAGGAATACTACTTCGCCCGCGGTATGCTCAGTCTTGATGGTGGCTTCAATAATATTCGTCATCAGTTTCAGAGCCGTGTTCATTGCAGAGGAAAAGATTCATACTCCTGAGAAGGACAATCGGTGCCACAATCGTCAACCCCAAGATGTTCGAGGGTACTCCTGATGACTCCAAATTGTTAAAAATATGTGTCGTGTAGTTGACAGCCTCATCTGTATGACATGTCGTGTCGATAGACTTTTCAATTTATAGGCAACCGGATAATTCTTGTGAGTGTTGCTTGTAGATGACGTTGACAGCTTCATGTCTTGGTGCAAAAATTGCTCTCTGACACAGCCATGCGCCTTAGGAGAAAACCTGTGCCCACCTATGACAAATATTTTAGACCTTTGTTTTCCGTGGATTTGGCTGGGCATCGCGTACATGAAGACAGACAGACAGACAGACAGACAGACAGACAGACAGACAGACAGACAGACAGACAGACAGACAGACAGACAGACAGACAGACAGACAGACAGACAGACAGACATCATGGATTGAAGGAAAATGGCTTCCTATTCCACGGACTTACAATAGCATCCTGACTGATGTATATGTATATATTATTCCTTGTTTATTATTACCATCGTCTATCTTGTGTCATATATGTTTCCTCTAAATGTATAAGTATCGAATCCTTGTCCCCTTTCTCTACGGGGTTTGGGTATGAAGTGAGATGAACCTTCGTAGCGAATTTCATGAAATAAAATGAATGACATTATATATGATGGTATGAATTAAGAGGATGAAACCCGGCGCCGGCACATAATCCACTCCTCTCGAATAGCTCAAGACTTTACGTCCCGATCCAACGGACGAATCACCATCAACAGCGTCATATGCCCTTACACCATATAAGACCAAATACGGTTTCCTACGCCCTGGACGTAAAATGGCTCCTTGAATATTGTGTTCTCTACTATCTTATGTACGTTGCCTAGCGACAGCGACTCTATGCATTTAATTTTAGTGACGGCACGTTGGATTGTCATATGTCAATGCACGTTTGGCGATGGTTTCTCGTTTGTACAGTAACTCACCAACGAAAGCGAAAATGAAAATTCCGGCTTCAAGGTGCATTCGGACCCCTTTACATCTACCTATGTTCAAAATTTCAAATCTCTGCGTACTGTAGATTTTGCTGGGCATCGCGCACAGACAGACAGAAAAACACTTCCTTTTATAATTATAGATTATCTCCTCGTTACCGACCGTAACTTATTGCATACCACGGTGCTCTGAATTTATGAAACCGCCTATGCCTTCAATTCGTTAGATGGTATTTATTCAACCGAGCGAGTTATTTCATTTATTGATGTACCTGGACGTATGCCAACCGGACGTATAATTTCCTACGATTTCATTAACCATAAACTTCCAATGTTCTCTTTAATTCCGATGTAGCAATCATTGGAATGTTATAATATCCTCATTCTTCGAAGAATCATAATTATGATTAGTATTTGTTTATTATCTGTATACGAACTATGATTTAATAATACCTATATGTTGCACGTGTTTTAAAAACCATTGTTCCCATATGTTTATCAGCTGTATCTATTTCTAATAAACAATAATGTTATTTATTTTACGTCCCACTACAATTTTTTGTTTTAGAAAAGCCCTAGGTGACGGAATTTTATCCCCAAGGACTCCTTTTACTTGCCGATAAATCTTCGGACACTATGCTGGCGTATATCTCAGCAACTTCAAATATCACCGGTCTGAGCCGTGATCGAACCCACAACTTGAGATCTCTCTACACTTATGTTTGTTTTTCAATCTTATGAACAGCGATTATTCGAAGTCATTTTTAGAACCGAAACTTCTTAAAGTGACTGGTTGTTTTGTAGACTGCACACGTAAATATCTTGAATCTGTTTGTATGTTTGCATGTTCTTTGTAAATAGATTATTACAATAGACATCCTACAACGAAGCACACTATCGATTATACGTCACTGCTTCCATTACTCATTAAATGAGATAATTTCAGTTGTGACCGGATGTTCTTGACAGTTCGCAGAACCGACTCTGCTAACGAAGGGAACACAATTAACGGGAGGAGTTATTGTGCAATGTCCTCCTCAAATACTTACCAGGTATAGTCTAGACGTATTCCATCTCCGAAAGGAAAACAATTTCAGGCAAATTCCTAAATAATAGTGAATCAATAGAAGAAATTTTAATGAAATTTATCATTGGAAGGAGTTAGTGGCTCATCGGATTACAGAATCGATTACAGCGTTTTCAAAATAATGAATGAGTACAGACACTCGGTTTCTGACGACATGTGAACAGGAGAGCACGGGTTCTTAGAGATTAGTAAAGGTTAAATACATGAACATAATAATAATAATAATAATAATAATAATAATAATAATAATAATAATAATAATAATAATAAGACACCAACAGAAACCTCTCGATCTCAACAATCGAGCAGTAATCTTGTAATCATACCATTATGATCACCCCTGCATGTATCTTCAACTTGCAACATTGGCATGATGGATAACACTTTATCACAGCGACTACCCCAAACTCCGGACGTGCCTAGTCCGGTTTCTCCCGATCATCGGATTCTGCGTGTTCGGGAGCATCATGCAGAGAAGAGTCGGAGTTTCTCAAAATATCTTCGTCCCAAGAGAAAGACCTTCTTAGGTACAATTAATGTCAACACCCTGGTGAAACAGGCAAGATTAAACATCTCACGGACACACTAGACAAGTTTGATATTCAAATAGCCGCGCTCCGGGAAACGCGCTTCCGAGATGAAAACCATTTTGACCCTGAAGAGCACGGGATATTTAAAGGTGAACCTGCCATAAGAATCCACGGGAACCTATCACAACTAGGGACAGCCTTTGTGGTACAAAAAACAATAATCGATACAGTACTTGGCTTTATACCCCATCTGAAAGAATCTCAGTACTTACTGTGAAATCGGGCAACAAAGCTTACTGTTTGGTCAACGCCCAAGCTCCCACAAACACTGAAAACAAGAAAAGCTCGCATAAAGTTGAAGTATTCTGGGAAATCTTAAAAGAAAATTTCTAGCAAGATTCCAAAACATCACGAGAATATTTTAGTAGGTGATTTTAACGCACGGGTTAGACACAGAGACGAAAGACAAATGGACTGTAGGCCGTCGCTCAGCACATCGAAGGACGAATAAGAACGGAGAATGTCTTATAGACTTTTGTAAAACTTACGATTTGAAACTCGTGTATACGTATTTTGTGAAACCTCCACACAAAAAGAAAACGTGGAAATCACCGAACCCGTTCTTAGTGGAATTCCAGATTGATCACGTAGCAATATCCATAAGGAGAATATGTGCGAGATCCAAAATATCAGAGTACGGCAGGGAGTTGTCGAATCGGATCGCTATCTATCATAAATCAAAGTGAGATTCCAACCCAACTGATCCAGAACTAAACAGAACAGGTCTCAAAGAGTTGATCCATAATGCCTTAAATTTGGAGGGTACATTGACGTGGGTACTGGGGGTACGTGGGTACGTGGGTACGTTTGGAAGATCACACTTCTTGTGCAATAAACCAAATATTGTATTACCGCGGCCTAGTAAGTCTTGTGAGTTGGGAACCTAGTTTTATAATATATTGTTACTTATCATTGTTGAAGCCCTTTTCTAAATTTTTACCTTTGTTGGTAATTGTTATTGTTCTTGTTTTGAAAAGAACAAAGGGAAGAACAAAATATTATTTAGGAAATACATTTAAATTTTACTGTTTTTGTGTGGTCATTTTGTTCAGGATCCTTGACTCTGCCGCTTCTTCCCCTATACTGCTTAGTCAGTCTACTATATTCGACCGTCTCAGTGTTTTAATTTCCTTGTCTATTTGACGAGTCGCCACTGGGATAACTTTTGTATTATTTATGTGTTTTTTTTTGGTTTGGGAGATATGTTGAAAAATGGATGTTTTAATCATTTTAATCACTTTAATCATTTTATGCTATGTCTTCACCTTTTGTCGTTTCAAGCCGCCTTAATTCTGCGGCCCACTTACTACACTCTCTTTTTATTCGTGTGTTGCGTCAAGCTGAATTTTGATTATAAATGATTGTTAAATATATTTAATCATCCTTCTTGCGGTTGCTTGGCGTTTGCGCATTTTCTCTGATCGGAGCCTGTTAGAATAACCTTGTTTGGTTTATATTTTACGATTTTGGTCTTCGAACTAGTATGCTATTATTAATGTTTTGATCTAGCTGAGAATTTCCGGCTCATCCGCAGTGCGTGACATATGGTTACCTATTTGAGTGGTGAATATTGTCCGTGTGAAAGCAAAAACTTGCATTTTACCTTATTTTCGTTCTCTACATCTTGGATTTTATTTCACGCGGTTTTGGCTCCGGCAACATACGTCTTCCTGTTATGTGTGTCCTGATTTTCTCGCTTTTTCTGACTATCAACGTGAGCTTAATTTGATTATGTGCCGTGTGTGGGATGATTTTATGATGCTACGTTTTGTGATGGAAAATAACTTTGGTACGACATTTTAAGTAAGATCCTTGGTTCAACGCTTTGATCTATCTCAGGGATCTGTGAGAGCATAACGTTTCGGCCTATGGGTTGCATGAATGGTTTTTATGAATGGTCAAGCATATGTTCTTGCTCTCCGGCGAGAATATTTTGTTTTACTAATTTTCTGCTTCTTGGTTTGTATTTATTATGTTTCTTTGGTTCCTAATTTAATTTTAATCGAGATTGCCGGACGCCAAAGAAATGGTCTGTGCATCTTTGCTTTATTATTATTATTATTATTATTATGATTATTATTATTATTATTATTATTATTATTATTATTATTATTGTTATTATTATTATTATTATTATTATTATTATTATTATTATTATTATTATTATTATTTAGAAGAGAATGGACCACTAAGGATCACGCTGTAACTTCATTTCTTTCTCTTCGTGCGGAGTTTTCTCTGTGTCCAATACTCCTTCACGCGTTCGCTGGCCTGCTTCCGTTGTTCATCTTTCCAGGCTCTTCCGGTCTTCCTAGTTCTTCCTGCGGCTTGAACACTTTCCAAATTCTTCAGTGTGTTCCTAAACGTATTCCTTTCTAACATCTGGTCTTCCAAAATGCTTAACCTTTCTATATCCTTCTTCGTTTCATTAATCCATGCTGTAGTGATTTTTTTTCTCCAGAAGTAATCAAATATCTGTTTGGTAAGTCTGTTTGCGATCATTCTGTATATATATATATCCAAGAAACGTCAGCCTCCTTTTCCCCATGGTCTCTGATATTCTTTCCACCTTCTGGTAAACTTCTTTGTTTCTCCGAAGTTTCCATCCGTTTTCAGTTTGGAGAGCTCCCATAATTTTTCTGAGGATTCTTCTTTCCAGGACCTCTAGCTTCTCCAGCTTGTAGTTCATAGACAGGCATTCACTGGCATACAGGCATTCTGTTTTGACCACGGTGTTGTAATGTTTTAATTTGGAATTCCAGGATAAGCACTTCTTGTTGTAGACGTTTTTTGTCAAGCCCTATGTTCTCTCCATTTTTGAGATCCGATCCTCCACTGCAGCTTTTCCTAGTCCATCCTCCTGTATCGTCTCACCAAGGTACTTGAACTTCTTGATTTCAAATGATTGTGAGAGATGCCCGAAGAATTTTACCTTGGAGGTTGTGCCTTTTAGGGTCTCTTTGATTATATTTGCCAGTTTGGTTTTGACTCGAAATTCCTTAATGATTTTATCCAAAGTCTCTATGTCCACACAATCGAAGGCTTTTTTGAAGTCTATAAACGACACCACAATTTTCTTACCACTCAACATTCTGTGGCGGAGTATTGACTTCAGGTTGAATGTTTGTTCGATACAGGAGCGGCCTTTCCTAAACCATTCTTGGTATTCCCCTAGTTGTTGGTCCAGTTTCACTTCTATCCTATAAGGAAGCAGTTTCGAGAGGATTTTATAGGCGATCGGGAGGAGGGACACACCCCTATAGTTGTTGAGATCCTGCTTGTTCCCTTTCTTATGCAGCGGATGGATAAGTGCTGTTTTCCATTCTTCTGGGATTGTCTCCTTCTCCCAGATTTCCTTCATGATTTGGTGAAGATCATCTAAGATTCCCGGTTCTTCCCATTTCAACATTTCTACCGTTATTGAGTCCTCTCCACTTGCCCTGTTGTTTTTGAGGTTTTCATAGCTTACTTGACTTCTTCTTTTGTCGGTGGTTCGTCATCTTCTGAGTTCTCTGGTATGTCTGGATATTCTAGTTAATCTTTAAAAAATGGGCCCAATATCTACCTGGTGGGCCCACGTAACTTACACCCAGCATCTTAAGTAAGACGCTGATTTACTGTGAGTATCTGGATATTGTTTCTGGGAGACCTGTTAGTTGCATACCATATTCACTTTCCTTACCTTTTCATTTTCTTTCTCCCCTTTGGTTTTCAATGAAGTTCATATTTATATTTATCTTGTCCCATTTAGTAGATTAGATTGCACTTGATAGATGTTTCATTTATTTTAAGTTTAACTTAGTCTAAATAAGGACTGGTTCTTAGTCTGCCCGGATTAAAATCCATGTTCTCGACTTAATATTCCTTTTCTTTCACTCACGCGCGTCGACTTCGGGTAATTACTGGAGGGGGGCATGATTAACATGGATACAAGCATGTGAAATGAGGAACAACTAGTAACGCAAACATTCTTATATAATAACAATGTTCACAAAGAAAGAGAAAGAACAGAACAAAAATAGAGGTTGTTTCCCAAATTCATTTTTGAACGAGCCGCAAGTACGGAGTTTTGAAAAATATTCGCAAGAAATCAGCAAAATAGAACTTGATTCATAAATGGAGTAAATATTTCTAAGGAATTATTTATGTACGAAGCTATCAAAAATAACCAGAAGTAACAAAAAAATGAACTTGCTTCATAAATACATTTTTTATAAATATCCTTTTATCATACTGTATATTGTGCGTTTCATGATACGAAATGTGAAAAGCTCTACCACCATGTGTACCGCCTGAACAGTCTCCATTGGGAAATGTAGTTCTCTGAAGAAATGCCCACTTTCTTCTTTCATTTCTTGATATAAAACTATCTTCCGCTTTCTCCAGATTTAACGCCTTAGCAGACTCTGAAGACTACCAAACTCCACATTTTAAGAGGACTTAACGTGTAGGAGGAAAATTCTTGTGGGTCAAAATGGCAAATGGCACAAAATAGCAACGCGTCAGCATTTAACATCAGCCTAACGGGGCCTATTGGTTCTAAATCCTTCTACCGTGTTCGTACTTACACTCAGTTCCGAGAGAGAGTTGTATACTGTTTGTATTTGATAGTGCGAATCTTTGGATACAGAGACCGGCACGCTATCTACCAGTGATCTGCAGACGGAGCTTGGATAAATATAATGGTGCACTGTAAATTGTACGCCAAAAGGCATGGGTACAACTATTTACACCAAATTGGTGATTGGTGGTGGTTAGTGCTTCAAGATAAAGCACAACAAGGCAACCAACCTAACCTAATATTTATGAACATTCAAAATGGAGTAGGTCCGTTCCTTCGAAGAACGAAGTTATTGGCAACAGAAGGAGAAGCTCCATCATGGAAGACTCCCCAGTCCTCACAAACCTACAGCAACACCATCCGGGTTGTAATAGAATAAGATTTGACCATAGGAGGTCACGCAGGAAAAAAATTATGTGGAAGTAATGTCAGGCTCAGTTAGAAGCTCCGCGGTCGCCACCTACGCTCCGTCATTTAATTGTCTCTTCCGACAGGTAGGACATATCGTGGATATATTCCGCTGCTTCTGCACACAGGGGATAATTACATCTAAGTTGGCAGTTTTTCTTTGTCTTTTACTGTCTTAAGCGACGACTCTCTGTGTGATGGGGCCTGAGAAACATGTTAATCATTATACGAAAGGAATTCACGAATCTTGCGGGAAACTTTGAAAAGAAGTAGATTCAATTTCCACTGCAGCCATTCTTGAAGTCGATATGTGCGGTTTACCACTTCATCTACAAACAACTGCCCTGTTGATACCCAGCATGCATGATAATGCCCCCTCTGTGGGTGAGGGGGGGGGCTGTAGAATATACGAGACATTTAAAAGGAGATTCTAGAGGTTTCTTAGCTTGGGAACGTGATTTGTTGACCACATGCCCCTAGCTGAGTATGGCATTATTTCCACTTATCGGATGCCCTGAAAATGGTTTTCCGTGGTTTCCCATTTTCACACTAGGCAAATGCTGGAGCTGTACCTTAATTAAGGCCACGGCCGCTTCCTTCCCACTCCTAGCCCCTTCCTGTCCCATCGTCACCGTAAGACCTATCTGTGTCAGTGCGACGTAAAGCAACTAGCAAAAAAAAAAAATAATAATAATTATAATAATAATGTTATTTGCTTTACGTCCCACTAACTACTTTTACGGTCTTCGGAGACGCCGAGGTGCCGGAATTTAGTCCCGCAGGAGTTCTTCAAAAACCACCGACACGAGGCTGTCGTATTTGAGCGCCTTCAAAAACCACCGGACTGAGCCAGGATCGAACCTGCCTAGTTGGGGTTAGAAAGCCAGCGCCTTAACCGTCTGAGCCACTCAGCCCGGCGAAAAAAAAAACCTTGTACCAGACTCTTTACTTTCACGTTTCCTATTAAATCTTCCTCGAACAATTCTTCTTCTCTTCTAATTCTGAGGGTGTTAGGTTAGGGAGGCCTGGGTATTGTTTAATTGTCACGTCCTTTCTTGCAGTTGTCCTTCTTTTGCGGACATACCCATTTTTATATATGTCTAACCTCTTTTATTTTCCCCGTGATCAGTGTTAATAGAAGTTGGTACGTTGTTTTCTTCTTAGAACAATCATCGCCACGACATGATACGGCAGTATAGTTTCAAATGCATGCACTAATTTACACTAATGTACAAAATTAACCGTTACCAGGGTGTTTAAATGACTCGACTCGTGTTCGCATTTCTGAAAAATTATGGTTGTATTGCTACGTATTCTTAAGGCTAATAGAAGTTGCGGGGGATTGGGGTTAAAAATGAAACCGATGCACAAAGAGGTAGCAGGTATTACTATGCACTTGGGTGCCTGTGTCTTCGATTAAGCTCTTGGAAACACCAGACATCACATCAGGTCGTCCATAGCAGAGACGCTCCGTGAGAAAGGATTTCAAGTGCATGAGGAATTTCATAGCATCGGAGTAAATGGTAGAACGAAAAGGATAGACATGATGGCCATTATAGAGAAAGGATATATATTATACCCCGCAGTAAGATTTGAAACGCACTCTGACCAACTAGACGAAGTAGACAGTGAAAGGAAGTCTATCTACCTGCATATAGTGCCGTATTATATGAATAAATATGAGCTGAACGACGTAGAAGTGAGAGGTCTCATGATCGGTGCGACAGGGACGGTACATAAGAATACGATGGAGTCGATGAAGACCTTCAGCATCAGTTCCAACGAGTTCATCGACTGGGGGCTGAAAGCGCTCAGGGGTTCTTTTCTTGATGCTCAGACACCATTTAAAATCGCCAGACTGAGACATAATTCACTTTAGTTTTCATTTTTGAATGAAATTGTTTTTCTGTTTTCTTTGTCTTAGGCAGCCTCCAAGTAGAGGAAGATTTTGAAAATAAAAAAAGTATGTATTGAGCTATTATATGCAGTTACAAATTCACTTAAGGCTGACTCGCTCGAGGCTGACGCAGATCGGCGTGCTTCAATTCCAGATGATTCCATTTTAGACACTATTATATTTATCGGAATTGCTGATACGCAGGTAAACAGACTACTTGAGTACAATGCCCACCCTGGTTTTCCATTGCTCTAACATCCTTTAGGTGAGCTACAACGATGTTCACTGAGAAAGGGAAGTTTGACTGTCATTTTTCAGCATCATCTTTACCTTAGCAGCATCAATATTATAACAGTCATAAATTAAACTGAGACTTATGTGTAAGCTACAGTGGCGACTCGTCAAATAGAAAACTGAACAGTATAAATAACATGTTAATTGAAATACTTGTCACTCATTTAACTTCGCTGTGTGTAAAGGTATCATTTTTTATTATTGAATCTATCGATTTCATGGTCACCTCCCCTGATCAAAATTAGTAAATCCACGTGAAAACTCATTTGACAGACACGATTACTCTGCACTATTACAAATCCACTATATACACTGTGAGACACTACACAATAACATTAACTCCAAACACGCCAGTTTAAAGTGCGTGATAACAAAGAGAGATTGCGAAATACTGAAGTTTTAAAAATTATATTTAATATTCAGGAAATTAAATAGTCATAAATTACCAGTGTCTCTCTCCAGTACGGCAGGAAAGGTACGGTATACAACTTGGAGCCCATTCCACACGCAAAAGAAACACTGGTGATTTTTGACGATTGAGTTTCCTGAATTTTATTTCCCTTCCTCAACTGGAAGCTATACTTTGGTCCGCAAAGACTGTTGCTTTTCAAAGCAGTATGATTTGGCACAAAATCTGTATAGATGTCAGAAACATCCAGTAAGGATTAGTTACCGGAGTTCTGAAGAAAGAGCATATTAGAAGTGAGCACTCCCAATACGGTAACAGCTCCGTAAGGCATGATGTCACAATCACTCGCGCATGCGTGAAAACTGCCGCGGTGAGAGCAGAAGACTGATGTGCACATGCAAGCAAGCGTACAATCTGGGAAATTTAAAATGCGGTGGATCGAATTTCTAATTTATAAGTTAGATACCTAGTAATTAAACGGTTTATATATTCTGGGTGTTCACGTACACTTGTAAAAGATCTTCTGCTGTTAAATTACATTAATCTTATAGTTCCTTATTATTTTTATAGACAGTAAGTCATTCCCATCAGCCCTACTCTTTTTACTGAGAGTTCTACGTCTTTTAGACTTCAAACTAACCATAGGATAATTAGGACTATTCATAGATACTTAAAATCAACGGAATCTCTAAAGAATAAAAGTGACAAATAAAGATCTACAAAGCCAGTACCTCAAAGTAAGGACTGAGAGAACCGGCTAGCTTACACACAGAGTGTTGTAGAGTAATCTAAACTGAATAGTTTCACTGTGAATTCGGATAACAAGGTTTTTCCTATTTTGAGCCATTCTAACAGAGACGCCTGTCTGGAGAACTCGAAGGCTTCGGAAAGGAGTCACGAAATCCTTCAGCCTCCCATATTACGTCCTCCTCTATAGATCATGCAGATTTTCTGCTCTATGCGGTGGGGCTACCGTCGGGTTAACTGTGTGCTCCAGGTAAACCACAGCCGCTGTTCCTATGACCACAACGACACAGATTACACGGCACCTAGGGAGATTCCGGTGTGTTCCAACTCTACGTAGGGCAACCCGGCCTTTCATGGCTCTAGTAGGTCCCCGCCTTGACGTGGCCACATTCTCAGGGATAGGAGACTACATACCAGGCACCCCATGGGGTTCAGGTCCTAGGATTGCGGCATGGCTTAGTAACCGGCAAGACCAGCGCTAGTTACAGCAGTGCCAATAAAGACTGATCCCCCTAATAATTGGACTGGCTTTGAATGGATGCATGATACCTGTCCCTAACTAATAATATTACCTGGACTTCTCCAGCCAAACTCCTTGCATGTGCTATCTATAGTTTGTTAGGTTTTACATTTCCTTTTGTACCCATGTGGTTTGCTGAAACGTACCACCTAATTACACCACTATGATACCGTATCAACACCTCATCTGGCCTGGTAGCAATGAGTACAAGGGGAAGGCAGATACTTCGTACAGTATCACTTCTTTATAATCTTGTTTGCTGTCTTTTTTCCTCTTACAAATAACAGTATGTCGGAGGCGATGTAGCGTGAGTTGACCACCAAATGGGAAAATTACTCTTTGGGGTTCTCCCCCAAACAAAAGAAACTGTAAAATCGTTCTTCGTTATGTGATCAGTGTGAGAACGAAAAGCATGCAGCACATATCCGTAGGAGTTTAAAGGTAAGACTTTCCTCTAAATTTTTCATATTTTAAGGACATATTTCTGCCCTCATGCCACTCTATCCTGGACATGAGCCAATCATCGTCGGCATCAGCATCAACATCATCATCATCATCATCATCATTAACATGCGTAGATTTAATTCTTATCCTGAATGGGTAGAGGGACATGCCCTCTTTCTGGCCAGTTCATTCGGATAATTGGTTAAGAAGAAGTGAAGGAATAAGGAGATAAGTAAATAGAAAATGAAATGAAATGAAATGGCGTATGGCTATTAGTGCCGGGAGTGTCCGAGGACATGTTCGACTCGCCAGGTGCAGGTATTTCGATTTGACTCCCTTAGGTGACCTGCGCGTCGTGATGAGGATGGAATGATGATGAAGACGACACATACACCCAGTCCCCGGGCCAGCGAAATTAACCAATTAAGGTTAAAATTTCCGACCCTGCCGGGAATCGAACCCGGGACCCCTGTGAACAAAGGCCAGCACGTTATCCATTTATCCATGGAGCCGGACAGTAAATAAAAGAGATGTGAAGGAGTTTTTGGTTGGGCCGATCACTACTAGTAATATAATTGTTTTCTTAGAAGGTGTCACCTTTTCTCAGACCAAGACTACCAACCCTCTCACCTTCACCAATTCAAATATTCTTGATCTCAGAGAAGGTGTTTATCTTCTAAGAAGCCCGCCGTACCCCTTAAGGCTACAGAATATAAATATTGTAGTAGGCATGAAATTTTCAAAGTTTGGTAGGCTATAAACGCTCAACTTGGAGAAAGCTCCTCGAAGAAGCTGCCTATTGCACAATTATCCTCCAAGCTAATTAGCAACTTGTTATTAATTAATATTTCTATGTTTCTGCTCGCTGTTTCCTTTTTAGTATCAATTGTATACAATTTTACCAAACCTAATGTGATCTCCAGTGCGTAGATTTAATTTACACTTATATGTGAAACCAGGGCTGGGAAACAGAAGACGTTCAGTTGATGAAACGCCATATCAGAAAATGAGGACGCTGTTTCTTACAACCAGTATGTGTCCATTTTGCGACTGCTCAATTAATAAGACAAGTTCCTATAACTATCTGCTTTCAATTAAATCACTGTGCAAAGCGTTGAATAATTATGTTATATTAGGAGTATTTTATGTGCACCCTGAGCTAATGTGTACAGACATTTCTATTTGACACCATTAAGGCTGTCTCTGTATGATTTTCGACAATCAGAGTGTTCTAATGGAAATACTGTTGAGGAAACTGATACGTAACTTGATGGACCATTGATTGTTGAAACGATGATCTATGATGGAAAGTAAGAAGCTCATGGACCTTAGAATTAATAGCGCGCTTCCTCTGAAAGCAAAGTGAAACTAGATCTGAAGCACATGTCTTCATAATGTTTGCGTAGGTAACTGTATCTTCTGAGTAATGGGAGTTAAAGAGTAAAAAAGAAACATACGAAGTTCAGACGGTGGAGCTTAAAGGGAGAGAATTATTTCAAGTTGTTACAGTTTGCCCTAGTTCTTATGAGGAATTTAAACCGGTACACTTCTGTAGATTTAGTGTTTCTACATCATTTATTTTAACTAAATGTTTTGTACAGCTCGTTTAACATTACTTCATAACATGGCATCTTCTCTGATAATGCACTGCATGCGATAATGCCAGAAATTGTTCTAGAAAACAGTTCGTGTCAATGTTCTAGTACTTGGTAGTAGTTTTATGTAAGAAATTCCCTAAAGGTTTCGTCTCTCCTTAAGTATTTTTCTTCTGTTTCTTCTTTCTACGGTAGAGAAGTAGAGATGTCTCTAGAATTACGGAAGATGGAGTGGGTAAGGTGAGTCTAATTCGTCTTTCTGGATAGCCTATATTACAAGGATAAAAGGAACTCCTCGGGGTCCTAAGGGAGAATAATATATCAAGGAAATGGAAGTTACATTTTATCACCTATAATGTTCTATTGCAGTAGTTCACAGGTTATTTGCTGTACAATTGCAGCAATAATACCACCATATATTCCTATACATATAAGAGGACTAGATAATGTCATAAGGTCATTGCCAGCATAAGATACATGAAATGCTCGTCATTTAACATTAATCAGTCATTTTTATGTTATGGTTGATTTGTTCTAAGGTATCCATCTGGATGCTAGTGTTAGAGTATCAAACAGATAGCGGTACAATACATTAGATTAAAAAATTAAAACCTACAACCTGTTTTCTAGTCATTGACCGGGTCAGGTATGTAATGGAATGAACCATATATGGGCTATTATTACGATGGGGTCGCCACTTCCAAAGTGATTTATTAATGAGTGATAAATGCTATGAAATGGCAATGGAGAGTGTTGCTGGAATGAAATATGGCAGGGAAAACCGGAGTACCCAGAGGAAAACCTGTCCCGCCTCTGCTTTGTCCAGCACAAATCTCAATTGGAGTGACCGGGATTTGAAACACGGTATCCAGCGGTGAGAGGCCGACGCGCTGCCGTCTGACCCACGGAGTCTAATATCTTAGGTTATTCGCTGTTATATGTCAGGGTTGGCTTTATAAAAAGGCTGCTATACAAAAATAATGTTCAAAAGTACCGTAATGTTTGACACATTTCTAAATTAAAGTGACTCTTTCCAGATTTTCATGCTGATTCTCCACTTTGGGAAATATTTTCCTGAAAATGTCCGGCCACAAAATAGAACATTTTCTAATTTCCTTTCAAAACAACAACAATAATAATAATAATAATAATAATAATAATAATAATAATAATAATAATAATAATAATAATAATAATAATAATAAATTATGATATTATTATTATTATATATATAATAATATATAATCTATATAAATAAAATTGTAGGGGGTCCGCTGTCTGTAATTTCATTTTTTTGGCCAATTTTTCAGATATTTATCCGTTTTAGGTCAACTCAAGACCGAATCGGTGGTTTTTACGTTTCGTGTCTGTTTGTCTGTTTGTCTGTCTGTTCCACCATCACGTCGAAACGGCTCGATAGATCTCAACCAAACTTCATACTTAGAGTATACTCATCCCGGGGAAGGTTTCGATTTGCATATCATTTTAAAATCTTTGAACAGACGGGGGATTTATAGGAAAACCTGAATGGTTTTTCCACCATCACTTCGAAACGGCTGGATGGATCTCAACCAAACTTCATATTTAGAGTATACTCATCCCGGGGAAGGTTTCGATATGCATATTATTTTAAAATCTTTGAACAGACGGGGTTTTATAGGAAAACCACAATGGTTTTCTTCCATTTTCTCTTATACTATTGATTTTCTGTAAACTCAGTTTACCGTACGTGAAACGTCTCTTCATTATAAACAACTTTCCTTGTGTTCATAATTTACCTTACTCTTCACATGACGGAGAAATTTACAATTTTCCGCTGGTATCATGCTCTGCATTGAGTGACCGACAGACCGATAACGAACCTACAGGTTACCATGGCAACGTCTCTGACTGCATGCCAGTAGGGAAGTAACGTATTGCCATTTTCCTCATCATGCTTTTAAATTCGTGGTTGTTCCTTGGGTAGGAAGCAAGAGAGGCGTCAATCGGCCTATCTGCGGGATATTGGCGGAATATGGTTGGATGTTATAAGCGCCCTCGAATAGATTAGTAATAACACCATTAGTCATCTTCTTATTATTTGTTTAGCTAAGAATCACTGTACCTAAATTTTTCCTCTGTTACCGCTTTATTATATCTATAACTCACACTAGATAATTTATTGAGGGGCATTTGATTTCCAATACATTCACTTGGCATTTACATATTTGTCCTTAATCGGCTGTCCTCAGTTATAATCCATTTTCTATTACTTTCAACTTTCTTAACTGAATTATTTTCTTCCTTAATTACGCCGTATGTACGCGAGTGCTACAAACTACTGGATGTATTTCCACCAAGACTCATATTTAGAATACACCTGTCCTAGATAGGTTTTAGGGCAAATATTGTTTCTAAATCCCTGAACTGACTGGGGGTTTATACGAAACCGAAACAGTGATTTTGCACTTCCACAAAATATACACAACCAACGTTAATTTAAATCTACCTGCCTTGGTAGAAATTAATTTCTAAACCTTTTTTCTCATGTGCATCATTTCGTTACGAGGATTAATAAGGGAGATATCATTAACGGACCGTTTTTCTGTACAAGTCCCATCGGACTTAACTCACGGGCGGGTGCGTGTAAAGCGTATTCCTTACAACTTGAAAACTACTGAAGACATTCGAACCAAAATTTATATTTAGCATCCACCTGTCCAAAGGTAGGTTTTAAACGTAAATAACATTTCATGTTCCGGAATGGACTGGCGGTTTATAGGGAACCGAAATGGTGATTTTACTCTTCCACAATATATACAGCACAATATATACAGAACAAGACCGACCTGACTGGAAATAGACCAAACGTGATGGAATTCCACCTCTAAACCTTTTTTTTTTTTATATGCATTTTTTCGTCAGGAGGATTAATAAGGGAGATATCATGAATGGTCAGTTTTGCAGGTTAAGTCCAGCGGACATAGCCCAAAATGGAGTAGATTCCTTATCTATATAAATCAAATCGTAACGACTGTGTGCCTCTACACTGACTATTTTGGTGAAATTTTCGTACAGCTTTCCGTTTAAGGGGTAATAATGACCATCTGCATAATTTTTTGTTTAGTTACCTGAAAGTCGTAATTTTTACCCGCCTCGCCCAAAATCCAGATTGCGGCATAATCTGCCAGAAGAAAAAGAAGATAATTGAAATTTGACAATATTATACGTTTTAGCCTGTAACGAACGGAAAACATCCAAGATCATTAAATTTTTCACTTTTTATCCCCGAAGAATATCGAAATATGCAGGCAATTTTAATGATGGTGCAGACCTTCGGAAATTCCTATCACATAACAGATTGCACAATCTCCGTTCAATTTGGAATGATCTACAACCTCGTTCTTAGACTTTTTGCCGTATCTGTATCCCTTTTACGTTTGATTTTTCTCTATTAATCGATGTTAAGTCAATTTGGAAATTTCACATGCATAATTCACACTTTCGATTACTTATATGAAATACAGAATCATCAAACTCTTCACGAAAATTGGCTCACCCAGTAGCCATATGTGAGCCAAATGCTATGTATGTAGCTGTCACATAATTATCCGAAAAGTAATGTACTGTGAGATAATCTTACAAAAACATTACACTGTTCCACGTTTCTAACTCAATCTGACCCAAGAATAGATGACATATCATAGGACCAGCCATTTAGGCCACTAAATCCGGCGTGTCTTATGGTATAATCCTTTGTCGATATGACGTACGTTTAGTAGCAGTTAATCTGTAAATGAAGGTCTGCAATATTGTTAACAAGCACATACTTTCGTATGTCGATCTATATATATTCACTGATGTCGATTTGTAGCGATCGAGAAAGGGTGGGTCTGCTATTGTAATCAGTACTCCCCACACCGACTTTGAATGGCAGTATGAAAGGGTTCCTTCTCCAACTTCTGTGTAACTGTCATTAGTAAGGAAGGCCTATAATCGTAATGAATAGTTCACTTCTCGATTTGACTTGCAGAAGGCAAGTGAACATTCAGTTTTGTTTAAAACTCCCCTACCCGATTGTGTTTTGGCAGTAGGCAAGGGTGCCCCCCATTATAAAGAAATGTCCTCATCTAAAAATGTGACTGGCATTAGGCATTGTGGCCTGCTATTTTGATGGAAACTCACCAACTTGGTGTGACTGGCAGTAAGCTGGCTGGAAGTAGGAAAATGGGCCTGGCATTATAATGATAACTGCACAACTCAATTTCGAGTGATAGTAGGGTAATGCCTGCCATTATAATAAAAACTCCTCAACTGTAATCTGTCTGGAAGTAGGAAAGAGGGCTGCCATTTTAACGAAAACTCCCCAAATCGATTCTGTCCGCGTAGTAGGCAATGGGGCCTGCAATTATAATGTAAACTTCCCAACTCGATTGTGAATGGCAGTAGGCAAGTGAGCCTGCCGTTATATCACAAATCCATAACAAACACTTTACATTGGAAACAACGTACGGGGACCTCCCCATGCTCTTTCTCGGATAACGCTAAGAGACATGGAATTTTAAAACTATCTTATTTACTGCATGTACACTATTTACTTCGATATTCGATTACAATATAGAATACCGTAGCAAAGCACGGGTACATTCGCTAGTATATAATATATAATATATTATTATGATTATGATTATTATTATTATTATTATTATTATTATTATTATTATTATTATTATTATTATTATTATTATTGAGCCATATTGTGCGTTCATATCTCAAATTAAGCAATTAAATATGAGTGGCATAATCGCTGGCTTCTCTCCACGTAAGTCGTATTTAGAATCCTGGCCATAGCAGGTGGAGATTTTAATTGTGGCCCAAGCTGCATGTTAATTCTCACGTAAAACTAAAGATGAGCAAGTGGCAGTGCAATTAAGGTCACGCAGCTGTGAGCTTGCATTCGGGAGATAGTGGGTTCGAACTACACTGTCGGCAGCTTTAAAAATGGTTTTACGACGTTTCCCATTTTTACACCAGACAAATGCTGGAGCTGGACCTTAATTGAGGCTACGACCGTCTCTTTTCCACTCCTAGACTTTTCATAACCAATCGTCGCCATAAGACCTATCTGTTTCGGTTGGGAGTAAAGTTAATTGAAGGAAAAGCTTGCTTTGACATTTCAATTAAATGTATTGAGTGGCCTGTCAAAATTCAGTTAAAAGTGCTGTGCATTTTCTTCTCAAAAATGCATGAGCACATCTGCCTACAGTTGTGAAAAATGTAAAGAAAGCGCACATAATGAGATAAATTGAAAATGACAGTGAGAGAGGGAGATTACTGAAAATCGGCGGTTCGAATCCTATATCGTTAAAATATTTTTTCATCGGTATGATGTTTGAATACGTAAACACAGGCCCACGTTTGCCATATTCAAACAGTAGAACGACGCCCTTATTCATCTTGTGCCCTGCGCACACTCCGCTGGTTGGGGCCTGAATGTAATCTACGCTGTCATTCGGCCTATTTTCCACAGAGGAATACGTTGGCACGCTCCTCATTTATGGGGAACCAATACAAAACTCGTGCGAGGCACTAGGTCTGTACCAGGAACGGTATTCCGAAAGGCGTCACCCGGCTGCTACGACACTCCGCCTAAAGACAACATAGATGATTTCCAACCTGCCACCAGTCCGCGATAGCCCCGTTACATCGGGTGAAACAGAAGAAGCCGTTCTGAAGGCAGCTCGTATTATTCCATTGCACTACAGGTGAACAGCAGCCAGCCTTCCGTCTGGCGAATACTGCATGAACATAAATTTCACCATTACCATCTTCAGCTACACCATGAGCTCCATGAGATTTCGAAGCTCGAATGGAGTTCTGTCGATGGCTATTAGGCAGGCTGGACAATGATGCAGCATTCCTATTGCACATCTTCTTCTCAGATGAATCGTGCTTACACAATAATGGGAACGTCAATCCCCACAACATGCACTATTGGAGTCCAGAGTCCTCACTGGGTGCGACAGGTGGCCCATCAAGTACGATGGGGAGTGAATGTGTGGTGTGACATCTTAGGAACGCCTGATTGGACCTTATCTCTTTGAAGGCCATTGGACGGGCCCTCGCTACCTGCATTTTCTGCGACAGGAACTCCCACTGTTGCTGGAGGATGTGCCCTTGCACAATTGCTTGATGATGTGTTTACAACAGGTTGGAGCTGCGTCACATTTGACCTTACCCGTTCGTAACCATCTGAACGAGGAACTGCCAGGGAAATGGATAGGACAAGGAATCCCTGTTTCTTGGCCAGCCAGATTACCGGATTTAACGCCATTAGACCTCTTCTTCTGGGGGCATTTGATGAACGTCATTTACACTCAAGCACCGGTAAACCCCGACGAGCTCCGGCAGATCATCACGGACTCCTGCCGAGTAATTACACATATAATACTTCAGCGCGAAAGACGATCTATTGGACACTGGACCCGAATGTGCATAAACCAGAACGGTCATTATACCGAGCATTTGCTGCGATAAAACATTGTCAAAACAGTTGTGTTCCTATTAAATCCGGTCCGTATGTGTCCGGCCTGCTAACTTATGGGCCCTTCTTAGGGCCACAAACACATTCATTCACACGCAATTTGCATGATAGTGGGTACTGAACTTACATTACGCGTGGTACGTATTAAACAAGTCTTTTAAAAGCATGGAATCTCCGCCCCGGAATCGAACCTCCCACCTCACACGTAATCCCTCTTCGCCGCGCCTTCATCAACTGCGCTACGGTTCTGTACGGCTAAATTTTCCAGCTTACAGCATGTATTAGCCCATTTGTTCCCAGAATTTTTTTCCCGAAGGATTGCCTTGATTTTCACAAAAGTTACTCAATAGGGGGTGTGCAAACTGTAAGAAAACATTGATTTTGAATTAACATCATTTTCAGGGTTATTTTTTTGCCTGGCAGGATTTCCTGCCACTGGAATTAATCACTATCTGTTTCAACTTGTCTTTTATTTGAACTTATTGTCAAAGTACTACATAATCATGCTCATCAGGTTAAACATTTACAACAATGTGACAAAATATATCAACAATGATGACTGAGTCCACATTCTTACATAACTATAAGAACGTTTTGAAACAAACTTGTTAGGAAAACTTGCAGTGTGTCGTTTCTTTCCAGAGGTCTCACATGGTAGTGCTTGTCACATTCAGGATGAAGAGGTGTGTTACATTTTTCACACTTGTACGTTGTTCCACCTTTGTACTGCTTGCATCTCGAATTAGGTTGCTCACTTTTTATTGTCCAATGATTCCTTTTATCAAACCATGTTGCATTACAGACGGTGCCACTGATTTCAAATCTTGGACCAGAGCACTTTCCTTCACTTCCATACTGCAGGAGCAATTGCTGACTAATATCTTTCTGGAACATTAGCAATGTTATATTATTACCAAGACTTCGGAAAAGGCGCCAAGCGTTCACAACAGCTGCGTTCAGCCCCCAAACAAACAATGGCCACCACCATTTTTTGGACCTGATATGAATCCTGTATGTAGCCATATATTGGTCATGTGAATCAACTCCTCCCATGTGTTTATTATAGACTGCTGTTAGTTTAAGTTGAGGCACATGGACAGATTTCTTCAGTTTGGCAGACCATCTTTTAGCAGATGTAAGTGGATTGGATTTTATAGCATTACTAGCAACCGTTAAAACTCTATTGTGAAACCACCTTACTAACATTATTGTATCATCATCAACTGTTTGGTACATAGCTCCCCTTCCTTTCTTTTCTAATGATTTCTTGTGAATTAAGGGTGCATCTCCAATCCTATTTTCTCTGATAGTCCCCGTAGCAGGTATTCCTTTTTGTGACAAATCTTCCAGAATAGGAATGGAGGTGAAAAGATTGTCAAAAACAATATGTGAACCAGCTTCAATGTTACATTTTTTGGCAAGTGTTGTAACAATATCATATCCTTGGCATGATTCTGAAGGTGGAATACGAGTGCTGCTTCCGCAATATGGTTCGGCATGAAGAATATAGCCATCCGCTGAACAAATGGTCCAAAGTTTTAAACCAAACCTGATGGGTTTGCCACGAATGAACTGTTTTGTAAGGTGTATTCCATAATAAGGTACTATAGTTTCATCAACGCTTAGAAACTCTGGATTATATATAGCTTTGAACGCTTCATTGAGCATGTCAAACATGGGCCTAACTTTATAATAACAGTCTCCATCAATAGCTGTGTTATCTGCTAAGTGAATCCGTCTCATTATATCATCAAACGTATTTCTGCGCATGGATTTACTTACAAGTTCGTTATGTGTGTCAGAGGACAAACTCCAGAAGACACGTCTGGTAGGCAAAGGTACGTAACCAGAAAGGAGTAATATTCCTAAGGAAACTAGAATATTTTACTTAGTCAAGCACCCTACTGAAAGATTCCTTGGTCCACTGTATATTTTACTTTGTTCTAAAATGTGATCAATGAGTTTATTTGGAAAGGCCTCCATAAGAGATTTCAAGTGTTCCCTCCAATAATTTGTCAGATTTAGATGGTAAGGCTTTTTGTACGATGGTATGTTTAGTCCATCTCTTTTGTGACAAGCACCAAAACTTATTTTCTGATTTTTCTTCTTTCTTGGTGGCATTTGAGCTTTATCTGTTGTAACAGCTGATCCGGCTAATGATGTAGCCGAAGTATGGCGCGCAGATCTCTGGTGGAGGACATTGGAGGTCTCTCTGGATATAGGAGATTTAGGTGACATACTGGGTGCAAGGAAAGCCATTTTCTCTAGTCCGCTTTATTTGACTAGGTCGATGGGTATTACTGCTGAGGTGAGCATAAAGTGTTAGAATTACTAAATACTGGCTTACATTCGTCAGTTTCTATAAGTAGTTCAGCAGAACGTTTGAGTATACGCCTAGATAAATGATGCAACTGAAAATCCACTTCATCATCACTTTTGTCGGAGTCAGCATCTGTCTCTGCGTCTGCATTTTCAACTGGTGGGAGTACAGAAATTCCAGCCACATTGACATCATCCAGGGCATCATATTCTAACAGGTCACATATTTCATTGACACACAGCCTAAAATAAAAAAACACGCATTGTTAGAACTATAAGTATTATGGCTAACAATGATAGTGTTATTGGAACTGATCCAATCTATAAGTATTATGGCTAACAATGATAGTGTTATATCCCAATGACAGGAAATCCTGCCAAAGGATTTAAATGGTTCATTGTTACCCTTTCAAGAATAATGAGCAAACTTCCAGTAGCAACGCAGTCTTTCTGACTGTCTTGAGAACTTAAATACATAATACTACTCAAATCCAAGGTGAAGTAAAGGAATACTTACGATGTATGTCTGTTGCTGTATGCCATTTCATTCCACTCGATCTTTTGCTCAAACTAATACACCTGTGGTGATTAATAGCACAAAATGATGGTATGGATCTTTATAACTGGCTTCTCTATGAAGATCAAGGAATATTCTAACACAGTGAATAAACAAATTAATGCACTGCCATCTAGATAGAGAAAACTACACCGGTAGGAAATCCTGCCAGTGGGATGAAATGGGCAGACAAGAGTTATAGAACTAAATGAGGCCACAGTACTACAGTAGTTACAAATAGAGGATTGTGGTAAATTCACAGAGCCTTGCAGACTGAACGCTGAAAGGCATAACGGTCTATAATGATGTATGTATGTATGTATGTATGTATGTATGTATGTATGTATGTATGTATGTATGTATGTATGAATGTATGTATGTATGTATTTTGATGCTTAAATACCTTTCGAAAGAATTTAAAAATTACTAGAACATTACCACTCAAGAATAAGTAATATTGTACTTGACAATATGGAACCTGTCGAAAGAAAGTTGAGCTCTGGTTGTGTATGAAATACAGTCTATACCGAGACTAAGACTAAAAATGTACCCTCGTTAACCAGAGCCTTGCTACAGGATGTGTACTATTGCTGCCTTTGAAAACTAAAAACAGAGGGAATTTATCATACCCTGATTACGAAGAGGAGAGAAGATGGCATTAGTGCTTTTCAGTCTGCAGAAAAGATAAATAAGTGACAGAAATTTGCAAAGGAGCCAAGACAACGTAAAGCTACAAGTTCCCGATGTCAGCAGGATACTGGGTGACCTAGGATATCTTCAAGGGTCATTTTGCAAGTGGATTTAATGTTGAGATATATGAGTTTGGCAACATAGAAGGATAATTGACTAAAATGTATACGAGGAGGCAGCTTTCAGTTTGTTAGGAGAATTTCATTTTACATTAATAAGTTACCACTGTTATCGTATCTTTTTGCAAGAGTGCCAGAAATTCATCACGGATGTGAGAGGAAAATATTCTGGAAGGGACTTCAATTTTAACGAAATAAGGCTGCAAGATGGATGAAATACTGGTTACCCTACCTGTAATTTCAAATGCCATGACAGTTTATATTCCTCCAACAATTAGGCGGTTGTTCACTTAAATGCACGAATGAAACGTCGAATTCGTGAAGAACTGTTACCTACTTCGTTTCGGCATCCCTTACAAAAGTGATATTATCATATTTTGAAATGTTAATAATTTCATTTTCTTTGCTATTTGTTTTACGTTGCACCGACACAGATATGTCTTATGGAGACGAAGGGATAGGAAAGACCTAGGAGTGGGAAGGAACCGGCCATGGCCTTAATTAAGGTAGGTCCTCCAGCACTTGCCTGGTGTGAAAATGGGAAACCACGCAAAAACCATTTTCAGGGCTGCCGATAGTGGGGTTCAAACCCACTATCTCCCGGATGCAAGCTCACAGCCACGCGCCCCTAACCACATGGTTCCCCCTGTGGGTGGGGGCGGTAGAATAACACACACGGTATACCCTGCCTGTCGTAAGAGGCGACTAAAAGGGGCCCCAGAGGCTCTGAACTTTGGAGCGTGGGTTGGCGACCACGGGGCCCTTAGCTGAGTACTGGCATTGCTTCCACTTACTTGTGCCAGGCTCCTCAATTTCATCTATCCTATCAGACCTCTGTTGGTCAACTCTTGTTCTTTTCCGACTCCGACGCTATTAGGTTTGCGAGGGCTAGGGAGTCTTTCATTTTCACGCCCTTCGTGGCCCTTGTCTTCCTTAGGCCGATATCTTCATTTTCGAAGTGTCGGATCCCTTCCATTTTTTCCTCTGATTAGTGTTAAATAGAGGATGGTTGCCTAGTTGTACTTCCTCTTAAAACAATAATCACCACCACCACCACATAACCACACGGCCAACTCGTCCGGTTTAATTTCATTTGAAAGTTGCAAACGTCTATTGCATTTTTAGTTACAGTGTGATTTAAATTATTCCTTCTGTGGTATTTCTGACGAGGGGAGGAACAGATTGATTTTCTCCTTGCACATAATGAAAATCCACAGCCTGTTTCCAGTCATTCGACCGGGTCATTAATGGAATTAATGAAGCCCCCATCTAGTGGCGAGGATAGCAAATATGCCGGCTGCCGAAGCCTGTCGCTTTCCTCTGGGGCAATGATAAATGACTGACAGATGAAATTAAATGTTAATGGAGAGCGTTGCTAGAATGAAAGATGACAGGGAAAACCGGAGTAGCCGGAGAAAAACCTGTCCCGCCTCCGCTTGGTCCAGCACAAATCTCAAAGTTATAAGCAATGAAAGCCTCTGTGGCTCAGACTGCAGTGCGCCGGCCTCTCTCCACTAGATACCGTGGTTCGAATCCCGGTCATTACAGGTGAGATTTTATTTTCTGGATGTATCTTTTTAGGAACCTGTTATTGATGTCTCCTAATTCGTTCTGCTGGTAGAGCAGTTGAAGCGTTTGTATGATATGAGATTAAAGGTGAATTTAGTTCATTTACGTACCAATGAATGTGGTGTACACTCCACAAAGCGACTAGGTGTTCCAGGAGGAAAAGGTGTCGGGTACGGGCGAGAAGGTGCACGGATATCAGATGTACAATTTCGGTGGTAGAGTCAGCTTCGAGAGGTGCTGTGCATACACGTGCTTTCCCACTTAGAGTCATTGAACTACAACGGCCAATTCATTTCCACTGAAACTGAGGACACGTATTATCTGCGCACCTTTTCTAGATAGATTTACACCCTAGTGCTGAATTGGTCGGCCTCGGCAATCTTCGAGATTCGTACTGGCAACCTTTGAAACACAAACTATGAATCGCTTATGCATCGCTGTGCGACATCTGGCGTACCCTTTACGTACTAGTATATTTACGCAGCAAACCCAAACTATAGAATTCACTCTAGGAATAAGATTCGCATCGAGAAATGTTATATCATCATCATCATCATCATCATCATCATCTGTTTACCCTCCAGGTTCGGCTTTTCCCTCGGACTGAGCGAGGGATCCCACCTCTACCGCCTCAAGGGCAGTGTCCTGGAGCTTCAGACTCTTGGTCGGGTGATACAACTGGGGAGTATGACCAGTACCTCGCCCAGGCGGCCTCACCTGCTATAGTGAACAGGGGCCTAGTAGGGGGATGGGAAGATTGGAAGGGATAGGCAAGGATGAGGGAAGGAAGCGGCCGTGGCCTTAAGATAGGTACCATCCCGGCATTTGCCTGGAGGTGAAGTGGGAAACCACGGAAAACCACTTCGAGAATGGCTGAGGTGGGAATCGAACCCGCCTCTACTCAGTTGACCTCCCGAGGCTGAGTGGACCCCGTTCCAGCCCTCGTACCACTTTTCAAATTTCGTGGCAGAGCCGGGAATCGAACCCGGACCTCCGGGGGTGGCAGCTAATCACGCTAACCACTACACCACAGAGGCGGCGAAATGTTATATAATGTTATATAATGTGTGTGTGATACAGTTGTTGGCTTAAGATAACAAAGGTTTAGCAAAATTCATATCGATCGATCATATTATCGATTCAATTCTGATTTCATTTTCATTCAGTTGGCAGTATTATTGGAACCGGAATTGATCCCTCTTTACTCCTCAAACCCGTACACAAATCTATCGATAATAAGTCCGCAGATAATACTCATTCCGATACAGCGAATCAAGAAACTCAAGGAAACCCATTATGAGTGATACTGAATGGAACACAAGCGCAGGGAATGCCAGAATGCTCAGCACGTTGAGGGCGCTCACCAAAGAGATACGAGCGCTAACGTCTTTTGTACCGTTCACATGCCCAAACATTATATTCCCAAATTACGTGATAAACATGGAAAAATATGAAAAATGTGCCACTCACTAATGCTGAGAGGCAGTAGAGGTACAGGGGACTATAAAGCAGTGGACTTGATGGCCGTGAAAGCGGCTACCTCTATTAAGGTAGATCGAACCCAATGGACTATTAATGTGGGCGTTGCGGATGTCACCATTAAGCCAAAGAACCCACAGCCGTGCGAATGACACAGCCTATCAAATATTTTATTTCGGAATGCTGGGAATCATTGTTATTCAATAAGACCTTTAGTTTACCGGGCGAGTTGGCCGTGCGGTTAGGAGAGCGCAGCTGAGAGTTCGCATCCGGGAGATAGTGGGTTCGACCCCCACTGTCGGCAGCCCTGAAGATGGCTTTCCGTGTTTTCCCATTTTCACACCAGGCAAATGCTGGGCTGTGCCTTAATTAAGGCCACGGCAGCTTCCTTCCCATTCCTAGGCCTTTTCCGTCCCATCGTCGCCATAAGACCTATCTGTGTCGGTGCGACGTAAAGCAAATAGCAAACAAAGACCTTTAGTTAATTCCAAGTAGAAATTGCTTGGTGGGATTTTCGTTGTTTGAAAGAGAGTAATAGTACAGGCAAAGGAAAACAAAGTCATCTCCGTACATGAAAGCCCTTGGAGGGGTGGATGGTAAGGGCTTCCACTATCCGTAACCTCGGCACTTGATGGGGCAGAGTGGTTGCTCTATGCCCGGCCACCTTTGCCCCCAGGAATTAACCTGGTACTCATTTTTGGTGTAGACTGAGTGAACCTCAGGGTCATGTGCACCTCCGGAAATGTGAATCGCGTCTCTTAAATTTTACGACTTCCTGACGGGGATACGAACCCATGTCCTTCCGGGTGAACCGAGCACGTCTTTACCGCCTCGCCAGGAAGCCCCTAATAGTACATCGCTGATATATTTCATACAGAATTTGTAAATTAACGCTAAAACTTGATCAACTGAAAATAAAAGAATAAAGGTCTGGAAAAAATGTCATTTCAGTAACTGCCGCAACGGTAGAAACACTGTCAATGTCCAACTGCGCAATTCGAATTCATTAACGGTAGACTGGTTAGGGAAACCATGCAAATGTCACCGATTCAAAAATAATTTGATCTAAGGAAGACTTCGACTTTCTTTTAGGAACGTCTAACTCTATACAGCATTTCAAACGTTAGAGTAAGTTGATATTCCCCACGCTGCTTCCATGCTAGTCGCTTGTAGTTCTGCTCTCCATTGCAGTGCAGAGTGCGGGACGCTTTCTGGCTGTCAGATCACGACAGATGGCATGTCACGAAGTAGGCTGACATGCTAATGGACCATACTCCCTACGGAAAGAGCAGGCCACATTTCGTCGCTGCCTGTTTCATTTCTGAAGATGGAGAGGCCGCTTCGACTCATGTAACGCAAGCACTCTCGTACGTTTGCTATTGATATAACTTTGGCAGCAGCTTTCATGGTGACGTACATGAGAATACGCCTCAGGTCTTGTGCCAGTCACTGGTGTCTCTGCTGAGCTGAGAGGCGCTGGCCTTGTGATCCCAACTTGGCAGGATCGATCCTGGCTCAGTCCGGTGGTATTTGAAGGGGCACAAATACGTCCGCCTGTGTCAGTAAATTTACTGGCACGTAAAGGAACTCCTGCAAAACTAAATTACAGCACCTTGGCATCTCCGAAAACGGTTAAAATGTAGTTAGTTGGACGTAAAGCCAATCACATTATTATTAACTGCTGTCTGTAACGAGAGAAGGATGTCTTGGAAAAATCGGACAATTCGACGTTGCTGCAATCCGTAGGTAATTTTGTTTAATATTTACATCTAATATAATAATATAAATTAACACGAATGACCTGAAATACGTACACAGGTTATTCTATTGCAATCCTGGAACGTAATTAGAGGTAAATAATAGGTGAAAAGAATTTGTTCTTCAAATATTTATTACGAGTGTTTCAATGTTATGAAAAATGTTTTAATATTACAAATGTGGCATGATATTCCCCCTCCTGTAAAAATAATAACAATAATAATAATAATAATAATAATAATAATAATAATAATAATAATAATAATAATAATAATAATAATAATTGTTAAGAATATATTATGGAGAACAGAGGTGAAAGAAGTTGCGGGTATGAACGGGTGGATATATAAAAATTGAAAGATTGAATTAAAACTTTAAACTTGGCAGTTTCATTTCTTTCCTTAACTTTTTTTTTTTGCTTGTCAAATCTTAATACTTTGACAAGTAATTAACAACTGGTTACAAAAGTTAGCTCGTAATCTTGAAAAACACTTTTAGAGAGGTCTAAAATAATCAGATAACAATTTTACATGTTGCGTTTGAAGCTTCCAATTACAAATGTTCCTTGGACACTACTGCCCCAATCAATCAAGGGTTAAGGAGACGGATCTCCCAGTTTTTACACCAAAAGTAAGAGCATATTTTCTCTATCAATTAACACTTAGGAATCTATTTCCGAAAATTTACACTTTCCAGGCCTATCAAAGGCACAACCTACGTTTAACAAAATTAAACAGTATTCAATGCCTTAACTGCTCAACTGCATGATACCTTTAACTTGAAATAAATGGAGTTATCAGGGGTTACAAGTACCCATTCTACATGGACTTTGGTAAAAACAAAAGTTAAATTACTGGCCCAAAAACCAAAATTGTGAGGAGGCGAACTCTTGCGCTCCTGGGAATTTACATTAAATGAATAAAAACCTATTTGGGCTTATGGCCAGACGTTACAGAGGCTAAGTCTATACTACTGAGGTGACTAGATGGAGAAAAATATTTAAGTTACAGAATTTACAAGATAGAAAAGGTTAAAAAAATCATAGTCACCTCAAAATAAAGTTGAGAGTGACCAGGAGAGGGTACCTCACTCTCCATTCCCTGATTTAGATTTTATTTCAGTTTGTTTGAAATTTACATTTACAGTGGAGATTGAAATTTACATTTTAGAAAATGAAGTAACATTACTAAATATTTGAAACATCCCCTCGAGCCATCTTTGAAAGACAATCAGATTTTAAAGTTGATCTGCCATTACCTTGAGCTGGTGGACCTCCCGAAGATGAACGAGTCGCCACCGCCTCCCTCACGAACACACACTAGACTGTAGACTGGAGCGATCACAAAGACAACCTGGTCCGAAAATGTGCCATCTTTTATAGCCGAGGGGAAAGTTCCAGAAAACTCTGGGCTAAAGCTCTGACACACCCCCAATTCTCAATGGATAATCAAAGAAATACTAGAAAGCTTTTATTGGCAGAAAAGTAAATAAACAAAATTTTTCATTCGCCAACATCTTAAGTTGGCGGGAAGAGATAGAAGTGCTGTAAACTTTACACACCGAAAACAAAGTATAAACAATTCAGGTTAGGAAACCTTAACAACATTTACCTAGAATTTTAATAGTTCATCTTTACACCAGAGGGCACAACACAAGTTTTTAGTAGCGACATCTGTTGAAAAATGTTCAAACTTCTTGTACTAGTCGTTTCAGACTCTACTTTACAGAGAGCCTTATCCAAGGCGCTTAATTTAAATGTACGTGGCAGGTGTACTTCCGGTACAATAATAATTGTTCCGCAGTATCCGTGGAACGCAGAGGTTAAAGAAGGTGCCAGGGTGAATGGGTCTAACTATAGTGTCAAGAATTAAATTTAAAACTTAAGCGGAAGGTTATATTTTCAGAAGTTCAAACTTTACAATATTTTATGACAATAATACAGGTACAAGTAGCAATCAGTAAACAAAACTGGGGAAAATCCAAGACTCAGAACCTTAACTCTTTGGGCTTTAAGCCCCTAATTTTACAACTTTAAGAAAGGAAGAGGTATTATTTGATGAGGGACCGAAATCCCCTAATTCAAGAGCACTTGCTCCCTAAATCACAATATCAAGCCTCCCAGAGGCACACTTTACAGTTACAAAACTTCGAAAAGAGCTAACAGGCTCTCAGTTTCTTACTGCCTACTCAAGGCAACCTTAACTTACAAACACTGGCCTCTCAAAGCACAACTTGCGATATGAAAACTGATTTAACAGGGGTATTTAATACCCAATCTACGGGGGCCTTCATAGAAAAGGAACAGGTTAAATAACTGGCCCAAACACAAAATGAATGGAGGCGTTCCCTGCACTCCAAGATAATGTACACTAAAAAGCTAAAGGGCTCTAGGCCGATGAAACAGGGACTATTCCCAAACTACTGAGGTGACTCGTATATAAACTGCAATTACCACATTTCAGAATTAAAAACACTTATGAAACGTAGTCACCTCAAACCAAGATGAAGGGGAGCTCGAGAGGATACATCACTCTCTATCCCCGATTTACAGTTAAAGATTTATGAAATTTTTACATCAGCCGGAAGAAAGTTACATTTTAGAAAAGAAGGCTACATAGTTAACGATTCGGACCTTTCCCTAGGATTAAACTGCGGAGGTAGCAAGAAAGAATAATTTTATGTGGCCATTACCTTGTACATGTACTGTTCACCGATGAAAGAAGCCGCCCGCCTCCTGCTTTGACACGCACACTCAGTAAGATGACGATCAATTTGCCAAGAAAGGCGAAACGCCGCAGTTTATAAACCTTCAGGGAAGGTTAGAGATCATTCGGGAATAATCCAGCCACACCCTCTCAATTTAATTCGTCAAATTCAAAGTTACACTTCAGGATCGAACAAGAAGCCTGTGATAGATAGAAAATTAATTACAGAAAATAGGGATTGGCTAGATTCAAAACTGGCGGAAAGAAAAAGGAAATATTGCCAACCCAAAAATAAATGAAAATCATTCAGTTACAAAAATCTAGAAATACAAAACTTCTTTGAATTATAATTTCTTACACCTCGCACCAAAGGTGCATGATCATAGTCTTTTAGTAGTGTCATCTGTGGAAGAAAGTCCAAACTTGTTGATGAACGTCAAAAAAACTAGTAGAAATTCAGTCAGTTTAGGCAACTGCACAATAACAAAATTACATCCTATTTCTGTGGTGACATCTTCTGAGTGAAGTTCTAAGTTGGTGTAGTTCCAGTTTCACTGTTTTACCAATAGAGAAGTTCATTTAGGCGCTGAATTTGAATGCGCGGCGTTGGGGTGTACCTCCCGGTACAATAATAATAGCAACGATACAAACAAACCTTTTGGAAGAGACCGCAAAACATGCAGGGCTACACATTTCTTTTTAGAAGATGTAATTCGTAACGAACATTAACAATGTTCCAACATTCCTGAAACCAAGACACGGCAGAATCAGAAGAGTGGTATAATTCAAGTACCTAGGAGAAATAATGAAGTTAAATGACCTAGATAAGAAGTAAATGAAATTAGAGCTAAAAACTGGCAGGGCTTTGTTCTTTTCCGACCCCGACTGTATTACGTATGGAGGCCTAGGGAATCTTTCCCTTTTACTCCGTTCGTGGCCCTTGCCTCTCTTTGGCTCATATCTTCATTTGTTGTTGCATCGGTCCCCCTTACAGATTAGTTTTACATAGAGGATGGTTGCCTAGTCGCATTTCCTCTTAAAATAATAATCACCACCACCATCTACCTACATCAGCACCAAACGACGTGCAGCGTGTAGTGAAATAGTTGATGTACACCAAGAGATGTTTATGTTAAAAAATTTTACTAAATTATAGTTACTGTGTTAAGAGAAAGCGAATGGTTATAAGCTCGTCAAGCAAAAACGATCCAGAAGAACGAGTTGGACGTGCGGTTAGTGTCGCGTAGCTGTGAACTTGCATTCTAGAGATGGTAGACTCGAATTCCACCGTCGGCAGTCCAGACTATGGTTTTCCGTGGTTTCTCCATTTTCACACCAGGCAAATGCTAGGCCTGTATCTGAATTAAGCCCACACCGGGCGAGTTGGCTGTGCGGTTAGAAGCGAGAAGCTATGAACTTGCATCCGGGAGATAGTGAGTTGGAACCTCACTGTCGGTAGCCATGAAGGTGTTTTTCCATGGTTCCCATTCTCATACCAGGAAAATGTTGGGGCTGTACCTTAATTATGGCCACGACCGCTTCCTTCCCACTCCTAGGCATTCCCTATCCTATCGTCGCCATAAGAGCTATCTATTGTCGGTGAGACGTAAAGCACATTGTAAAAAATAAAAAATAAAATAAGAAGATTAAGTTGACGGCCACTACCGTCCCAATCCTAACCCTTTCCCATCCTTGCGTTCCCGAACACCTTCTAGCTTTTCAGGCCAGTGTGATTCGTAAACTGAGTGAGGTGTTTAAAAATGTGTAGTATATTTTTGGTACATAATTTCGAGTTTCAGGTACACCAGGTGGAAATATGTTACTGTTGAAAGCCGAGCAATTATCAGAAGGATGTGGAACTAAATAACAGATGGTCCTTGAGGGCAGAGATGATTGATCGTTGACCCTAACCAGCCAACGCGAGGGCGAGGTGAAGCCGTCTCCAGTTAACTGGTAATTCTTACCGTCCTTTCGTGGTATTGTTATATTTGATCATAATTCCTCTTTGTGGAATTCCTAATATTATTTCATGTTAAATTGTAAATAATCACAACTTTGTAGTGATAATGATAAAACAGGACTTTATTTATAATATCAGATTCGAGAATTTCATACATGTTACTGTGTTTATTTGGATAGGTGATGGAGTGAGTGATCTTTTTCTTTTGCTAGGGGCTTTACGTCGCACCGACACAGATAGGTCTTATGGCGACGATGGGATAGGAAAGGCCTAGGAGTTGGAAGGAAGCGGCCGTTCCTTAATTAAGGTACAGCCCCAGCATTTGCCTGGTGTGAAAATGGGAAACCACGGAAAACCATCTCCAGGGCTGCCGATAGTGGGATTCGAACCTACTATCTCCCGAATGCAAGCTCACAGCCGTGCGCCTCTACGCGCACGGCCAACTCGCTCGGTGTGTGAGGGATCATCTTGGTTCATGCGAATAGACGATGTAAAATAAGAATGTTCTTCCTGATATAACAACTTTTCAGTGAGGCTCGGGTAGGTCTTATTAGAAAGAGGATGTGTTAGAATATCAAATTTTGGGGCGCATGTCTTCGAGAGAATAATCCAAGTGTTGTAATACTGATGTTGAGACTGTGACGACTGCAAGGTTATATGAAAATATGTTACGCATCAAATTGATAGTATGTCAGCGGAATAAAGAATCATGAGTAAGAATATGTTATTCGTCGCAATCTGAAGTGTCTTCGTGAATAAGTGAATGCATGAATAATTTGTAATGTAGTCTTCAAGCTATTATGACAAACATTGAAGTATAATGTGCTAGGATAGCAGAGAATGTAGAATATTCATAAATATTCCCATAATTGAGTTTCAATTTGTTATTCCGCAAGTGTTAGTTCACGTGGGAGAAGTGTGTTGTTGTATTCTATATTATTATTTACGTGCGACGTTATGCCTACTCAGGACTGTTTAGCCGATTACAGTTCAGTTATGAATGTATATTTTGTGATGACAACTACGTCCTCATGGAGCATTGATTCTACTGTACAAAAGGCGGAAAGTTCATCGAAGAATCATTATTGCCCTTTCAAGGTCGGGTTTTCTAAACGCTCACATACCCCACAATTTAGGTTTTTACAGGCACATAAATAAATCTCTCTATAATTAGCAAAACACACTCATTGGACATTATATTCACAAAAATGGATAAAATACAGATGAATGAAATGAAAAACAACAATATCACACAATTTACCTGCTTAAAAGTTTTTTTGTATGATATTCCTCAAAGCACGGGGCTGAGCACAAACCAATATTCTTCCAAGGTATGTTTGTTTACATGGCCCATTAATACTTATTGCTAAAACAAATACATTTCTTCGACAGTAACATCAGTCCATTTTGACGCTCGGGATGTGGGAGAAATGACCTAATTATTCTCTACATATTGCGAGTGATACAAGTTCGTTCCTATGACTATTTTTTCCACTAAGGTATGCGGAAAAATTATTTTGAAAATGTCTAGTTCTGGAGAGTTTTCATTCAAAGATTGATCCTGGATTCCGGCAAGATCAGGCTTATAGCCGAAATCAGTAGGTAAAAGTAGTATAATGGGACAGTTCGGGCGCCTCCTCCTCCTCCCGTGGCGCGGGAAATTTGAATTCTGGCGGGAAATTTGAATTTTGGCGGGAGATTTGAATTTTGGCGGGAGATTTGAATTTGTAAACAAAGCCACGTGCTTTTTGACAGCTGTCATCGACAACAACGCATCGCTAACCTCACTGCTGCCATCTTGACGGGCCTAAACCTCAGTAGTGCCAACTTAACCTAACTAGCATGAGGTAAACAAAGCCACGTGCTTTTTGACAGCCACGTGCTTTTTGACAGACAACAACGCATCGCTAACCTCAGTACTGCCATCTTGACGGGCCTAAACCTCAGTAGTGCCAACTTAACCTAACTAGCGCGAGGTAAACAAAGCCACGTGCTTTTTGACAGCCACGTGCTTTTTTGACAGCTGTCACTTAACCTAACTAGTGCGAGGTAAACAAAGCCACGTGTTTTTCGACAGCCACGTGCTTTTTGACAGACAACAACGCATCGCTAACCTCAGTACTGCCATCTTGACAGGCCTTAACCGTAGTGGTACCAACTTAACCTAACTAGCGCGTGGTAAACAAAGCCACGTGCTTTTTGACAGCTGTCATCCGCCATCTTTAAACACTGTGCTGCCCTCTTTAGATGTAAAATTCGTCACCTGTCATCGGCAGTGCTGCCATCTTGACGGGCCTAAACCTTAGTGCTACCAACTTAACCTCACTAGCGTGAGATAAACAAATCCACGTGCGGCTGTCATCCGCCATCTTTCATCACAGTGCTGCCCTCTTTGTGGTGGCGGATAATTTGAAAAATGCTTTTTGATAGCAGCCATCTTTGAGCACCGTGCTGCCCTCTATGTGGTGGCGGTAAATTCCACGTGCTTTACAAACCTATATGCTTTTCTGACAGCTGTCATCCGCCATCTTTAATCACAGTGCTGCCCGGTGGCGACAAATTCCACGTGCTCTTGTTTGGAAACAAAGCCATGTGCAGCTGTCATCCGCCATCTTTATTCACCGTGCTGCCCTCTTTAGCTACTTACCTTTGACAGCTGTCATCCGCCATCTTTAATCCAGAGAGAACAGTGCTGCCCGGTGGTGGCAAATTCCACGTGCTTTACAAACCTATATGCTTTTCTGACAGCTGTCATCCGCCATCTTTAATCCAGAGAGAACAGTGCTGCAATCTATGTGGCGGCTGTAAATTCCACGTGCTCTTGTTTGGAAACAAAGCTATGTGCTTTTTTGACAAAAAATTCTGCTCTCGAGATCCTTACCGAACTAGATGATACTATACTTACGAATCTGCTCATCACCTTCTTTCTTGCTTTTCTTCTTTGAGTAATAAACAAAAACTCTATCTTGCAAATAAGGAGCGGGAGGAAGGTAATACCTAACCTAAAATAAAAGAATATCCTAATTCTACATTATTTATTTACATCTTGTATGTACAAGTTTTATCTCGAATCATTTTACCCTAGTGATGTTTGCGTACTTCTCGATGCAATTCTTGAATGTACAAGTTTAAACTTGCCGTACTACGCTCTCAGCGTACCTCTCCCTACAATATGTACAGTGAAATGTGATGTAAGACAGCGTAACGTAAGTACACACCTCTAGCATAATGTTTACATCTGCTTTATGTAAAGTAGTACCTATCAGTACTACTATGCCCCCAGGCTAGCGTGTTGGTAGAATTTGGAATGACAAACCGTTTACAATCAACGTTATTAAGGGCTACCTTACTAATTAAATGAGTGTACAACTGGTGCTTCTTGCTTCTAATGACAGACATTAGCTTATGCAAAACAGATGGATTCCTTTTAATGCAATTGTTATAGTTTTCAAAACTTAGCTGATTCTGAACGAAATTCTTTTTAACCCCCTTCAATCTCTTTATTTGTAATTCATTTAAGAGTTTTATGCAATATGACTTGGATTTAGTACCTACAAATGAATCGATAATATTCCCAGCACATTCATCTTTCATTTTACCTAGAACCTTTTTGTTCACTAGCGGTAGATGATATTGATTATTTGCAGGATAGTTACTTGTATCAAACCTACCCAAGTCCGGCTTTATATCATTGTAATAGTCATCAGTTTTGATTTGATAAATAAACGAATCGGTATCTGTGTAGAGCAATTGCGCATTATGCGCGTACTTCTTCATCATATAATCGTAATGGAATTCATACATGAGTGTTTTAGCCAATTCAAGTACTGCAAAGCCGACGTAGGTAGGTTTGTCATACTTAACCTTAACACGATTCATCTGTATATTATCTAAATTCTCATGTATGATGGTGCAGCTGTGGAAATTTGGTTTACTTATTAAATAGTTAGCACCATACCTTTTCTTAATATTATCCCAGTTTGTAATCAGTTTTACATCAACGCGTTTGTCAACATTTTCCATAGTCTTACCAAACACACAGTTATTCATGAGCTTGTAGAAATCTTTTTCAAACTCGTTAACCGCATTCGTTCTTAAATTACTGTTCAGATCGATATATGGCTTTAGCCACGGTGACTGATTAAATTCTAGTACGCGATGAATTTTGGATAACTTCAAACCATGCTGCAAACACTGTTTTAAATTTCGGTAATGAATGATATTCTTAGATTTATCGCACAAATTAGCAATGAGCATTTTCGTCGTTGATGCGATGTACGGGGGCTTCATATTTTCAGGGCAGAACGGTAGGTCATTATGAGAAGTGTGTAACTCTTTAGGATACTGTAAGTCAACTTCGAGGAAATAGCCTTTATCAGCTTCATCACCTAGGGCGTGTAGCTGTAAAGCATCAATTTCGCACTGCGTCAGCCAGCGGAAACCACTCACCGGTAGACGCTGACTCATCGCCCACCCATACTGATTATTAGCATCGAGGTAAACGATATACCGAGATTCCTGACTAGAATCGAAACTCGGCATGTACTTATTATTCGCCTTCGAATACCGCCCGCTGCACTGACTTAGACCACCTCGAATAGATGATTTTATAAAGTGCACCATATCAATATCAGTTAGCAGTTCCAAATTCACCTGCGTGTGTTTTAACATCGCGTCCCAACTTAACCCAGGCTCAGTAAAATACTGACATGGGTCAAGGCTGTAGGTTTTCTTGCAAACACAGCGAAAATTTTTAAAAACATCAGCTAACAAAAGTACATCTGTCTTTAAATATAAATCGGAGTATTCACCCAGCGTTTGAATGTGGAACTGCTCCCAGATATGTTGTGCATGTAAATAGTCATCATCACTAATATCTGCTGAATTCAGCGAGCTGTAAAAGGATAGTTTCGATGGTAAGGCACGTTCTTCGAGGCGGTCTAAGCAGTCGAGATATTCATAACAAAAAACACCCTTACGCCGAAGTAAATTAAACTGCGCTTCTTCGGGAAAAACGCGTCGAATTTCCGTAAATTGTTCAGGCTGTAAATGACTAGAAAGTTTATCGAGGCTACTCGCCATAAAGCGAAACGAGTCAAGGAATCTCAGTTTTATAGAATGCTCAGCATCTACTTTTACAGACTTTGCAAACGCAATGTACCGCTCTTTATTCTGAGGGATTATATCTACTTTTTCATCTGAAGCTCCAAATTGTGAAATGATGAAATGAGAGTCGTAACCAGATAAGTTATGAAAAATTGCAGGGATAAATTTAGGAACTCTATACTTAAGATTACAGCTATAATGAGCGGCACATCTGTAGAAACCAGTTAAATGATCATGATCAAAAACTTTAGGGTCATTTTCGGAAAATTCCCCATCACAAATGCTACACTTTGTAGCACGTTCATGATCATTTAACTGAATTTCGGTGAGTGGCTTCATAGGAATATTACTATTCAGAATACGACCGAGACGAACTGCATCACTTTCAAGTCTTTCTAAAAATACTTTAGCAGCATCATGTCCTCGATACAGCTCTAACTTGTAAAGTGTACTATCGTAACTACACTTGATGTAATACGCGAAGCTATACGGGACATGCATGTGCGTAGTATTAGTGAAAGAGTTGTCAGGATTAGGTGAGCATGTGTTGCATGGCGTGAAGATGGCTTCAAAGTCTGCATAAATCACGAACGGTACCCACATCTGCTTGTGAAAATTTGTAAATTTTAAAACATTATTGCCTGTAGTAGGTATCTCTGTACGTACATGATTGCAGTCATTCTTGGAATGCTCCGTTAACTGATCTTCAGTTATAAAATACTGCAAGCATCCATCACATAGCCACTTCTTACCATCATGTTTTGACAACTGACTGCTAACAAGTCTACTCAGATTTTTAATCCAGCAAAAGTGGCTATTCACACTGTTGTCAATATAGAGTAAATTAACATGAGTACTCTTCCTATGACATGTATAATACAGAGGACCTACTACAGACTTTTTCTCTACACCATACACATTAATGCTAATGTTATTTAGTTCCTCAAAGCGCTTAATATCTTTTAACTGTACAGGAAATTCTATACTATCGAAATTTAGCTGCGTTGAATAGTGTGGATACGATGATGTTCTATTCGCTACATTACGTTTCACAGGATTTAAAGCTGACATCACCGCCCATGTAAAACATGCTTCCTCATTGTTTTGGATGTTTACAACAGCTTCTTTTCGCTGAATCCATGTCGGCAGCTCGATGTACGATGAACCTCGCATGACCGGGCGAGTTGGCCGTGCGTGTAGAGGCGCGCGGCTTTGAGCTTCCATCCGGGAGATAGTAGGTTCGAATCCCACTATCGGCAGCCCTGAAGATGGTTTCCCGTGGTTTCCCATTTTCACACCAGGCAAATGCTGGGGCTGTACCTTAATTAAGGCCACGGCCGCTTCCTTCCAACTCCTAGGCCTTTCCTATCCCATCGTCGCCATAAGACCTATCTGTGTCGGTGCGACGTAAAGCCCCTAGCAAAAAAAGAACCTCGCATGGGATTGTACTTATTGATGTTAACTTCTAGATACATTATTTCAACTAAAGCCCACCCTGATTCCTTTTCCTGAAATTCCTCGCTCTTAGTTGAAATAATGTTAGAGACATCCCTAAGTACATCACCAAAATTAGTCGACTCACTTATGACAAAATTCTTCGTATTAAATGATTTAATGTCCGTTATTTCGGATTCATCTGTGCTTTTAATGTACAAGGCGAAAAGTTCAAAATTAACTTTAAATAAACTATGATTGGACAAAGATTTAGCAAGAAGCTGTTGTACATCCGGTTGAACGCAATTTAAAAAGTTTGAAGTGCTCTGAAACTTTTGACTGGTGCGAATTCGGTAACTAGCAATCCTACTTTTAAATGCTGTATTAATTTCCTCGATGTTTGCGTTACTACCACTTCTACACGCATTATTTTTATGCGCATTACTCCGTAAGTGTCCCTGAAAATGCGAAGATGGTACATCAGTGTTACAGTGCTCGCAGTGAATAGTTTGAAGTTCATTTTTCCTAGGTTTTTACTACTAGTACTTTCTACAGCTACATCAGTAGCTGCACGCTTTTTCCCTACTACTACCTGAGGGCAAGTAGATATTTGATGTACCTCTGCTAAGTGAGCCTCGTATCGCTCTACGTTAGCGAAATACACACTACAAACTTTACATAAAGCAGATGTTATGCTAGGGTGTTTTGATTTCATATGGCGCATAAAGTTATCACGCCTTGTAAACGTTACATTACATTCCTCGCAGCAGGGGAACATCTGAAAAGAGAACGACCGATAGAGATTAGGTGAAAGTTGCGGAAGAAACCAAGTTTCAATGTATAGAGGTCGGACATTGCTGTGAGTTTGAAATTATAAGATTAACCTCGTCTATAGCATGAGGATTGAAGAGAACAACTATTTATGATTAGCTTAAAGTTAAGATGTTCGGAAGAAACCAAGTTTCAGCCTGTTGAGGTCGGACATTGCTGTGAGTTTGAAATTATAAGATTAACCTCTTCAATAACATGCAGATTAAAGAAAATAACTATTTATCAATATACTAAAGTTACGATGTTTTAGAAGAAACCAAGTTTCAGCCTGTTGAGGTCAGACATAGCTAAGTGTGCGTGTTTGAAATTATAAAATTAACCTTGTCTATAGCATGAGGATTGAAGAGAACAACTATTTATGATTAGCTTAAAGTTACGATGTTCGGAAGAAACCAAGTTTCAACCTGTTGAGGGCAGACATAGGTATGTGTGCGTGTTTGAAATTATAAAATTAACCTCGTCTATAGCATGAGGATTGAAGAGAACAACTATTTATGATTAGCTTAAAGTTACGATGTTTTAGAAGAAACCAAGTTTCAGCCTGTTGAGAACAGACATAGCTATGTGTGCGTGTTTGAAATTATAAGATTAACTTCGTCTATAGCATGAGGATTGAAGAGAACAACTATTTATGATTAGCTTAAAGTTACGATGTTCGGAAGAAACCAAGTTTCAGCCTGTTGAGGACAGACATAGCTATGTGTGCGTGTTTGAAATTATAAGATTAACCTCGTCTATACCATGAGGATTGAAGAGAACGACTATTTATCAATACTCTAAAGTTACGATGTTTTAGAAGAAACCAAGTTTCAGCCTGTTGAGGTCAGACATTGCTGTAAGTTTGAAATTATAAAATTAACCTCGTCTGTAGTATGAGGATTGAAGAGAACAACTATTTATGATTAGCTTAAAGTTACGATGTTCGGAAGAAACCAAGTTTCGGCCTGTTGAGGACAGACATAGCTATGTGTGTGTTTGAAATTATAAAATTAACCTCGTCTATAGCATGAAGATTGAAGAGAACGACTATTTATCAATAGACTAAAGTTACGATGTTTTAGAAGAAACCAAGTTTCAACCTGTTGAGGGCAGACATAGCTATGTGTGCGTGCTTGAAATTATAAATTTAACCTCGTCTATAGCATGAGGATTAAAGAAAATGACTATTTATCAATAGACCAAAGTTACGATGTTTTAGAAGAAACCAAGTTTCAACGAATAGAGGTCAGACATTGCTGTGAGTTTGAAATTATAAGATTAACCTCTTCTATGACATGCAGATTAAAGAAAATAACTAATTGTCAATAGACTAAAGTTGCAATGTTCGGAAGAAACCAAGTTTCAACCTACTGAGGTCGGACATTGCTGTGAGTTTGAAATTATAAGATTAACCTCTTCTATGACATGCAGATCAAAAAAAATAACTATTTGTCAATAGACTAAAGTTACGATGTTTTAGAAGAAACCAAGTTTCAGCCTGCTGAGGTCAGACATAGCTATGTGTGTGTTTGAAATTTTAAAATTAACCTCTCTATAGCATGAGGATTGAAGAGAACGACTAAAGTTACGATGTTTTAGAAGAAACCAAGTTTCAGCCTGCTGAGGTCAGACATAGCTATGTGCGTGTTTGAAATTATAAATTTAACCTCGTCTATAGCATGAGGATTAAAGAAAATGACTATTTATCAATAGACTAAAGTTACGATGTTTTAGAAGTAACCAAGTTTCAACGAATAGAGGTCAGACATACCTTAAAATCTTCGCGCTGCAAACTGTTACTCGGATGAATAAAATGCGTGCGTTCAAGCCTGAAACTCGAATGATAATATTCTGGTCGTACCTAAAAGAAAAGAACAAACATATATGAATGTAGTGTAGGGTGTATCAGCTAGCCTAGTTATCTTTACAACTCAAAGTTCGAAAACATACCTTAAAAATGAATGTGCTGCAGACTGTTACTCGGATAAATAAAATGCGTACGTTCACGTCTGAATCTCGAATGATAATATTCTGGTCGAATCTAAAAAGAAAAGAGCAAACATATATGAATGTAGTGTAGGGTGTATCAGCTAGCCTAGTTATCTTTACAACTCAAAGTTCGAAAACATACCTTTGAAAAAATGCACGTGCTACAGACTGTTACTCGGATGAATAAAATGCGTACTTTCGAACGGTACCTAAAAAGAACAAACATATATGAATGTAGATGTCTAGCGTAGAAGTTGCTTTGCAAAAAGTAACTATTAGTTCTACCTTACCTTAAGATAAAGGCTGAAGAATAATATTCACAGCAGACGGGAGATGTGTGTGTACGTAATAAACGCATACAGAGAACTGTGAGCACATCACGCAGACTGCAGCGAGTAAATATGCTGCTTGTTACCAAGCGGATGTGAAAATCGCTGACAACTGCAGTACAGTCGGAACGAAGTGTTTATGCAACAAGAGCTCTCCTGAAGTCCCGCAGGCTGATGTATTTAAGCCGGAATCGAACCTCCTGTTGATGCCGAGGCGTCAGAATTTAAGAGTTCTGCAGCGGATCGAGCCTTGGAAAGTTAGCGCGCGATCCTCGACTTCTCGACTTAAACGGGAGGGTACTAAGCTACATCCGCGGTATTCCTTACCTGTAGGCACTTAAAGGTATTGAGCTAAAACTACATTTAGCTAGATCACGTTATGACGATCGCGCAGGCTCCTCGCCTAGCATTTGCTATTTTTTACAGCTTCTAGTTCGAACCCGCTATCATCCAAAGTAGTGAGAATGATTGAAGAGTGTTGAGTGTGATTCATTTGTCGGATGGAGGCGTTAAGCTATGTGCAGGCTTCTTCGGTAGGAGAAGGCTATGTGCCGGTACCGGGACATCTAGTTATCGATTTAAAATCCTAGTCAGGAAGGGCAACCGGTCGTAAAACTATGGTGTATGATCTAAGAGGCGGGGTGTGCAAAAAAGCCAGCAATAAGTAAGGGCTGTTGATAGGGGGTGTTAAACCTTGTGCTGACTCCTTCGAAAAATGATTTTGAGTACAAGACGTTGATGGTGATTCATCCGTCGGATGGAGGCAATAAGCCTTGTGCTGGCTTCTTCGGTAGGAGTAGGCTATGTGCCGGTACCGGTACATCTAGTTATAAAACCCGCTACAACAAATTTATCGCGTATACTGCGATTTCTCGCTGTATCACGAACTATTGATTTACAGCCGGATGCCCTTCCTGACGCAAAACTAAGATTTTAAATCGCAAGAATTTGTTGAGTTGCCCTTCCTGACGCAAAACTGATAGTATCTAAGCTCTTATATCATACACTATTGTTTTCGACCGGTTGCCCTTCCTGACGTCAAAGAACTCGGATTAAGAATCTGTTTGACAACTTCTAACACGAGAATCGGGGTTTACAGCTAGATGCTCTCCTTAGATTTTAAATCGCTGTATCACGAACTATTGTTTTACAGCCGGATGCCCTTCCTGACGCAAAACTAAGATTTTAAATCGCAAGAATTTGTTTTAAGACTAGTTGCCCTTCCTGACGCAAAACTCGCAGTATCTAGCCTCTTACATCATACACTATTGTTTTCGACCGGTTGCCCTTCCTGACGTCATACATAGGCTAAATGCTACACATTCCGTGGCAGAGCCGGGAATCGAACTCGGACCTCCGGGGGTAGCAGCTAATCACACTAACTACTACACCACAGAGGAGGACTATTTCAGTTTTACAGAACAAAATATTTTACAACCTTAATTGGTACTGTATTTTAACCTCTCCGTACAATCATAATATGTTAGGAGCTTACATGGGCTGAATGCTACTCAGCTAAGAAGACGTTCGTGAGTTACAAGGCGCTTATCAGCACACCGTGTCTTCGTTCAAGGTTACACAAGCCGGAAGATACGTGTACAATTTCAGCTAACACATGCATTCCGCGGTTCGCTCAGAATGACTGCGTCGATACAACTTGAAAGACTGTAGAACAAACCCATAGCCTACAGTTTAGTTTAGTACGCATGCCTCTCACCCGGTAGTCTCGGGTTCGATTCTCTTGGAGTTAAAATATGTTTTACAGAGTTTAAATCGCAAGAATTTGTTGAGTTGCCCTTCCTGACGTAAAACTAGCAGTATCTAGCCTCTTACATCATACTCTATGGTTTTCGGCCGGTTGCCCTTCCTGACGTCAAAGAACTAGGATTAAGAATCCGTTTTGTTTTATGATCGATTGCCCTTCCTGATGCAAAACTGGGAGTATCTAGCCTCTTACATCATACACTATTGTTTTCGACCGGTTGCCCTTCCTGACGTCAAAGAACTCGGATTAAGAATCTGTTTTACAACTTGAGAATCGGAGATTTACAGCTAGATGCTCTTCTTAGATTTTAAATCGCTGTATCACGAACTATTGTTTTACAGTCGGATGCCCTTCCTGACGCAAAACTAAGATTTTAAATCAGAAGAATTTGTTGAGTTGCCCTTCCTAACGCAAAACTAGTAGTATCTAGCCTCTTACATCATACGCTATTGTTTTCGACCGGTTGCCCTTCCTGACGTCAAAGAACTCGGATTAAGAATCTGTTTTACAACTTGAGAATCGGGGTTTTACAGCTAGATGCACTTCTTAGATTTTAAATCGCTGTATCACGAACTATTGTTTTACAGCCGGATGCCCTTCCTGACTAAGATTTTAAATCGCAAGAATTTGTTGAGTTGCCCTTCCTAACGCAAAACTAGCAGTATCTAGCCTCTTACATCATACACTGTTGTTTTCAACCGGTTGCCCTTCCTGGCGTCAAAGAACTCGGATTAAGAATCTGTTTTACAACTTGAGAATCGGGGATTTACAGCTAGATGGTCTTTTTAGATTTTAAATCACTGTATCACGAACTATTGTTTTACAGCCGGATGCCCTTCCTGACGCAAAACTAAGATTTTGAATCGTAAGAATTTGTTGAGTTGCCGTTCCTGACGCAAAACTGGCAGTATCTAGCCTCTTACATCATACACTATTGTTTTCGACCGGTTGCCCTTCCTGACGTCAAAGAACTCGGATTAAGAATCTGTTTTACAACTTGAGAATCGGGGATTTATAGCTTAAAGATGGCGGATGACAGCTGTCAGAAAAGCATATAGGTTTGTAAAGCACGTAGAATTTACCACCACCACATAGAGGGCAGCACGGTGATTAAAGATGGCGGTTGACAGCTGTCAAAAAAAAGCATGTTGATTTGTTTCCAAACAAGAGCACGTGGAATTTACCGTCGCCACATAGATTGCAGCACTGTTCTCTCTGGATTAAAGATGGCGGATGACAGCTGTCAGAAAAGCATATAGGTTTGTAAAGCACGTGGAATTTGCCACCACCGGGCAGCACTGTTCTCTCTGGATTAAAGATGGCGGATGACAGCTGTCAAAGGTAAGTAGCTAAAGAGGGCAGCACGGTGAATAAAGATGGCGGATGACAGCTGCACATGGCTTTGTTTCCAAACAAGAGCACGTGGAATTTGTCGCCACCGGGCAGCACTGTGATTAAAGATGGCGGATGACAGCTGTCAGAAAAGCATATAGGTTTGTAAAGCACGTGGAATTTACCGCCACCACATAGAGGGCAGCACGGTGCTCAAAGATGGCTGCTATCAAAAAGCATTTTTCAAATTATCCGCCACCACAAAGAGGGCAGCACTGTGATGAAAGATGGCGGATGACAGCCGCACGTGGATTTGTTTATCTCACGCTAGTGAGGTTAAGTTGGTAGCACTAAGGTTTAGGCCCGTCAAGATGGCAGCACTGCCGATGACAGGTGACGAATTTTACATCTAAAGAGGGCAGCACAGTGTTTAAAGATGGCGGATGACAGCTGTCAAAAAGCACGTGGCTTTGTTTACCACGCGCTAGTTAGGTTAAGTTGGTACCACTAAGGTTTAGGCCTGTCAAGATGGCAGTACTGAGGTTAGCGATGCGTTGTTGTCTGTCAAAAAGCACGTGGCTGTCGAAAAACACGTGGCTTTGTTTACCTCGCACTAGTTAGGTTAAGTGACAGCTGTCAAAAAAGCACGTGGCTGTCAAAAAACACGTGGCTTTGTTTACCTCGCGCTAGTTAGGTTAAGTTGGCACTACTGAGGTTTAGGCCCGTCAAGATGGCAGTACTGAGGTTAGCGATGCGTTGTTGTCTGTCAAAAAGCACGTGGCTGTCAAAAAGCACGTGGCTTTGTTTACCTCATGCTAGTTAGGTTAAGTTGGCACTACTGAGGTTTAGGCCCGTCAAGATGGCAGCAGTGAGGTTAGCGATGTGTTGTTGTCGATGACAGCTGTCAAAAAGCACGTGGCTTTGTTTACAAATTCAAATCTCCCGCCAAAATTCAAATTTCCCGCCAAAATTCAAATTTCCCGCGGCGCGGGAGGAGGAGGAGGCGCCCGAACCGTCCCATTATACTACTGGTAAAAATTTCTTAATACCCGTTTCTTTTTCCCAGACCCGATGATCAGTTGATAATTCCGTTTCTGCCTCTTCGCGGTAGCTGGTTATAATTCTTCATCATTGTCACTTACACCTGCATCGTCACCAGTTGAAACTTCGGGGACAATATCGTCAACACTTTCTAAGTCAATTTCACACAAATCTGAACCCTCACTTTCATCATTCATTAATATTTCAAACATTTTTTCATCACCTTTCTAAAACTTCCGCTTGCCTGCGAGCAGCCATGTTTATCAGATCGCATTGACTCGCAAGTGTGGTAGACATTCACATAAAAAATTTAAGTTAACAGCGTTCCCAAAGAGAATACAAATTAGCGCAAGCTTCCGTAATATAGCCGATAGATGGCAGATACGACAAATTCTTCAATCATTGCTGAAAGTCAAAGAGAAGCGAAGATATGATGCTTGGAAGTTCGACACGCAATATATTGCGCCGTAACTGCTGGGGCACTTCCCGCGAGGCGCAATATATTGCGCCGTGACCCGGAAAGGGTTTACGAGTATGATATTATTAGTGATAAAACCATCTAATATCAATCTAGTTATATAAATACGCTAACTGAGGCAAGTCTATCAGCTTATTTTTAGAACTGTATGCACTTTAGTTGAGATAGTCATGATTTGTCCAAGGAAGACAATCATCGGAAGAATTCAAGTATGCGCCACGAGAAATTAATGTGCATCCTGAATGCCATTGCATATTGTATTTACTGTTGCTCTGTACACTCTTTCTTCTACATTTCAGGTCGACATATACAGTATATTACCTTTTAGCTCGTTATATGTGGGAATAGTGTTGCGTTACATTTTAGGAGGGGATCAGTTAAAAATGACAAACATGAAATTCTATGTGTAAAGCTCATTTATAAAGATAATAGGCAACTTGATGTCTTTGGATTATACCGTACATACCTGAAATGGGTAGTGCTAGCAGTGATTCGGAATTATTTGATAACATAATCAGCTGTGTGGGAAATGACATGGAAAGGAACGTTATTGTAGCAGGTGATATCAACTTACCAAATGTCAGTTAGGGAAGGTAATACGAACGACAGGAAAGTAGACCAACAAATGGCAAATAAGTTAATCTAGGAAGGATTCAGAAAGTGACGGAACCAATTAGAGGGGAGAATATTCTGGACGTGGTACTTGTAAAACCAGACGCGATTTATAGAGAAACTGAAGTAATAGATGATATTATTGATCATGAATCTGTTTTGTCGTAGTTAAAAGTAAATGTGATAGAAAGGAAGGTCTTAAAAGTAGTAACATTTGGCAGTACCATATGCGTGATAAAAATGCATGAGGGAGTTTTTAAAAGGTAAATGTGATAGATGGAAAACTGTAAATAAGGATCTAAACAGTCTTTGGGATGGTCTTAAAGCAATTGTTGAGGAATTTGAAAACAGGTTTGTAACTTTAAAGGTGGTAATGAATGGTACAGACCCACTACATTATAACAGAGAAGTAAAGAGTCTAAGAAGGAGGTGCATGTTGAAAAGAAATCGAGTTAGGAATGGCTGTGGATGTAAGGAGAATTTGAAGGAACTTATTAGAAAACTGAATCTAGCAAAAGAAGTCAGCTAAGGATAACATGATGGCAATCATAATTGGCAGTCATACAAATTTTAGTGGAAAATGGACGGGTACGTATTACATTAAGGCAGAAACAGGTTGCAAGAAGGAGATTCCAGGAATCATTTATAAATAAGGGGAGTGTGCAAGCAAGGATCTTCAAGAGGCATTATTCAGTCAGCAGTATGGAAAGATTGTTGGTTACAAGGACAATGTCGAGATAGGGGAGCAGTATTAAAATTTATATATAATAACAATGACATTTACAATATGATACAAAAGTTGAAAACTAGAAAAGCAGCGGGAATTGATAAGATTTCGGGGGACATACTAAAGACAATGGGTTGGGATACTGTACAAAATATGAAGTACTTATTTCAGTATAGTTTGCATGAAGGAGCTACACCAAATGAAGGAATAGTTGCTATAGTATCCCCTGTGTATAAAGGAAAGCGTGATACACATAAAGGTGAAAAATTACAGGCCAGTCAGTTTGACATGCATTGCATGTAAGGTTTGGAAAAACATTCTTTCTGATTCTATTAGACATGTTTGCGAAATTAATAACTGGTTCGATAGAAGGCAGCTCGCGTTTCGAAAAGGTTATTTCACTGAAGCTCAATAGAGCAGATATAGCAGATATCTTTGAATCAGGTCAAATGGACTGTATCATGATTGGCCTATCTAAGGCATTTGATAGGGGAAGATCATGGGAGACTCCTGGCAAAAGATAGTGCTATTGGAATAGACAAAAAAAGTGACTGAATGGGTTGGTATATTTCTAGAAAATAGATCTCAGAGAATTAAAGTAGGCGAAGCTTTATCTGATCCAGTAATAATTTAGAGGGTAATTCCTCATGCAGTATTATTCGGCCTTTATGTTTTCTTATATACATAAATGATATGAGTAAAGAAGTAGAATCATAGATACGGCTTTTTGCGGATTATGTTTTTCAGTATAGAGTAATAACAAAGTTAAAATATTGTGATAAACTGCAAAATGACCTGAATAATGTTGTGAGATGGACAGTAGGCAAAGGTATGTTAATAAACGGGATTAAAAGTCAGCTTGTGAATCTCACTAATAGGAAAACTCCTCTCAGATTTAATTACTACGTTGATGGGGTGAAAGTTCCATTTCCGTATCATTGCAAGCACCTAGCTGTTAATATAAGGAAAGATTTTCATCGGAGTAATCACATAAATGGGATTTTAAGTAAAGGGTACAGATCCCTGCACATGTTTATGAGGGTATCCAGGGGTTGTAGTAAGGATGTTGGACAATGCGGAGGCGGGACTGGTTTTTCTGCGGGTATTCTGGTTTTCCTGTCATCTTTCATTCAAGAAAACTCTCCATTAACTTTTCATCTCATCTCTCAGTCATTAATCATTGCCCCTGAGGAGTGCGACAGACTTCGGCAGTCGGCAAATTTCCTATCCTAGCCGCTAGATAGGGGCTTCATTCAATCCATTCCTGACCCGGTCGAATGACTGTAAACAGGCTGTGGATTTTAATTTCAGTAAGGATGTAAAGGAGGGAACATATAAGTCTCTGGTAAGAACCCAACAAGGTATGCTTCCAGTGTATGGGACCCTTACCATGATTACATGATTCAAGAACTGGAAAAATCCAAAGAAAAGTAGCTCGATTTGTCCTGGGTGATTTCCGACAAAAGAATAGCGTTTTTAAAATGCTGCAAAGTTTGGGCTGGGAGGAATTGGGAGAAAGGAGACGAGCTGCTCGACTAAGTGGCATGTTCCGAGCTATCAGTGGAGATATGGCGTGGAATAAAATCAGTAGACGAATAAGATTGAGTGTTGTTTTAAAAGTAGGAAATATCACTATTTGAAGGTAATGTTGGAATTCAAGAGGACAAATTGGGGGCAAATATTCATTTGTAGGAAGGGGATTTAGGGATTGGAATAACTTACCAAGTGGGATGTTCAATAAATTTCCTTTTTCTTTGCACTCACATAAGAAACGGCTAGGAAAAGAACAGACACGGTCCTGCAACCTGGGTGACTGTCCTAAATGCAGATCATTCATGACTGCATGTGTCAGTGTTGGAGTTATCGACCTGCAAAAGTCTTTAAAAGTAGGAAAGATCACAATATGAAGATAATGTTGGAAGTCGAGAGTACAAATTGGGGCAAATATTCATTTTTAGGAAGGGGAGTTAGGGATTGGAATAACTTACCAAGGGAGATGTTCAATAAATTTCATTTTTCTTTGCAATCATTTAAGAAAGGTTTAGGAAAAGAACAGCTATGGTTCTGCCACCTGGGTGACTGTCTTAAATGCAGATAAGTAATGACTCTAAGTGTCAGTGTTGGTTTTATCGACCTGCAAACGTATTTGTTATTGCTGTTTCTTTGAGGGATTTAGAACTTTGCAATGCGTTTGATTTTGTAGTATTATCCAGGTCATTACAGACAGGTCTATTGTATGTTATTGTAAGCCATTTGAATAATTCTGTTTTTATTAAAAGAGGAACGATGCAAAAGGAAAAGTAGAGACTACTATGAAAGAAATGAGAGCGAAGAAATCGTAAAGAATCCCAGACCGGCATAAGATTTGTATTTTGGAGTAAATTAATTTTGTTGTGTGATATCATAATTGGGATTTGGAACAATTGATTATTTGATATTTTAAATAACAGGTAGGTTGTTGATGATCAGAATCTTGTTGTGTATTTCTGATTTAAGTCATTGTTGTTAGGTGTCATTGTTGATGAAGTTTATGTGCCCATACTCGTCTATTGACATGCGATATAATTACTCAATCAATCTTTACATTGACAGACAAAGAAACCCTTCGTGAAGGACTATTGTAACTTCAATATTAACCCAGCTTGTATCATTTCCTGAAATATTTTCTGATTTTATGAAGTAAGTGGTTTCCAATCAAATTTGTCTGCTGGTATCATTAACATGCAGTTTTTGTATGCCTTACCCCACCGTGTAACATTTGTACCAGCGAAGGAGAGATAAACTCCATCCCCTGAACTCCTGGGGTGATTGTTGTGTCATATATCGATGGATCTGAGCCGAGACAGAATCTAATAGTATCTACTGGGCGTAGCAAAAATGAAAATGTATGTTTCTCACAAAAGATCCCATTAAAGAAATAATATCTATTAACACAAGATATCACGACGTTCTTGGACTGTCAAGAAACAAGGAAAATAGTGTTTTTGAGAGCCATTTTAACCTTCTGGTAGCTTTGTGCATTAGTTTATTGGCTACATACCTCGTATATTATTGGAGACAGGTTACACAGAATCTGCTATTGTACATACGGTTCATTGCTTTTTTTCATGTACTAGCACATCGTCAGGTTACACAAGAAAACCCAACAGTGAATGATTCATGATGTCAAACGTCACACATGGTGATATGCTATATATTCTGAAGAAGTAACCTCTCCAAGACCCACCTGTAATCTCGAAAGTGTCAGGAGCACCTAAATCTCATTCTGATACCAAATGTTATCGGTGGGTACAAAATAAAGTAGAAATTTTTGACTACGTTGTACATCATTTAATGAATAATTTCATAATATCTACTGCTCCTTACGATGTTGACGGCATCATTATTAACACTATCGGAAGTTTCATCCATGCTGTAATTTAATCACGTACTCCAATACTACGTGTAAGATTCCATACGTGTGTTTACCAAATCCTCATCCCCTTCCTATCTCTGTATTTGAAGTCATAGTATCATAGACAGGCTTTAGGTTAAGGTAGAAAGTGTATCGTCCCTGCAACACCATTCGTTTGTAAAAAACCAGGCCACAAAATATTATCTTCAGAATTGGGGACGGGGGAATTCGAGAACACTATCTCCAGGACGTAGGATTACAGTCAAGAAGCCATAACGCGGAGCCACATCACTCGGTAATATGATAATGTACTTCGGGGTGAATTACTTTTGTGAAAGGTTTCAAATCTGCTGTTACTTGTGCTTACACTGCAGTGGTTAATGGAGGAGAACATCCCGGTTTCATGAAACTGAAGAAGAAGGGACGAACATATAAATAATTTGATCAATCTAATAACGAGGGGTATCAATGAAATGAAATTGAAATAAAATTGCATTCCCTGAGACACGATGTGTATCGTAAACGTGGAAGTAGTTCGTTTTATAGAAGTGGTTTATTGAATATATTATTAGTTACAGTTTTTAACTCTTGTTAACAAACCCCTTTATATTATGTCTGCACTGAATGCTATGACCAGTGAATTCCAAACAGAGTGAAAGATATTCTTAATCCAAAATATTAAACTAATTATTTAATAACTCAATTAGTAATTTAATATTTAATTATTGGATTACCTTAATACATGAATATGTCATATTTGATTAATAATAATTAATATAAACATGAAGTGCTTTACTTTGCAACGAACATAGGATCGGTATATGAATTACATTAAAAATATAACTACAATAATAATGATTGAGGAAGAGTTAGTCCCCATTTTCTCGCCTACTGCAAAATTTGGCGAATCTATTTTAAGGAGAGGATAAATAAGAAGAAAAGTACAGTAGTAAAGTAAAGTAGTATACACAACACATTTTTATTAATTATTTTCATACATTTAGAAACCCTCATACTACTCATTTAATGCAACTAAGAGATATTGCATTCGTCCAGGTGAGAGAAGATGAAGCAATTCGAGCGATTTAGATTGGATAAAGTCAGTCATCAGCAGACTGTCAGCCACACTTGAGTAAATACGGCGTGTGGATAAATAATAACTTACCCGTCTGCGAAAGACAACAAGATAATGAAGCAAGGTGAAGGGCTGAGAATTCAGTAAACAGTCAGCAACGTCCCTTTTTCTCTCTGGAAATTGTTGTCATATAATGGAGATATATCTACATGAAGTTAGCATTTATTTTTCTGGAGTTCAGTGGAATGTTAGCGTTTATTTATGTGAATGCTGTAATAAAAAGTAAAAATAAATGTAATTGCGTCAGCACGTAGTGCAACCCCTGCGCAAACAACCGATTTAAATAAACAGACGAGGATAAACAGAAAATTTAATGCACATTACATACGCTGGTAGAAAATAAATGATTACGTACAGTCTGCTTATACCCATGCTTAGATAATTTAAGCGAGTTTTAAGCTGCGTCCAAAGTCACTCTACTATACATAAACACACAAATGAAAAATATGCTCCCGTGCGTATTGACCTACTAGTTAAAAAAATTCAGTGAGATAAATGAGGTAGGTTAGGAAAATTGCCTACCCAAATGTTTGATTGTCAGTCATTGTAAAGTATAGTAGTTGACAGCACTTATATTATTTCTTGCATTTCTCTTTCAGAGTTCTTCTTCTTCTTCTTCTTCTTCTTCTTCTTCTTCTTCTTCTTCACAGCTTCCATCCAACTGTCGATGTTGGACATTTTAAATATCGCTAGTCTTGTATCAGTCGTCTTATCTCGTTCTGGTCTTTTCCTAGGTACTTTGCAATTACACGAACCATCTGCTCCCAATCCATCCTCTTCGTCTTCTCTCCGGAATCCTTAACATTTTCTTCCTATGCCCCTACGGACCAGTGACCGAACCATTTGAGTGCTCTGACAGCATGGCTATTCAATGTGGAAGTCATCCTAAGTTCTCTCATAAGTCCAACCTCTCATCCATGCTGAGGAAGGAGGACAATGACATGAAGGTAACGACTGCCTTCGAGGATGAACTGTAGCGGAGACTTGGAGAAAAGGCAACTAATGGGACTCTTGTTGGGTAACAATTTGTCAAAGTCTCGTTAGGCAGATGAGATTACTGTCAAATGGCTGACGTATGAACCTATATCCACTGCCTCGAATATGATTACACCGAGTGAATTCACAAAATAGCTGATATATCATTTTATATAATATATAGATGCTGAATATTACACTGCTTGATTATGGGCCCAATGGGAAAGTACTCCTTCCGCCTTTCAACTGTTTCACATAAGTTACTCTTAATTGTTATGTTTTGTGTCTAGTGATGAGGTCTCCAGATACCTGAGACCTACTTCGATTACTTTGCATATACAAAATTATTTATTGGAAACCAGTTGTTACTGAACGAGACAGTAGTAAAGCATGAGACTTCTTATTCTCTAGGGTGTGGGGTAATACCTTATTCGGCATCATTCCATAATACAGGTTTGGAGAAGGATAAAGTTGTTAGATTTCTGCCTTGATTTGGGATTACATTAAAATATTCTTCTTGAAATAATTAAAGAAATGCATTTTCTAAAATATATATATATTTGAATTTAAATAAGCAATAGTGAGATTCGTCGTTACAATATTGAAATGAAAACTATGAAATGAAAAGGAAAAGAGCTATTGATATTCGCTTGGATTCAGAAGGTCGCTGGGATTTATCTCGCCATCTTCAGAATGTGCTATCACCCTATTGGGAGCATCTGGATTGCTGCCAAAACTTCCCCATGGATGGTGACACCAGATAACCTCCACTGACTCAATCTTACGTCAGTCTGTTTATGTAAGCAGATGATGAAGAATCAGTCCTGATGGTCTATTGCAAGCGTACAGTCGGTGGCATTGATCTTCGCACTCAGGGTCTTCCACAGTTTCTTTTACCAACGAGTCAGTTCGAAGTGGATGAACGCCACAGCTAGCTAAAGGTGCAACGATGTTGATTAATGGGGTTACATGTATTGCCAAGTTGATCGACACTCAAAAATAACGTGAAAACATTATTATATTAGGAATCCTATTGGGCGATCAGTGTTCAAAATTGTAAATTTTGTTTATTGAATAATTCCAATGAATTTATATGCGATGACTTATTCAGAACTTATTATTATACTATTTAGTATACCAGATGGTTGTATCAAATCATGATCGTCGTTCCCAATTTGAGTATTCATTATATGGTATTTAAGATATCTTATATACTAATAGCTGATAAACTTAGAATTCTATATAATATATAGATATTCTGGTCGATCACATTTTATTCAATAAGAATCCCTATGCTATTACTTCGACGAAACCAAAGTATATTATTACTTTGGAAATTGGAAAATAAAGATAACAAAAATAGAAATTAATTGTTCTGACAACATTCAAGTCCATAATTGAAATTTGATTTGAATTCGCTCCTGTAAAATAGGGAATAACGGTTATTGATATTATAAGTCCATCACAATGTAGTGCAGTGGAACATCAATTGCATTGCTTATCGAATATCATTGTTCCATTATACGAACACTAATTTACATCAATCTTTAGTTTACTCTTTCTTTCAATTACTATCCATACGTCGTATAAAACCTGTTGAAATTCATAAATTTAAATATAGCTATTTTGTCATATGAGCATAACTGCACCAAGTTCAAATTTTTCCTGTTATATATCTCATTTACCAAATCACATAAATTTCCATTATTCAGATTTGTTTCCGTAACAAGATCCTACCTAATAATGTTCTTCCCACAGTGAAAATGAAATAAAACTGAACCTAATATAACCTATTTTAAATAAACATTCCTCATGAGGACGTCTGCACCTATAAAAGATCAAACACATAATGGTAAACGCGCATATCTCTGAGGGTATACAGTATCTCCCTAATGAAGTAACTGAATGAAATGACAATCAAAATAGCATGAGACAAGAACAAGACAATAAATTCATATTCGACAAATGAAATAAATAAATAAATAACACAACAGTACATCTCTGAATCACACTGTGACTTAACCCAGACGTAACTACAATTAAGCTATAATTAAATAAATGGCAGATGTACTCGTAGTTATATGCGCTAATTAATAAACTAGTGATAGTGTCATTCAAACCTCATGTCAGTATTAAATCTTGTGGCTCAGATATAGCGGTAGTGATGAAATTATGTGTCATCTACATAAAAGATACGGGATTAACAAGTAAATGACGCTACAGTTGGATTGATGATAGCTTGCAAATGATAATTCATGACCTCGGTTCAGTCAATATACTATTCAACGCGTATAGGAAGGCCTCTATTGTGTGGGACATGAATGAAACATGCGGGATAGCTTCTCCCATTAGGATGCATGTACGTGTCAAAATACGTATAACGTAACACAGGGATTCGAATGAAGGACATCAACTACTCAGGTTTAAAGTAAAATATGCCATAAATTCAAGAACGTCTCCCGCACACCATGCTTCATTACTGAATGCACGTAGTTCAAATTCAAATATAATCTATACCTTCGATATATCTCGAAGAATCTGTTGCTACCAACATAAAAAAGCCATCGTTTCCATCCATACCAGCATTCATTAACACATTATTGCGTTCAACATATCATTCAAACGAAGGCCAACAAATATATATGGCAAACACCAATCATAAATCCAACACACCACGTATGACATACTAATATAACATGTTTCGAAGACAATTCAACACAGAACACACGACGCAGTTATAACGTACCTAATTTTATCCTGAATAATGAAATGAAATGGCGTATGGCTTTTAGTGCCGGGAGTGTCCGAGGACATGTTCGGCTCGCCAGATGCAGGTCTTTTGATTTGATACCCGTAGGTGACCTGCGCGTCGTGATGAGGATGAAATGATGATGAAGACGACACATACACCCAGCCCCCGTGCCAGCGAAATTAACCAATTAAGGTTAAAATTCCCGACCCTGCCGGGAATCGAACCCGGGACCCCTGTGACCAAAGGCCAGCACTCTAACCATTTAGCTATGGAGCCGGACACCTGAATACTACTAGACTGTTATGTTCGAGGATCCGATCCCTTAAAATCCGTGAACACGTACCATCAAGTGTACTGACCAACTTCTCCAATGCTATTACTACGTCCAAAATTAGGCCTGCATAAATAATAAGTAAATTAATTCACACCACACACAAAAATCACCACACGATTCACCAATAACTCATGGCATTATCCACTACTCAAACTACCGAGATCGAAATATCACCGTAGAATAATCACACACGCGTTAATTGAAATGACAAATTTAGAAAACCAAACGCCGCAGTATAATAATTATTACTACCACTCGCGATAATACATTATGTGTTTACTTCCTTCATTGCTTCGACTACGTCAGGACAACTAAGGTTTTATATATATATCACATCTTATATCTACTAAAATAAAGGAAAGAATACGAGAAGAACATTATTTGTATTAATGAGTTACTGACTTGCCTGCCAGGGTCCAGGTTGCACATGGCTTACATCTCCTCTTCATGTTCACGGGATATACGACGTTTGGGGCACACCTTTACATTTTAGCACTCCATCCCGTCAATCTGAACCAGGTTACAAATAAAAATATACGATCCTCTCATGGAATGAACCTGAAACAATCTCTCCGTACGTTATACTTTCATATACTATGATTTATTACTATGAATCATCCTCAATCCTTCTATTTAGTTTCAAGCTGGAATCTTTGACATCGGAAGTTTTTGCATTTAATAATAACAATTGCACCGGGAGGTACACCTCATCCCCGTGCATTTAAATGAAGCGCCTTAAGGAACGATATCTATCATACAAAACTTGAAACAGCTAGTGCATGAAGTTGGGACATTGATCAGAAGATGTCACTATAAAATTACAGAGTAATATGGTACTTTTAAGTGTCATAAACTAATGGCCAACAGTTTTTCCATCTAAGTAGTTATCTCCGCAAGCTGACCCGAGGGGAATGTTCCTATCTTTAACTATGTAACCGTCATTTTCCTGAGGTGTATTTTCTTTTCATGTAAAATTTGATGTAAGTCCCAAAGGCTTAAACTGTAAATCGGGGATACAGAGTGCATTACCCTCTCTAATTCCCCTTCAAGGTAACTTGAGGTGACTACGATTTTGTAACTGTTTTTCTCCTGTAAATCTTAAATTAACTTGTCCTTATAGTCACCTCAGTAGTGTAGGATTAGCCTCTGCATCGTCGGGCTGCTAGCCGAAGTAGAGTTTTAAACTTGGTTTTCAAGGAACGCAAGTGTACGCCTCCATACATTTTTTAGTTTGGGCCAGTAATTTAACCTGTTCTTTTTCACGAAGGCCAAGTAGAATGGGTACTAGATACCCCTGTGTCAACTAAAAAGTAATTAATTGTAAGTTGTGCTAGAGAGGCCTGAAGGTGTAATTTTACTGAGCAAGGACGCTCTTTTCGGTATTAATGGTTGTCTTGAGTAGGCCGTAAATTTTCGGGAGCGCTGTCACTCCGTTAGAATTGTAGAGCATGTAAGCACTTTTGTGGTTATCTAATAGATTTCTGTGCACTACTGCCTGGGGCCTTTGGAAGGCCGTATTTGTAACCGTAGGAGCAAAGTGCTCTTGAAAATTGTATTTTTGGCAGATATCTCTCCTTGATCATCTAACTAAAGGCAACATGAACGATGTTGGTACCTTTGTGAGGTATGAGCTTGAAGCTCAAAATTGTAAATTACCAATTCTTTGTTTTTCTGTTTTGTACCGAAATTGATCTGTACCTGAAATTTTGTTCTTTCACCAAGTGAAGGATTTTGTTAAAATTTAAGATCTGAAAAGAAATATAACCTTTATTTTAAAGTTTTAATTAATCTTTGATATGGTAGATAGACCCATTCCCAACAGCACCTTCTTTCACCTCTGCATTCCACAGAACAACCCGGAACAACAATAATTAATTGATTCTCTATTTTTCAACATAACCAAAATAATAAAGCAAAATAATATTTACATAATGCGCCTTCTCATATATCTTCAAAAAGTATAGTTTCGATAATTTTGGCGTATATGACGCCACCAGCATACTGTAGCGGCTTAGATGTTTTACCCTTCTATGGCATTCATTACTTATTTTCTTTGATTTCGTCTAATATAATGTGTTAATTACAAGATCCAGACAGGTCACGGGAAAGGCTTCTCAAGGAGTGTACAGACCTGGAAAGGGGAACGCAGATGCTGATTCGGAATTTTTTTATATCTTAATCAGCTATGTGGAAAACGATATGGAAAGGAACGTTATTATAGCGGGTGATCTGAATTTAGCAAATGTCATTTGAAAAGGTAATGCGAAAGACAAATGCACGACCAGCAAATTAGGAGCCTTTCTCGTGTCCAGTCGAGATTTTCTTCTGAAGACGCAGAGCAAATTTCTCTGCGAAAGGTAAGGAATTTGACCTTATTTTCTCGACAGGACATAAGCCCAGAAGCCTATATTATTTCTATTAGTACGGGCCGTGGAAGCATCAATGGCAATATACCAGTTTGTAAATTAACTTAGCCTGAAATTTAAACTTATTACGCCACTCGACAAATCTTCTCTTATGTATAAGTCTTTACCCTCAATGTAATAAACAAATATGACCAATTATTGTATCCTCCAGCACTAGGGACAAAATTTCTTGCAAGGCGATAAGTAACACTGATCAACAACATAAACATGTTAGCCTTGAAATGTAGAAGTACTGTAAAGAAAGGAATAGAATTAAGTAAATATATAGATATATACTTACCAGATATTGTAATAGGAATTGAATCCAGGCTGAGAAATAATATAATGGATGCAGAAATTTTCTCACGGAACGGGAGTGGTTCTCGTAGAGATTGCATAGGAATGGTAAAGGGAGGAGTATTCATTCTGGTGTACACTACAAAAACATAAAGATGACAAGCATGACATTCTAGGCGCAAGGCTCATCTATAAGGATAATAGGCATCTTGATGTTTTTAGAGTGTACAGACCTGGAAAGTGTAACGTAGACGCTTATTCGGAATTATTTGATAACATAATCAGCTACGTGGCAAACGATATTGAAAGGAATGTTATTGTAGCGGGTGATCTTAATTTACCAAATGCCAATTGGGAAGTAATGCAAAAGACAGAAAGCACGACTAACAAATGGCAAATAAGTTAATCTGGGAAGGGCAGCTGATTCAGAAAGTGGTGGAACCAACTAGAGGGAAGATTATCGTGGTAAAATCAATTCGGCTTTATAGAGAAACTGAAATAACAGAGGGTTTCTGGCGTCGTTAAAAATAAATTTAATAGAAAGGAGGGTCGTATAAATAGGACTTAGGCAATACCATATGTCTGATAGAACAGGCATGTGAAGTTTAAAAATTTAATTATGGTCGGTGGAAAATGTTAAATGAAAACGTAAACAGACATGTATTAGATGTAAAACGATTGTTTAGGAATGTCAAAACAGGTATGTGTCTTTAAATGTGGTAAGGAATTATAAAGATCCGCTATATTATAACACAATAGTAATAATCGTATGGCCTCAGCTATCGTGTGCAGACATTTCAATTTGACGCCATCTGGCTGTCTGCTCGTCAATTTCGACGTTCTGTTTTACTCTAGGCCCACTAGATAGCAGACCAAGCAAACCGAAACTCTCTTGGGCGTCTATGGCTGAGATTTAATGACTTTTGTCGGGTAAACACCAAATGTGCAACCAGAGATCTTTTACATGCAGACATCGTAAGACATGGAGTGTCGAATGGACTTTTTTCCGCCCTTCAAAAATCCGACTACCTCTGCCGGGTTTGAACCCGCTATCTTGGGATCCGGAGGCCGACACTCTACCACTGATCCGCAGAGGCAGCTATCACAATAGCAAAGAGACTAAGAAGGATGTGCAGGTTGGAAAGAAATATAGAAATGATTGAGAAATAAGAAGAAACTGAAGGAACTTACTAGGAAATCGAATATAGCGAATAAGTCAGTTTAGGATAACAAGATGACAAGCACAATTGGCAGTCATACAAATTTTAGTTGAAACGGAGTAGTATGTATAAGTACTGTAAGGCAGAAACAGGTTCCAAGACGGACATTCCAGAAAAAAACATTAATGAAAGAGGGAGGTGGCTATGCGAGGATCTACAGAAGGCAGAAGTATTCGGTCAGCGGCATGTAAATATTGTTGGTTACAAGCATAATGTCCAAATAAGGGAGGTGACTGATACTAAGAACTGAAATTTATCTACGATAACAAAGACATTTACATGAACATACAAAAGTTGAAAACTAGTAAAGCAGCTGGAATCGATAAGATTTCTGGGGATGTACGTAAGAGAATGGGTTGGGACACAGTAGCATATCTGAAGTACTTACTTGATTAGTGCTTGCATGAAGCTTGTTTTACTGGCATGTCGCACCGACACAGATAGGTATTATGGCGACGATGGTATTGGAAAGGCTAGGAGTGGGAGGGAAGCGACCGTGGCTTTAAGTAAGGTACAGCGGGGTGTGAAAATGGGAAACCACGGAAAACCATCTTCAAGGCTGCCGACAGTGGTGTTCGAACCCACTATCTTCGGAATGCAAGTTGATAGTTACGCGACCCAAACCACGCGGCCACCTGCTCGATTTATTTGCATGACGGAGCTATACTAATGAATGCAGACTTGGTATAGTAGCCCCTGTGTATAAAGGGGAAAGTGATAGACATTAGGACGAAAATTACAAGCCAGTCAGTTTGGTATGTGTTGCACGTTAGCTTTGGTGAAACATTATTTCTAATTATATTAGATATGTTTGCGAAATTAATAACTAGTTCGATGGACGGCAGTTCGGTTTAGGAAAGGTTTCTCCTGAAGCTCAACTTGTAGAATTTCGGCATGATATAACAGATATCTTTTATTCAGGAGGTCAAATGGACTGTATCACGATTGACCTATCTAGATCATGTGAGACTACTGGGAAAAGAAGTTCCATTGGACTGGACAAAACAGTGTCTGAGTAGATGGCTATATTTCCAGAAAACAGAACTCAGAGAATTAGAGTTGGTGAAGCTTTTCAGATCTCGTAATCATTAAGGGAAATTCCTCAAGGCAGTATTGTTGGATCTTTATGTTTCCCTACATATTATACAGTATCTGAGTAAGGAACTGAAATCAAAGATAAGGCTTTTTTGGATGATTTTATTCTGTATCGTGTAAAAATGTCCGCCTCTGTGGTGTAGTGGTTAGCGTGATTAGCTGCCACCCCCGGAGGCCCGGGTTCGATTCCCGGCTCTGCCACGAAATTTGAAAAGTGGTACGAGGGCTGGAACGGGGTCCACTCAGCCTCGGGAGGTCAACTGAGTAGAGGTGGGTTCGATTCCCACCTCAGCCATCCTCGAAGTGGTTTTCCGTGGTTTCCCACTTCTCCTCCAGGCGAATGTCGGGATGGTGCCTAACCTAAGGCCACGGCCGCTTCTTTCCCTCTTCCTTGCCTATTCCTTCCAATCTTACCATCCCTCCACAAGGCCCCTGTTCAGCATATCAGGTGAGGCCGCCTGGGCGAGGTACTGGTCATACTCCCCAGTTGTATCCCTCGACCAAGAGTCTGAAGCTCCAGGACACTGCCCTTGAGGCGGTAGAGGTGGGATCCCTCGCTAAGTCCGAGGGAAAAGCCGAACTTGGAGGGTAAAGAGATGATGATGATGATGATGATCGTGTAATAATTAAGTTACAAGATTGTGAGAAACTGTAAAATGACCTCGACAATGTTGTGAGATGGACAATAAGCAATGGTTTGATCATAAACGGTTTCAAAGGTCAGGCTATGAGGTATGCTAATAGGAAAGTCCCTTCAATTTTAATTACTGCGTTGGTGGTGGATTTTGTGACTCTTATTTCATTCTGCATGATGTTTGCAATACAGAGACGCTGTTTGATATTGATGATATTTTGATGTTAATTTGGAAGGGTAATATTTAATTCCATGCCTAATTGAATTGAGTACAAGACATTCTGCGAATTAGTAAATGAATTTTAAAGAATATGTGATTCATCAATACCCTTAGAACAAGAAAGAAGAACTTTAATTTTGTATATTAATGTAAATTTACAACTTCCTTAACAAAATTTATTTGATCTGATTTTTACATTCCATCATCTTTGGTTTTATTGAATACATTGGGTTGAAACATTCCACACCTTGTTATTTAGTTTGTAAAACTGTATGGGTTGTTTCCCAGATTGTTACTACCGAGCTCCGTAGCTGCAGTCGCTTAAGTGCGGCCAATATCCAGTATTCGGGAGATAGTGAGTTCGAACCCCATTGTCGGCAACCCTGAAGATGGTTTCCCCATTTTCACACCAGGCGAATGCTGGTGTTGTACCTCAATTAAAGTCACGGTCGCTTTCTTCCAATTCCTAGCCCTTTCCTGTCCCGTCGTCGGCATAAGACTTATCTGTGTCGGTGCGAAAAGCAACTTGCAAATATATATATATTACTATCCCTTGGGTCAAATCATTTTATATTGTGGACCCTTCACCTATGTAAATGTCTTATGCTGACGGGTAGAATACAACGCCAAATCGTAACGTGCACTTTAGCCTATGTCATCTACTGCTATAGAAATATCAAAGGGAGTTATACAATAATCGAGGAATTGATTATTGCATAAGAGCTTATCACTTCGGAAAAGACGAAACCCCATGGTGTAACAGCCCCAAAGGGCCATGGCCTTCCAAGCGACCGCTGCTCATCCTGAAGGATTGCTGTTATTTTTGGCTTCCTAGACCGGGATTATTAAGACACAGCAATTCATTACCTCATTACCTGCAGTCAAAGTTACATTTCACCACACATTCAGAAGGTTGACTCCATCTGATGATAAGTGTGGACGTGTAAAAATTCATCGGACTACTGCAAATTATGGTAATGTAGATTCATTATTAATTTACAGGATCTGATGACTGTATAGCACTCTAATACGAAATTATTTGCAAGTCATATCTTGTGGTATAAACGGTTAATAATGACTGACATTTTCACGACTTCTTTTTCATCCAGAGTTCCCGCGTTGTGGTGGAGTGTGGTGGAGTCACTGGTGTAATCAGTGTCACGGATGTGGACTTGTCCCAGTTTTCCCGCCAAACGCTTTCTCGATGTCAGCTCCATATGAAGGAATGTATTTTCTATTGCGAATTTCTGCGGCGTTGGTATTGTGGTGTTAAAACTGTTAATGACGAGGTATTTATTACAAGTATGAAGGATGAGTTCTCCACGTAATCAATACTTTATTTTACATAGTGTCAATATTATTTACATAAAATTTACGGCTTCGACCCGTAAATAGGTACTGTTTTCATGTAAATAATATTGACACTATGTAAAATAAATTATTGATTAGGTGGAGAACTCATCCTTCATACTTGTACTTGAACTATCAATACGGACCATGAAACTAATAGATTATAGAGGTATTTATTGAAAAATTCATATAAATTTCCAGTCCCTGTGACATACATATATTAACCAGGCACGGGTAAAATAGGAAGTTCGTCTGAAATTCAAACTTATGGCCCTCTGAAGCTAATGCTAACATGCGGACCATTCATCCATTAAGCGGGACGTTATTTAGACACCTAAATAAAAATTTAGTTCGAAGAGCATTTTTCTGTAGTGATTCATTTGGTTGAAATTATATGTCGTAAGCTGGTTATTACCATAGTGAGATTGCAGTGCTGAACTCTCACTTCATAGAAAGCATAAAAACATTCTGCCTAGAAGTATTGTTTTATTTTAGTGTTTTAAGAGTAGTTGTTGAAGTGATATTAGAGCCACAAATCTACTGTAGGTTATCTTTCACTAGTACTAAGCTGTGAAGGGAAAACTGAGTGCGGATAACTAGTTAAAAACACTGTTGCAAGAGCTTTGCGGGACTACCATATAAGTCATAGAATCGCATCCCTAGTTTTCTTTAAAAGTCAGTGAAGCATTTACGATGGAGAGAGAGAGAGAGAGGAGAACTCTGTTGAGTTATTTTTATCAGAGACACAGAAGAAGGCTAGATACATTTCACTGGTCCAGAACAAAGACACAACAGCGTCTGAGGATTCCTTCGTACCTCGTCTCTCCTCGTGTGATCACCCAACCGAAAACAAGACCAATCCGCAGCTTAGATTGTGCCTTCTGTAGATGCGACACGCCCCTAAGACAAAGAAGTTCTGCAATACCTTCCACAAAGTAACGAATCTTCCCACCAAACTAATGAATATTCGAAGAAATTCGTACATGTGCAAACTTTACCATTTTAACTAAGGGATTATACGATAGATTCGCACTCACACTTGAAGTTTCAATTGTTCGATACTTAGAGAACGATACAAAGCGATGGATCTGAAACTTGTATCACTCGGTTATATATTGGATACAGATAAGTAGGGCATTCACATAATAAATATAAAATTTACTTTCAACATTTTTGTTAACATATGTGTATCTATCAATAGGGTTTATGTTTCTTATTGCCTTGCCCTATCTTGCTGCAATTCTTCACAACAAAACTCACTAACAAAGAGAGACAACAAATATATGGACGAAGATTTGTGAGGAGGTTTTGTGATTGCTTTGGTCACAATCTGTTGCCCGAACCTAGAACAAAACGGCTAAAGTACTGGATATTCTACTGCGATACAGAATTCGTTATCATCGGTGAAATTAAATGTCGTATGGCTTTTAGTGCCGGGATGTCCCAGGACGGGTTCGGCTCGCCAGGTGCACGTCTTTCTTTTTGACGCCTGCAGGCGACCTACGCGTCGTGATGAGGATGAAGTGATGATGAAGACAACACATACACCCAGCGCCCGTGCCATTAGAATTAACCAATGAAGCTTAATATCCCCGACCCGGCGGGGAATTGAACCCGGGACCCTCTGAACCAAAGGCCAGTACGCTGACCGTTCAGCCAACGAGTCGGACGTTATCATCGGTTATAACTCTGAACAAAGTAGTTCTTGAAATTATCATGTTTAAACAAAAGGTACTCGTAAATTTGTTACATAACTTCCGATTTCCTACAGAAAATCAAAATGCAAGACGCAAATTAGTCAGTCAATATTCTTATACAAATAATATATAATGTATCATGATTAGGCTCTTCTGGCTTTCCACCCGAAGGTTGAGGATCGAATCCAAGCGGATCCTAATTTCATATTTTCATCTAAAAAATCACGTGACGCCAGGAAAGGCATCCGGCCTTGAACCACCAGCCGAGGTCAAAATGAGCCTGGGTATGTCCAGCGACCCCAGAAATAAATGGGATAAATTGAGGAAAGTTTAAAAAATATATATTATACCATATATATTGAATGTACAATAGCAAATGTACTCGTGCTTCGCTACAGTACCCTACGTTATATACGGATACCTATAGAAGTAAATTACTGTACAAGGAGTGAATAAATTGCATGACTCTCAGCGTTATCCGAAAAACAGCGCAGGGAGGTCCACATATGTTGTTTCCAATGTTAAGTGCAAGGTCCGGATTTGTGATGATAACGGCAGGTCTACTTGCCTACTGCCATTCACAATCGAGTTGGGAATTTTAATTATAATGGCAGGCCCAATTTCCTACTTCCAGACAGATTGCAGTTGAGGAATTTTGATTATAATTGCAGGCTCTTTCCAAGATGTTCGTCTACTACTAACATGTTTTCATTCCTTCCTTGAAGAAGGAGGTGAGCCTCTTGGACGGTTATGCCAACCCTCAGACCAGGAGAGGCTTAGAGATAGTGAGGGGGTAGGCGTTTGATGCCTATACTAGGAAATGTCTCGGCATTCAGCTTAGCGCAGGAGAATGGAAAACCACGGAAAACAATTTTTAAGACATCGGAAGGTGGGGACCAGCCCCTCTCCGTCTCCCGAATTCAGAGGCGTAGAGCCGTGGCCATCCCTCCTCTACTCGGTTGGCCGGTCAGAGTGCAGAGCTGTTGAACCACGGACCAGCAGTAACCACTTGTTGGCCCAGACTCACCCTGCATCCGCCGACCCGATGTTCGAGCTCTTACCCACACTCAACTAGAGGTCTGCATTATCTCTGATTTTTACCGGCGAGTACCGTTCGCCTCTCTGACTCTCGGGATTATGCGGCCGAGCGTCCTGTGCAGCCGGTTGCGGGCTACCGATCATCAGCGACTGGCCGAGCGCGCCAAACGCTCGGTCGGTCGCCAGTAACCGGCGGGCTCAGTGCTAGCCAGCCAGCGAGCTGCGCTTCGCCGGACTCGAGATCATAGGCCACTACTTTACATTAATCCTCACCTATTTATTTTACAAATGTCTTTCGTACTATCAGTTCTATAACCTAAATTGTATATGTTACATTTAAAGTGTGTTAATATGTTGCAGACTATTGGATTTTCGTCTTTGAGGTGATAATGTATCTAATAATTGTAACGTTATGAACTGTAATGTCTTCATATAGTATTTTGTTCCGTTCGCTAGATAAACGGGGACACAGTAATAGTGGGCTATGTGTAGCCTATCTCCAGACTCGGCCACATATACACTGTACTAGTATCAAATGCAGGATCAAGAAGAAATGCAGGATTGTTTTTAAACAAATACTCATCAATTTTCTTTTTACAAGCGTTAATTTATAAACAAATTATGACCTGTAAATAAAGTTATATGTGAATCATAAATATACAATTCGTTTTTCGTCATTGGTGCTGCCTGATGCACAGGATTCATTTGTGTTCCTGGAGCTACTACTACAGCTGGCGGTTTGCACTTCTTCCTGTGAAGTAAATGAAAGTAGAATCATACATTCATAGCGTTTGAAGAATGTTTTCTTTCTTGTGATTACGTGGTATGTTCAGAATACTTACGAAATTGTGATGGATCAATAAGAGATCATCTACCTTGTCTGATTCCAAGCACGATCATTTGCTGGACAGCAGGTGACCGGCCTGGCTAAAATTTCTCTCGCTGGCAGCACTAGTGGCAGGAATGCAGAGTACTCTTCTGGCTACTACTGACAGCCTTGGAAATAACTCCGCATGCGTTTTCCACCACTTCAAAATGTGGCATTCGGCACTGATACAGTCGGATTTGAACAGCGAAAGGTACCTGTCGAGATCATTAGTAGTATTTTTGTGTCCATCTTCGTCGTCCTCATCCGAACTCCAGTCCACCTTGGACTTTTTCATGGGAAGAACTAGGTCACTGTTTACTTGAATGGGCTCTAAAAATGAACAAAACATCCGTAATGCATTCATGTCACCTTTAAATATGTATAAAAGTTAGGATACTGGTTACTAAAAGGCATATTTCCAGTGAATTCCTTTATATATCGCAAAAATTACATCAAAACGCATTGTGGAATATTTAGGTTGCGAAACACTTCCAAAATATTGTACATTTTAGACGGCATAATTGCTGATCTAACGAAAGTTGCAAGATTAGACAAACAAACATTCGTTTTGTTGTCATTAATGATTTCCTGGCCCGTACTTAAAGACATGATACTGTACAGGCTTTTGGGCTTATGCCTTATTTTCTTGACACGGCATAAGCCCAAAAGCCTATACAGAAACATTCGTTTACTATCTTTTTTCAGTGTTTCGACCTTACCATTTACAGGCACATTTACGAGCACAATCGTCGAACTTCAGCATACGCGACGTGCTTTTCTTCTGCTGTGACTTTCTTCAAATGACGTCGTGATGGCCATAGAACCGTGGCTTTGTAACGGATAGCCTCTGTTGAAATATGCTGCTCTCGTTTTTATTTTCGTCATGCACTGAAAATGATAAACAATATATACATAATTAAATTCCGATAATTCAGCAGGTTTATAAACGATCGTAACTTATAAAAATATTTCTTACTTCGCTGTCACTCTCTTCTGGTTCACAATGATGTAACAGACGCGTGTACCAAGGCAGCACACGTTCCAGCCTTGTTACACTTTCCAAATCCAAACTCGCTTCTTTAAAAGGGGTTAGAAAAGCGATAACTTCTAGTATGCACTCTTCATGGAAAGTTTCTAAGAGTTTCGATTGCCCGCGGGATTCTAATAGATCTCGAATATCGTCAATTAAACTTATGATGGAATTGAGCATTAACAGTATACTGTTCCACCGCGTTACAGCTTCTTGCTTCACAGAGTGCTGCAGACGCCCCGAGTGACCCGATCTCTTCAAATAACCTACTATAGCTCTTGCTGATAGCAGACACGACTGGATTTCAGGAGCTTCATCTTCTAAAAACGTCTCTTAACATGTGTGACGAAGCGCAGTCATCAGGCAGTGATCAAAGCAAGGCAAACGGTCGTAAGATTCAAGTGTCTTCTTCATATTAGCTCCTTGGTCGGTGACAAAGTAACATTTTGTAAGATCATTCTTGTTAATTGCTAACTCAAGACCGCTCTTCGATTTCGTGCCGAATGTTCTCTCCTGTCTTAGGTATGTCCGGAAACTCAGTTGTTAGCAAAACAAGCTTTCCTAGCTGCCACTCATCGTTAACATAATGCGATGTCAGAGTCAAAAAAGTTCTCTTCTTGCAGTTATCAGACCACAGATCAGCGTCTAAAGCACACATTTTGTTCTTTGTGGCACATATTAGCTTCGGCACTATTGTCGCCCGTATTTTTTCGGCCTTTTTTTAATATGCCGTGATACAGTGGTAGGGTGCGTAAGAACATCTTCTATTATTGACTTTGCCATAAGTGGCGCCAACATTGATGAGCTCCTGCAAATAATTCTTGAAGCCAATCTTACTACAAGTATTTAACGGTAGCAAATCTATTCCACTCATATCGACCAACTTATCAACACCAACTTTCTTTATGCTGCTTGGTACTGCACGTGTTCGGTGGAATTTGATCCTCAGTTATTTTTTCAGCGCCAAATCATACCTGTTTTGCTTGGCTGGTAAGAAAGTACAGTATCACATGTGGCACACTGCACGAACCCAGAAGAAGCCTGCGTGACAGGATCCACTACAAGTGCAAACGATTTCCAAGCTTCACTCTTCGCCTCCTTTTCCGACATATCTTTCTTCTTCAGGACTAACGAGCCGCTCCTAATTCTCTCCAGAATACTTATCTTCGTTTCTTGAATGCAGCGTTTACGACTTATACTTGGTTGATCCATAACGCTGTCTGCACTGCTCAAAGCCCAGTCACCAACTGGTTTTACACGCGATGTCTAATGCATTCCGCACTGTAGAGCGCGCGGCGGTTTTACTGTCACCGACCGGGATTATGATTACGCTCGAGCGCCCGGCAGTGCTCGAGCGTTCCACTGATCACCGAGAGGTGAAGGACGACCGGCCACATGGTGTAGTAGACGGCCACAGCCTTATCGCAGCGTGGGCTTTTCCAAGCCGTCGAGCAGCGGCACGAACTGGGCAATGCTCGAGCGGTTGTTTTCCTCCAAATGCAGAGCTCTACACTCAACACTACAGGTCTGCGATTAGACGGGAAGCTGTGGGAATACGTAAAAATACTGACAATTTCAACAGGGACACTTAAGTAATACGTTGTTGCCAGCCTTTAAGGATTTATATAGGTGTCCTTTTACTATTATTATTTCTTTCCGATGTTTTCCGAATTCGTATTCTCCTCACCACTAGCCCGTCTGACCCCTCAGCCAAAGCTTGCTAAGGATGACTTAGCCCCACATTGCTCGTCTCCAGATAGTAAGTCCTAACTTCGTAAGTGTACCAAGTTTGGTTGAAATTGTTCCGGTGGTTTAGGAGGATGTGTGTCACACACACACACACACACACACACACACACACACACACACACACACACGCATACATCCATTTTTATATAGAGTAAAATGGCAAATACCGCAAAATTTGAACTCTTAAACAAACCTACGAAAACAGTACTGTGACCGTGAGGCCACAGCTGAGTGAACAGGTGTTGGTATGGCTTGTGTTCGCTTGTCGGCGAGATGGGGTGAGCGCGACCTTGGGCGAGAACGAGAACGAGTTTTTTTACGTGAAGAGGGCGACCGCCCGGCTAACAAAAATAAAAATAAAAAAAATGAAGGTTGGCGAGAGAAAGAGAGATACCAGCGAGTGTCACCTGTAATTGCGAGGAACGATATGAATGAAATATTTATAATATCTTTGGTGGCGTGACATGCATATTTACGGAAGGCTCAAGGATTAAATTAAAATAAACTGGATAAAAAATAGCACATTTAGAGGATATAAATTAAAAACTGAAATTTTGAAATAATTTACACGACCTTGTGGCAAAAATGGTAATGAAGTTGTATATTCGTACAGTAGAAGAATTTAGTATCTAAATTGACTTTACTTCCGTGCATGTGCACCAGACACGATATTTAAGTCATGTGATAAGATTACTCACTCTCACACTCACTGGCGTGTTCCTGGACTATCATCTGCAGTCGCTCAGCGTGGAACGTCGTGAATACTGTCGTCAAGAACAGTGGCTTCACTCCTGTGCTCTACACCTCTGATAATTGTATTCAACTTAGAACAGTGCTGTGATCAGACGTCGAATGTGCAGTACGTGTCATTTCCAAAATACAGTTACGTGTGTGTTTGGAGTTTATGCTATAGCACTTTGTGTAAGTTTCAGCTTTCTCACGAGTGGACGCGGAAGACGTGGACGTGATCATTTCCAGAAGAGGACGGAACTTCGCATTATGGATTACCAGTGCTTCACCATGAAGTTCTAAACTATCGACCACCGTTGGCGGCGTCGGGATGCAGATTCTTTCATCCTAGCATGGCTGATTGAGAACCCAGACTTCCAGACGTGAAGATTTCTCCTTAAGTTAAGTCGATTACGTCTCATTTATATCTGTTCTATGTAGTTTTGTTCTATTCTTTCTTTCTTCTCAGCAAGCTATTTTGACACATTTTATGGTTGTATATTTGCTCGGATATGTCGTAAAACTGACACATGCGATTGCTTAATGACCATGTGGCCATGAATTTGACAGTGAGGGTTCCGATAGAGTTATCCATGTGTTATCAACACCATCTTTGCTTATTGAGTGAATTTCGTCACGAATATGAATTAATTTATGTCCGATGGATTTAATGGTAGGATATTTCGTCCATATTTTCAATATTTTTCTTGTAATGGAACTTCTACTTGTACCTCGTGTTTGAGATAACGTGTCATCGGGATATGGAGTCTGAATTCTATGTACGAATTTAATGTGAATATGTGCATTGGGGGCATGTGATAATTAGTTAGAGTAATTAATCATCGAGGCACATTTAAGTGGATGATGTAGGATTTGTAGGACGATGGTAGGTCCTGATATTTCGTGGTTACACATATTTGAGATTAGGATGCGACAAATTAGAGTCGTCATGGTAGTACACTGTACGTGTGGAGTATATGGAATAATTGCGCATGACATGAATCTTCGTGAAACTGAGCTTTTCACATGTTAATGGATTATTCGCGATGAATGCAGTGTAGTCTAATATTAGTGTCTTCAGATGAAGAAAATGAAAGTCCATGTTAATCGATGTACTTCTTAATTCGTGGGAATATCCCAACTTTTCTCAAGTAATTCAATAATTTCAAGTTGAAGGTACAGGTGAACGTTCGAGAAGGCCTTAGGTCTGAAGAACAGGTCTTCGACGAAATATCTAAATCATATTTGATTCGTGACTATGCAAGCTCATTCGTGATGCAATTTCTCGCTCTCATGAGGTAACTCAATCTTGCTGTAACTCAATAAATCTGTTAACAGGAGAGTAATACGGTTGATCGACACTCGTCGACATGTACATAGTGTAGATATTTTCTTCTTGTACTCACAGTCTTCTTGACAATTTCCGTAGTTAGCTGTAGAAATAGTAATTTGTTAGTAGTTAGAAAATTATTTTCTATGTGTTCTGTTCTGAAAATATGTGACACTTTGACATTATCGATTGATAGTGGACGGGATTTCCACATGGATGATATTCTCCCCATTTACTTACGTTTGCAAGCCCAGAAGGCGTTTTATTTTGTTTAATTATTGATCAGATGCTTAAAATTCAGTATTAATTCTCACGAAAAGAGATGTGAGATGACGTGAACAGGTATATCCGACGTCTCGGATTAACTTAGAGAAAACCAAGGCAAATTCAACTTTTCATTTTATAATTACAAAATTGTTAAGATAACGACTGTAAATTTTATTTTTGTTATAATTGTTAACTTTTGAATCTTGGATATTTCTTTATTATACTCGTTCTTACAATTACTGCATTTTTTCCAGATTGTCGATGAAGGCTTGGCCCAGACCTCATTTTTCTGAACGACAATTTTTAGTTCAACTTTAAATAAATTATTTAATAACTTTAAAGACGATAAAAAATTTTAACTATGTAACACTCTGTTAGAATGTTAGGGAAACAACTGCCGTGTACCATCCCATTAGTTTGCACCTAGGTTTGTTACATCAAGAGCCATATTAAATTCCATAACGTAGCGATCATAATCATAATCACAGATTTCAGGATGGCCAAAATTTCATTCATTAAATAAAAGTGTCATATTTGTTTTATACCTGGAACGTGCTTATTCGATGAACCCTATGATAATCCTGCCACATTCATTTATTTTATAAGCCTACAGCCACCGAACTGAGCACCCCTGGGGTGTCTCGTGTTCGCAGACTGACTATGTCGGGTACAGTACGAAGGCGAGATTCGATCCTCGGATCCGAATCTGCAAAGCGGAAAACTTCCTTGTGAAGCCCTCTCGAAATAATCGAATTCCGTTTTCTTGGAACTGAACCAACGGAAGTACTGTAAGTATATTAAAAATGGACCAAATCGTTGATGGCACGTTGGCAAAGTCTTCTTGTCAGATGTATACCACAACAGTTATCTTTATAAGGTTTACGTTTCCTCATCTATTTCCATTTATGTTATTGTCTAGTTCCGTGGCTGTATGTTTAGCATGCTGCCCTTCGGTCCAAGCTGTCCCGGGTTCATTATCAGGCAAGGTCTGGGATTTTAACGTTCATTGGTCAATTCCTTCAATTTCAACTTTGGAATTCATCATCGGTGGAGCCCCTTATTCACAGACGCACAGGTCACCCCTAGAAAAATGAGCTGCACTAAACCTCCATGGAAGCCATGAACGAACAACTGCGGACTGTCTCGCTGTTTCATCAAGTGCGATAGTTTCTCTGAGCGACGGTCTCCGAAATCACACTTAGATGCATTTTAAATCACCAGATGACATTATTGTCAAGTCCCGCTGGTTCCGGAAAGTTATCTTTCGTCTTGGAAACCTTTGAGAAACAAATGGCGATCGTAGGCTATTGTTTGGCTGCAGAAGTGGAAGTACTTTAGTGTTGACATTGAGGTTGCATTGAGCAAAACTGCAGTCAACGCGATTTTTTCTCTAAGTAACAGAAATTGAACAGAAATAATTGAAAACCTGTTGTTGAGTGATGAAAACTTTGAACTTTGCAATTGTATATTTTTTGAGACAAATTGCATGTGAAATAATGCGACGTAAAGCATCTTGTATGCAAAAAATATCCTTTTTAACGCAGGAAAGTCAATAATTTTTATTAAATCCTTTGTATGCTTCATTCAAAGTAATGGCAACAAACTTCTTTTATTTTTGTCAAAATTATATCCATCAGCCTGTCAGCTTTATATTGATGTATGATAAGGTTATCATTACGATATGCTTTCAGTAACTGCTTGTTTTTATGATGTGCATTGTAGAAAATTACTGCAGCTTTTGACAGACAAACCTGAAGCAGTTCTGAAGTGAATAACACAGTGTGCAAAACGGATTCCTAGACAGTTGAGTTTATCATTAATTGAAGAATGTGAATTTATAAATTATCCGTTCATATTGATGCGTACAAATCTTCGTTAACGTTTACATATGAAATATGAGTATATGAACTCGTAGAAGGAAAAGAACTATATCATCAATATGGAGTTCGCAATAAGAGAAACTGAATGACTTTGACTTATTTCCTTAATACCTAAGGAGCTCTACAGTAGATCCGCAACAAAGCAGCGCTACCTTTTACTGTTTTTGTTAGGGTTTTGATTTCACCTCATCTCCTACCTTGTTGATAAATTGGTGCTTCTATTGTTCGCCATCACGTCATCTTGGGTCTATACTCTATTTTCTCCTCTTTCTAATTGGGTTCGTCAAGTGCCTACTTTGCTATATGGTCGCCGGCAAAGTACTTTATATACCAACAATTGCCCTTTTCTCATTACTCTTTCCATTTCTATAGGTTTCTAATTGGTCCGTTATTTTCTTTTTTCACAAGTTGCTTTACATTGCACCGACGCAGATAGGTCTTATGACGACGATGGATCAGGGTTAGGAATGGAAAGGAAGCGATCCTGGCCTTAATCGAGTTACAGCACCAGCATTTGCCTGGTGTGAAAATGGGAAACCACGTAAAACCTTCTTCTGGGCTGCCGACAGTGGGGTTTGAACCCACTATCTTCCGAATATTGGATACTGGCCGCACATAAGCGACTGCAGCTATTGAGATCGGTGGTCCGTTCTCATAGTGTAGCACTGGAGATGATATTTGGCCACAAAATCCCATTATGCTCCTTTGTACGTCCTAAGAAAGTCAGTAGCTTGTTAGTTGGGTACTTTATTGCTTTAAAGGTCGAACTTCCTTAGGGTGTGGCTGAGACAAACTTCACACTACTTTCGCATATTCGTATCTTAGAAATTGAGTGAAGTAGTGTCTATACTAGTATCAATATATTTGCAATACCCTGTATATGATAATGAAGTCATAATTGCTGTTTTAAGGAAATGATTTAATGAATTTACAATCTCATTTAAGTCGAAATTGTAAGAAGTTTGAAGGACGGATGGATCAACAAAAAGAGGCAAGGCAATTGTCTTGAGTATAACAAGGTAAAACAGATAAAAGCATGAGTAAGCAGTGGATGCAGATTTAAATTAAGGTTGATCTCCATGATTTCTCCAAGCATCCCTAAATGTAAAGAAGATTTAGTAGATTTCTGAGGCGCGATTGAAGAAGAATTTACTTCGAACTAGTCGCAGGAGAGAATTATGTAAAGCAGTCCATCAGTGTAACATACTGATCCATCTCAATAACCATCAAATGCTGACCCCACGGCAACATTTAGGTAGTCGTATGTCACAATGGCACATTAAGAGCTTTAGTGTTTGTTTCTGTCCCTGTATCAGGCTGTCGTGCTGTAAGCTTCGCATTAACCGTAATGTGTCTCATAATTGAACAGCAGCAACTGAGACTAATGTGTTGCACCCTTCTTACCGTAGTCTAAGGGTTCCTTCCAAATTCCATCTACTGTTCAATATTTCACTCACGCCTTTTCACTGCATAGCCTCGAGTAATTGTGGTGTATGTTTAATGTACAGGATAAACAAATGACTTTATTTAGAGAATTAAACTTTTTTCTGCTCCTAATAATTGAAGGCTGATTTTTGAGAGGGTTTGCATGTACGACTATTTTACAATTTGAAGTGGGCTTAGTCTTAATTATGGAGCAGTCCCAAAATTTTCCAGAAACTGCGGGAAACCAAATCTGCCGACGGTAGGTTTTGGATCTACCATCTCCTAAATGCAAGCTCTCAGCTATGTGACTGAACCGCGGAGCCACCTTTCTCGGTACAATAATTATGGTTATCACCTAGCATATTATTTTATATATTCCGTTAATTGATACCAGTTTGAATAGGGATCTTTAGTGCGTTCAGTAATACTTGCACTATAAATGAACATATTTCACCAATTAAATTTCCTAGATTTGACAGTTTTCGCTGTCAGTCAGTGATTAATAAACAAGCTGAAGAAGCTTTAAAATAAGGCTGGACTCAGTGATTCAACGATTATTCAAGACTCATTCTGGATCTCAAGATTACGGGTTTAAGTCCACCAGAGGTAATTGTTATTCAGGAGTGCGAGGAAATGTTCATTCTTCACTCCATGTCGTATAATATCAGAATGTGAATGATACTGGGTGATATATTTGGTGTTTATTCAACAAAATTAACTGAAAATTTAATTAGAATTATAGTATTCTTTCCCATCTAGGAATGTGAATTGAAAAGTCAAAATTGAAATGCATACGGTTAAAAATCAAAATTCATATTCTGATTCTGATTTATGTATACTTATACCGTTTAAACAACTTGAATTTTGCAACGTTGCCAGTAATTTTTCCGAGACAAAATTTTGTTAATTATATAAATTTGATGAAATGTTATGGTGTGGATAAGAGAAGTTAAATTTACACAACATAGAATAGGCTGTGATTTGTTTACTTTTGTATTATATAAAATTTCAAGGTATACAGTGATCAGAACTCTACTGTTCATTTGAATTCAAAATAAATCCTACAGAGTTTAGTTGTGTGTTCTAACATATCACTATAATTGTTTAACCCAAATACATCCGTATATATATTTATAAGTTTTCATAAGATTCATTTAAAGCAGTCCATAGAGGTTCACAACTCGTAATATATTCCTTGTGTAATATTACTATTTTATCAGTACTTTTATTGATACGAGTCGTTAACGACGGAATGCCCCTTTTCGTTTTCAGGATATGTATCGCCGATCTCAGCAGTGCATAGTTATGGGAGGGGATTATTTTGAAGGACAGTAAGGTCACTGTCGTGCGTTGTTTATCTATGTTGATAGTACAGGGCTGTTCACCGAACTTTATTGTCACAGGTTGTATCATTCCAAGTCAGCTCGAAACATTACACTAAGTCGAGCTGTTCGTCTCCCTGTTTCCAAGTATCCCCAGTCCAATGTTTGCAATATTTTCTCAACACTGCTCTATTTTTTGGAGATTCCTTTGTTACCTGGAAAGTCTTCTGGAAATCCTCGCTTTTCCCATTCCTTATAAGTCAGCAACACGAATACCTTCTCCGTTATCGACTGGTTATAGCAGCCTCAAAAACAATCTTGCAGATCCGGAATAGATTCTAGTCTAATTCAGCTCCACACGCGGGCAGCTACTGGGGGAATACACTATTGTAGGATCTTACAGACTGCAGAAAATGTGAAAGTTGGCACGTGCCCTTTTTCGTAAAGAAATTTTAGATTTAATGAATGAACGATGGAATCCAATTCATTTTGCCATGAAAATTCTTTCTGATTCGTGCTTCCATTTGAGATCTACTCTGAGGCGCTGAATGTAATCGATGAGAGGGTTATATGCTAATTCTCTTCGCTACCTTTCACTTCATGGAACAGTAATCTTGAGTGTTTGTGATCAACAGTTCTCTCCGTTCTGTGTTACTGAGCTATTTCTGCTGATTAATCTGTTCCATTTGATGACATATAGCTTAATTTGTCGTTCTGTCAACGCCAGCAAATATTTCTCAGTGTTTGGGTTTTCTAGTCTAAAGGCTCCTCTAAAAACAACATATGCCCATTTATATTCTTATCAAAATATGTTATGGCAAGGCGAGATGAACTGCTGGCATTTATTGCGTCAACTGTGGTGATTTTAAAATACAAGTTTGAACTCTGAGGCCGTCTCTGAGAAAGACGATCGCACTTGATAAAATGGCGCACCGTCTCTCTGGGAGACAGTGCGCAGTTTCAGGGTTCATGGCTTCCGGGGAAGTATAGTGCAGGTCTTTCTTGCGTGGGTGACCTGCGCGTCTGTTCCTTCCTACAACCCCTAAATACCGTCACAACAATATGAAGAGATCAGTAACCTTTATTTAAAATCTCGTTTATCTTTCATTACATTAACATCTAGGTACCTACAGTGATCCTCATCACTGCCATTCCATCAACACAGTATTTAACAATGAGAGGACTTCTCTTCTTTGCGAAACTTACAAAATGTGTTAGGCAAGGCGAGATGTACTACTGGGATTCATTGCGTCAACTCTGGTGATTTAAAATACAAGTTTGAATTCCGAGACCGTCTCTTGGAAATGGAAATTATTTCTCTCTTCACATAGTTATGAGCGTATTTAGGGGTTGTCGTAAGGATGTTCAGGAGAGGACGCTTAAGTCCCTGGTAAGACCGCAGTTAGAGTATGGCTCCAGCGTATGGGACATTTCACCCTGCCTACCACCAAACCTTTGCCTTCTGTCCATCTCACAACTTTTTTCTTTTTCAGTCGATCACAATACTCCATACAGTATAACATCATCCTCAAGAAGACTTATCAGTTCCTTACTCATCTTATTTATACCAAGTAGCCTTCCAGGTCCGCAATTTCTGTTAATAAGTATCCCGCGAGCAATAATGATGAATGGGATGCCTGATAGCTGGTTTGTATTACGGATGTGAAGTAAAGTAAATAGCAATAGGTTTCCTTTTTTTTTCTCTCTCTCTTTTTTTTTTTTTTTTTGGATCCGCCTTGTCAATACTTACTGTTACCGTGGTTTGGCGGATCAGCAGGGGTGAAATAATGTGCCGGGGTGAATGGGTCTAACTACTTGTCAAGAAAGAATTTAAACTGAAGTGGAAGGTTATATTTTCGAAAAACAATAAGTTAACAAATTCTCACTTAGTGAGATAACAGTTACATAGCAAATTAAAAACAAGACTTTAGAAAAATCCAAGACTTCAAATCCTTAACACACTTGGGCTACCAGCTCCTCGTTCTTCCAAATCAAACTTTACAGAGGAGCATAAATTTACAAAAGGATAGAAATCCCCTAAAACCTGGAGCACTTGCTCCCTACTTTACAATATCAAGCCTCCTAGAGGCACGTTTACAATACTTGAAAAGAGCAGACGCGCTCTCAGCTTTTCCAGCCTAGTCAAGGCACCACCAAAACTGCCTTACTCTTTCTGGCCTTCCATGGCACAGCTTACAAATTGAAACAGGGGTATCTCGTACCCAACCTACAGGGCCTTCTAGTAAAAGAAATAACCGTTAAACAAAACAAAAAGGAAGGAGGCGGATACTTGCACTCCTCTATGTAGCTTCCTAAAACCTAATGGGCACAAGGCCGATGAAACAGGGGCTATTCCCAAACTATGGAGGTGACCCGTATAAGAAAGAAATTTTAAAACATTAAGGAAGAGAAGAAAATCAGTTACCAAAACGTAGTCACCTCAAACCAAAATGAAGGGGAGCTCGAGAGGGTAAATCACTCTCTATCCCCGAATTACAGTTACAGATTTAATTAAGTTTTTACATAAGCCGGCAGAAAATTTCATATTTAGAATGATAGATTACATGGTAAAGGTTTCTGACCTTTCCCGCGGGTTAAACTGCTGAGCTGGCAAGAAATATAAATGTTAAATGGCCATTACCTTGCTGAAAACCTGCTGCCTGATGAAAGAGGCGCCTCCCGCCTCCTGCTTCACATCCACACACTTAGATAGACGTTGATCAAATGGCCAATAGACGTGAAAATCCGCAGTTTATAAACCCTCGGGGAAAATTCGAGACCTTTCATGAATAAACAAGCCACACCCTCTCACGTTTATTGGTAGATGAAAAGTTACACACAAAATCGAAGTAGAAACCTGTGATAGGCTGAAAATTAATTACAGAAACTAGGGATTGGCTGAATTCAAAACTGGCGGAAAGAAAAGGTCAATAGGACAAACTTATGAATAGAAAATTTCTTTTAAAAAGTTCCTTAACTTCGCACCAGGGTGCATGATCATAGCTTTTTAGCAGAGACATCTATGAGAAAATGTTCACACTTCTTGAAGAACGGAAAACAAAGCATGTTGAAATTCACACAGTACTGGTAGTTTCATAATCACAAAATTAAGGTAGTGACATCTTCTGAGCAAAAGATTAAGGAGGTTTAGTTTTAAGTTCAGTGTTTCTCCTGTAGAGGAGGTTTTCTTGGCGCAAGATTTAAAAGTACGGCGTAGGGGTGTACCGCCCGGTACACTTACAATTCATATAGACCTTCCAAAGAAAGAAAATAAAAGAACAGTACCACAGAATGTAGTCCATTATGTCTCACTGTAAAGTGTTTTCTGACATTTCCTGTAACTGTTACTGTATTTGTCCTTTACCTCCGTTTTCTGCTTTAAATTCTGGAATCTGTCTTGCTTCCTTAAGCCCAAGTAACAACACATTTATTCATATTATCTGAATACTTAACATGCCCTGCGCCTACATTTCTCCTTTGTTACCGGCTTCAAAAATAGCTCAAATTTAACAGCACGCTTAGCTATTTACGGAGACGATTGTAATCTCCAACGGTATTCCGCAAATATCGCGTAGAATGACAGCTTGACGTCTTTTAGCGAACGAACAAAATTATGACGATGGCATTACGTCATTTCCCTGCTGGCAAACAGACTGAGACGTCGCCATGGCAGCCAGTAGATACGCCGTCGGTCTGCTAGGGTGTCCGTCACTCGCTGCAGAGCTTTTCCGTCTTTTGACAATGCAACACCAAGGAGGAGTGGTTCGAAAGGGATGAAAGTTGGGGAAAAAACAGAGACGGCACGGACGAATAATTGATGTTTATTTCAAACCGATATGCAGGTTACACAATGCGCACGGCATCGACTCAGTAGGATGTAGGACCACCGCGAGCGGCGATGCACGCAGAAACACGTCGAGGTACAGAGTCAATAAGAGTGCGGATGGTGTCCTGAGGGATGGTTCTCCATTCTCTGTCAATCATTTGCCACAGTTGGTCGTCTGTACGAGGCTGGGGCAGAGTTTGCAAACGGCGTCCAATGTGATCCCACACGTGTTCGATTGGTGAGAGATCCGGAGAGTACGCTGGCCACAGAAGCATCTGTACACCTCGTAGAGCCTGTTGGGAGATGCGAGCAGTGTGTGGGCGGGCATTATCCTGCTGAAACAGAGCATTGGGCAGCCCCTGAAGGTACGGGAGTGCCACCGGCCGCAGCACATGCTGCACGTAGCGGTGGGCATTTAACGTGCCTTGAATACGCACTAGAGGTGACGTGGAATCATACGCAATAGCGCCCCAAACCATGATGCCGCGTTGTCTAGCGGTAGGGCGCTCCACAGTTACTGCCGGATTTGACCTTTCTCCACGCCGACGCCACACTCGTCTGCGGTGACTATCACTGACAGAACAGAAGCGTGACTCATCGGAGAACACGACACGACGTTCCGCCATTCCCTCATCCAAGTCGCTCTAGCCCGGCACCATGCCAGGCGTGCACGTCTATGCTGTGGAGTCAATGGTAGTCTTCTGAGCGGTAGCCGGGAGTGCAGGCCTCCTTCAACCAATCGACGGGAAATTGTTCTGGTCGATATTGGAACAGCCAGGGTGTCTTGCACATGCTGAAGAATGGCGGTTGACGTGGCGTGCGGGGCTGCCACCGCTTGGCGGCGAATGCGCCGATCCTCGCGTGCTGACGTCACTCGGGCTGCGCCTGGACCCCTCGCACGTGCCACATGTCCCTGCGCCAACCATCTTCGCCATAGGCGCTGCACCGTGGACACATCCCTATGGGTATCGGCTGCGATTTGACGAAGCGACCAACCTGCCCTTCTCAGCCCGATCACCATACCCCTCGTAAAGTCGTCTGTCTGCTGGAAATGCCTCCGTTGACGGCGGCCTGGCATTCTTAGCTATACACGTGTCCTGTGGCACACGACAACACGTTCTACAATGACTGTCGGCTGAGAAATCACTGTACGAAGTGGGCCATTCGCCAACGCCGTGTCCCATTTATCATTCGCTACGTGCGCAGCACAGCGGCGCATTTCACATCATGAGCATACCTCAGTGACGTCAGTCTACCCTGCAATTGGCATAAAGTTCTGACCACTCCTTCTTGGCGTTGCATTTGCTCTGTCAGTCAGTGTATATCGTCATCATACACGGAAAGCCAGGCCATGTCGCTGAAATCATTCTCCTCTCAATCCTGCTGTTAGCTTCACTTCCTTGTAGTCTTTACATCCCATCAAGTTTCCTCTAAGTATGTCTTCCTTAGACCTCCTCTTCCTTTATTTTCTTCAAAGATGTTTATTACAAAGTCATTATGTCTAAGAATATGACCTAAAGTTTTAACTACCTTATTTCCATATCCTTTATCCGCCTCCATTACTCATTGACTTCCTTTAGAACATCTCGAATTCTCTTTATTCTTGAGTCCAGCATCTCCTCGTTACTTTCCTCCAAAATCCACATTTCAATTGCTTCCAATGAATCTCTTTCTTTTTCTCCAAAAGTCCAGCTCTCACAGCCATTAAATAGTACACTCCAGCCAAAAGCCTTTCTTGTTTTACACTTGTAGGTTTTGGGTATTTGTTAAAATATCTATTTTGAAAGGCCTGTTTAGCAAGAGCTATTCTTCCTTTAATTTCCTTGGAACATCTGTTGCCTGCAGTTACAATGCTTCCTAAGTAACAGAAATGTTGCACTTGTTCTATTTGGGAATTTCCTATTCCTATATTTGTATTAGCTCCCCTGCCACCTTTGACCAAAACTAAAATTTTGTAGGGCTCCTTGGCTAAATGGTTAGCGTACTGGTCTTTGATCACAGGGATCCCGGGTTTGATTTCCGGCAGGATCGGGAATTTCAACCACCATTGGTTAATTTCGCTGGCACAGGGGCTAGGTGTCTATGTGTCTTCATCATCATTTCATTATCATAACGACGCGCAGGTTGCCTACGGGTGTCAAATCAAAGGACCTGCTCCTGGCGAGCTGAACATGTCCTCGGACACTCCCGGCACGAAAAGCCAAAAGCCATTTCATTTCATTTCATTTCATTTCATTTCATTTCATTTCATTTCATTTCATTTCATTTCACTAAAATTTTCGTTTTCTTACTATTGATATTAGATTGTGATGTTTAAATGTATCATACAGAACATTCTATTTCTTTCCTTCTCACAGTCTGCTACTACGGAAATGTCATCAGCAAATATAATATTGTGGATTCTTTACCCAATTTTCCCTTAGTCCTTTCCTTTAAACAAATATTTCTTAATTCTTGCCATTCTTGTACATCCATTCACCACTACATTTATACACTGGGTCTTGTAAATCTTAAGGATAAGCCTCCTATCTTTCCAGTCAGTTCCTACTTTCTTCATACATTTAAACAATATTTCCCAATTTATCGCGTCAAAGGCTCTTTCCAACTCAATGAATGCTACAAATGATTTCCTGATAATTTCTAAGGTAACGTACCAGTTATTTACAATGAAAGGACGTTTCACATGTAGTCTAAAAGTTTTGCCGAAAATCATAGTGTATAAGAAAATAGCAAATGACTTGTTTAGTCTTCGTACGAACCCCCAGCCTAATCATTGATTTTAAAACATGTGTACATCAAGACCTGTATAGGACGAGTATAGTACAAATATGAAGTTTTGTCAAGATCTATTCAGCCGTTTCCCCATGATGGAATAATCAATCAATCAATCAATCAATCAATCAATCAATCAATCAATCAATCAATCAATCAATCAATCAATCAATCAATCAATCAAACAAACAAACAAACAAACAACAGAACGAACGAACGAACGAAGAAACAAACAAACAAACAAACAAACAAACAAACAGACATTCCACTGATGCGGTCTTTGAGTTGGCCTAAAACGGATAAATATCTCAAAAACTGGCAGAATGAACGAAATTACAGACAACAGACCCCTTCCACATTATAAGGAGGTGGTCTGTAATTGGATAAGAATTTGCTCGTCTAAATCCTTTGATTGCATACACCGTACCTAAGAGCAGCATTACATTCACAACCAAGCACGTTAGCTTAGTAGTGCGTTGCGGCAGGGCCGGTTATCATTGCTATCTGTGTGTTCGTGCTCTGAAACAGGTGGGTTCGAATCCCCCGTCAGCTGTCCTAGAAGCTATTTTGCGTTATTTACCTTTTCTACTGCAGGCAGATGCCGGGATTGTACCACGCCATGGCCACATTCTTCTTATCACTACCCGGACACCCAACACCCTCACTCAGGGGCTAATGTAGCTCACAACCATGGGGTGTCTCAGGAAATTCAGCTACAGAGCTGGAGAGCCGAACATGTACTCGGACACTCCTGGCACTATTACAGTTTGTTCGGGTTTGAGTCCAGGAAGTTATATAATTAAGAAATGGGTAAAAATCGACCGGTTTAAGGTAGGCGTTACTGTCAGCTAAATTCATCCGATAAACAGTAACCTACCTTGAGTAAACAATTTCATTTCATGTGCTTTATGCCCATTCTTCATCTGTCTTTATTTCAAGCTGAGCAGGAAGACGTTCCTGTAATTAATCACTCATACGGGACATACATCAACGTCAGAAGCGCCAACTAAAAAGTTTCCCTTTGTTTGGTAAGAATTATCCTGAATGAAGTTCCTGTGTACTGGCAGCTCTTTAAGGTGGCCCAACGCAGATGGTCTTTTTCCGAATTTTCCGCACGGCATCACATCGCGGTATTTTGATGATGAAGACTATCTTTGTTGTTTTTACGTCTTTCAGACTTTAGGAACAGAAATGTCATTTGCGACAGTATGAACATAATCCCTAACGTCTAAGTTCTCTAAGTCTATGCCAATGGTAGCTTATACCAGAGCGAGACCATTCTGGACGTAAATATTGAATAAAAGGAATATGGCTCAGACACACACACACACACACACACACACACACACACACACACACACACACATTTAGCTGAGTTTATGTAATAATGTTTTGACGTGAGGTCTTACTCCGCAGGTGTTCATGAACGGAAAGTTGGCGTTACGGAAATGAACATGTTTAGTAAAGGCTATTTCTGGCAAACTACAAGTGCTACATTCGGCTTTCGAACGTAACTAGGAAATGCTAGGCCTTACCTAAGAGCCACACCGAAAAATTTATCGCAATGGTTCTTCCTCGTGCTTTGAGCGCTCGACAACGTGCAACCGCACATTTTATTAAAAATATTGATAAACTAATAATATAGGTAACGTTATAGCGAATTCTGGGCTAACGGTGAAATATGGATATTAATAATTGTTGCAGAAGGATATTAAGGGCGAGTTGGGTTGGATCACAAATGAAGAGATACTGGATCACGGTGGCGAAAAGATAAAAATTTGGTGAAATTTCACAAGAAGATTGATAGGGCACGCCTTGAGACACCAGGACTAAACTCAGTTTCTGCGGAAGTTATAAGGGATATAAGGTAGTGGTGGTGATTATTGTTTTAAGAGGAAGTGTAACAAGGCAAGTCCGGCTCCACGGTGTCGGGGGAAACGCGTCCGACTGTCATCCGGCGGCCCCCGTTTCAATTCCCGGCCGGGTGAGGGGTTTTTAATTGTAAATGGTTAATATCCCCTAACCTGGGGACTGGGTGTTTTTATCGTCCTTAACGTTACTTTCCTCACATTAGACACTCTACACTTCCGCAATTCCTATTATACGCTGGTTCATATCATATGGTGCAAGTAGGGGCAAAAGTTCAAAATAGGTCGACACCCCGAACAAATAATAAGGCAACCATCCTCTATTCACTAACCAGAAAGAAAAATAGAAGAGGTCCGACACTTCGAAGCATAAAGTTATTGGCCAATGAAAGGCAAGGGCCACGAAGGGCGGGAAAATAAAACGCTCCCTAGGCCTCGAATGCTCTAATACTTTCGGGGTGGGTCGGAAAGGATTGTGAGTATACCAAGGGAGGACGGATAGGATGGATGAAATCGACGAGCCTGGCACAAGTAAGTGGATGTAATTCCAGGACTCAGTCGCTGGGACTCCTTTTAGTCGCCTGTTGTGACAGTCAGGGGATACCGTAGGTACCGTCCTCACCCACAGGGGGTAAAGGTTGTATGAATGGAGAAGGGAGACCAAGTCACGAAAACATTTTGAAATATACTGGATGTGGTGACATGGACAGCTGTATCCATCCAGTCTATGGATGAACCTAAAATCATCCCTTACTTTATAAAATGTTCTTGATGCGTGATAAAACCTGATGACTGCTCACAGAAGTATTGAAATAAACGGGGATTGGTCCCACTACCACCGGCCATCAAACCGAATGTTGTAATGATTTTATGATTCCGCCGGCCTCTTTTTGTAGGGGCAATGAACCTGCTTCTTACACGGAGACCCGTGTTCGAGTTCCTACCCAGTAAGAGATGTTTACCAGGATATGAGCGCTGGTTCGAGGTCCACGCAACTTACACGTAAATGATAAATGAGAAGCTATCTGACTGTTAAGTTGAGAAGCCAAGAATAACAATCGAGATGATTACTACGCTGATCATGCGTTCCCTCTTAAACAGCAGGACTTCAGACAGGTAAACTAAGGCCCATTGAACCGAAGCACCGTAGGTGGGGGTTGCCTCTGCTTTCTTCCCGGGCCATACGACAATATAAAAAGGGAAAACTATCAAGTACAAAGAACAATGATGGAATTTGCACTGTGTAGCATTCTACTTACCTGGTTTGCCGTGGCATCTAATCTGCAACGCCCCGTATCTTACCTCCGAACATGTGTACTGAAAATCTACAGCCTGTTTCCAGTCATTTGACCGGGTCAGGAATGGAAGCAATGAAGCCCCCTTCTAGCGGCGAAGATAGGATATGTCCGGCTGCCGAAGCCTGTCGCACTCCTCTGAGGCAATGATAAGCGACTGACAGATAAAATGAAATGTTTCATGAAGAGTGTTCCTGGAATGAAAAGTGACAGGGAAAACCGGAGTACCCGGAGGAAAACCTGTCCAGCCTCCGCTTTGTCCAGCACAAATCTCACATGGTGTAATCATGATTTGAACCATGGAATCCAGCGTTGAGAGCCCGGCGCGCTGCCGCCTGAGCCACGGAGGCTTCCGACCATGTGTGCTGCCAAGCTCAAACTACTGGCTGTCAGCATCTTCACCGCTGATGACGTCAATCGGAACTTTCCTTGCCATTCGAGTATTATGTTCTGTGTGTATTCCCCTACTTTCTCCTCCCCTCACTGGTATATCATTTTGCAGTATGCTCATATTTGGTGAGTACGTCAATTGCATGTGTGTCGAGGTCGAGGGAGTGCCGCCCTGTTTTATATTTTGGAGCTGGACTCCACAAAATTTACTAGGATCCCCTACCCTTATTCCCTATCCTTCCTTCCAGTTTGTGTTTTATTGTGTGTTTGCCTTATCCTGGTCTTCCCCTAATATACGTATTTATTACTATTGTACTGGTTGTCGGAAGGAAAAAGGACTTTGGGAACACTGAATTTTGCGTTTCTATTTGTTAAATATTATAGGATTCTTCTTGTCATTTATCCTACTTAGGGGATCTAGCAAGAGATTGTTCTTCTTGCCCATACAGCTTGTAATCATAAGAAAATTGATTACACCGGGCGAGTTGGCCGTGCGCGTAGAGGCGCGCGGCTGTGAGCTTGCATCCGGGAGATAGTAGGTTCGAATCCCACTATCGGCAGCCCTGAAAATGGTTTTCCGTGGTTTCCCATTTTCACACCAGGCAAATGCTGGGGCTGTACCTTAATTAAGGCCACGGCCGCTTCCTTCCAACTCCTAGGCCTTCCCTATCCCATCGTCGCCATAAGACCTATCTGTGTCGGTGCGACGAAAAGCCCATAGCAAAAAAAAAAAAAATTAATTACTCCGGTATATCACTATGGTGAATGTTATACCTGTTTCAAATCTTTACACTTTTATGAATCGTGGACCGGGTACACTAGATTCAATTGCTGATTTTGTAGCATGGCTTGTAAATCCGATTGTTATTACGATTATGATTAATGAATGGTGACATTAAAAATAATATATATTGAAATCTCACTTTCTGTATCTTACTTAATGTTTATGTTCACCTTCCATTCCTTATCTTTTTCGCAATAGTTCATGTATGTAGATCCACAGCGTACTCTGGCTATTATCAACACATTGCTCCCTGCGCGTTTGTTTAAGATCTGGTTTTTTATCTGTCGTTGCAATACATCATCTCCCTTAGAGATTGGAGGAATTTGAATCTATGTTTAAACTTAGGAGCATCAGTCCATTCGGTAATGGGGTACTCATTATTATGACTGATTCTTAAGTTATGCCCGACTATCCAAATTTGCAACAGCTGGCATTACCTTATAGAGCGTTTATGACGTCACGCACTTGTAGTAATCAATAAAAATACTGTATTATTATCTCCGCTAAAATAAATTAACTTTGCTTTGTTACAGTGACGTTACAACTACTAAAAGTAGGGAAGATGTAGCAGGATAGTTTAAAGTTGCCAACATGTTAATGAAAAGGCAAATAAATTGCAAAATACAGTGTTTATTAACTGATAAACGCATTTCTTTTCAAAATAACACCGAAACATCATGTTGTATGCAATTGTGACCTTGATATTACTTTGAAAACAGTCCGGTTCCCTGTCTGAATGGTCAGCGTAGTGGCTTTCAGTTCAGTGGATCCTGGGTTCGATTCGTGGTCGGATCGAGGATTTGAACAACGTACTGATAATTCCTCCAGCTCCGGGACGGAGTTTTTGTGTTAATCATAATACGTCTTAATACATATAGCTCTAAAACCCACGAAAGAAATATGCACTAGTGAATGCATCTCTCCATATAGGGTAAATGCATCCGGCCGTAAATTTAGGCCAAATCTCCATACAGTGCCAAACTCATGAAGGACAGGAAGAAGGAAGAGAAGAAGAAGAACGAGAAGAAGATATTAACATTAATTTGAAAACAAAACGATATAGCCCTTTAAAGTAGAACACTGTATTTTAATGGGTTAATACTGTTGTAGTCTACATGCAGTGACAAATAGTGTTAATATAGTGGAGGCTTAAACAGTCTTGGTTTAGCAACTGCAGTTGGTTCAAGATGTGCTTGCATTGAATTTACTTGCATGAAGAACAGAGTAACTATTTCAGTAATGCATACTTTACATTGAAAGTGCAGTTGGGGTTAAACTACATGAGTTTCACAAGTACAACTTGAGTATTGTAGCTAACCAGACGTGACAAGTTACCCCGCTGTTCAACTAGGGTGAGAATGCTGTGAGTGAGAGAAACGTGCCCTTCAGCTCCCTCGAGAGATTACTATTCCAGTGTGTGCTGTCAGTGATACGAGATATGTTAGTCTCTGATTCAACTTGAAAAGACGTACCATGTAACGTAATACTGTAAGACGGGAATGTATAAATAGTACATCACATGAAACTTCATTACTATAAATAAGGACTAAATCTATATAAATAAAGTTGTAGGGGGTCCGCCGTCTGTAATTACGTTTGTTTTGCAAATTTTTCGGATATTTATCCGATTCAGGTCAAGTCAAGTCCGTATCAGTGGATTTCAGCTTTCGTGTCTGTTAGTCTGCTTGTCCGTCTGTCCCACCATCACGTCGAAACGGCTGGATAGATCTCAACCAAACTTCATACATATAAGGTATACTCATCGAGGGGAAGGTTTAGATATGCATATGATTTAAAAATCACTGAAACGAATGGGAGTTTATAAGGAAATCACAAGAGTTTTCTTCTAGACATGATGCGGTACAGGCTTTTGGGCTTATGCCATGTCAAGAAAATAAGGTGAAATTCTTTACGTTTCGCAGAGAACGGTGCTCTGTGTCATCAGAAGAGCCAAAAAGCCTATACAGCATCATGTCTATAAGTACGGGCAGTGAAAACATCAATGGCAACAATGTTCTTCTATTTTCTCTTATAGGTGATTTTCTGTAAAAATCCGTAGATAATTACACGTCCGTGGACTACATGTGAAACGTCCATTCAGTTTAAACAACTTTTGTTTGAGCATAATTTCCCTTACTCTTCAAATGACAGGGAACATTACTATTTTCTGCGAGTTTCATGCTCTGCATTGTGTGGTCGACAGGCAGAAAACGAACCTATCGGTTACCATGGCAACGTCTCTGGCTGCTTGCCTGCGGGGAAATACGGTAACGTAATGTCATTTCCGTCAACATTCCTGTAAACTCGTGGTTGTTCCTTGCGCAGAAGACGAGAGAGATGCCATGCTGCCATTCTGCGGGAAATTAGCGTAATACCCTTGGAGGTTACAACCGCGTCTTCGAATAGCTCTAAAGGGGCTGTTAATACTTTAACAGTACCACGGAGTTTAGCCCATGATTTCATACCATAAGGTATTTTCTGGCATTTCCTATAAACTATACTGCATTTCCCTTATACTTCTGTTTTCCGCTTTAATTTCTTGCCACTGTCTGCCTGTTTAGGCTTAAGTAATTAAAAAAAAAGCAAAATATCATCTTCTTATCTGTTTACCTAAAAATCCCTGCGCCTAGATTTCTCTTCTGTTACTGCTTTCTTATATTCATACCATCACAATTTAGTTAGGGTCATTTCATTTTACAATACATCCACTTGGTAGTTACATATTTGTCCTATACGGCTGTCCTAAGTTATAATCTCATTTTTTATTAATTTCAACTTTCTTAACTGTAATAGTTTATTCCTTAATTACTCCGTATGTATGCGACTCGTAATCCAGACACCTGGATACTCTTTCCTTTGAGGAAAAATTACAAGCTGTACAAATGTATAACTTTTGACCCGGGAACGTATCGAAATATCGAGGCAATTTTAATGAAGGCGCAGACCCTTGTTTCGGGGTAATTGGTGGCTAATCAGTAAATCGTATCACAAGACAGATAGGGCAATCGCATTTCAATTACGAGAGATCTCCATCTTTGGTCCTATGACATATTGCCGTATCGCGATCCCTTATAAGTAAGATAGAGCAGCATTTCTCAATATTAGGCCTACGTTAATTGTGTACTGTTCATACAAATATATTATCGTTTGGCACGCATATAGGAAAGATAGAATCATCAAATTCGGTACGCACATTGACACTACCAGTGATCATATATTAGCCAAATGTAGTGATTCCAGTTGCCACTTAAGTATCCTAAATATAAGGTAATGCGTGAAAACTGTACCGAAATTTCACACTTTTGAATGTTTCTAACTCAATCTAACCCATACATATAGGAGATACGGGAAAATATCATAGGACCATACATGTATAACACTAAAAGGGGCGTCTGATGGCGGGGTACGTTTGTTGATATGACGTACTGTTTAAGAGCAGTAAATCTCGAAATGAAGGTCTACACTTATTAACGTGTCCATATTCATACAGTAAAGTTGTAGGGGGTCCGCTGTCTGTAATTTTTCAGATATTTATCCGATTTAGTTCATCTGAAGACCTCAGCAATGGTTTTTGGGTTTCGTGTCTGTTTGTCCGTCTGTTCGACCATCACGACGAAACGGCTGGACAGATCTCGACCAAACTTCATATATAGAGTATACTCATCCAGGGGAAGCTTTAGATATGCATATGATTTAATGGAATGGGGATTTAATGGGGAAACCACAACATGTTTCTTCCGTTTGCTCTTAAACTATAGTTTTTCTGTAAATTCCGTGCACTATGGGCCTATATGAAACGTCGCTTCATATCAAACAACTCTTGTTATGTACATAATTTCGCTTCGTTACTGGGAACTCTTTCATATGAGGGAAATTTCCAGGCTTACTGTTAGGCCCCAGAAAATGTCGATATATGAAGGCAATTTCAATTATTTGTCTTCCTGCGTTTCATGGTAACTACTTATAAACGGTAAGTCATTTCACAAAGCCGATTACACAATCGCTTATTAATTTGGAGAGATGTTCTACTTTGTTCCTATGCCTTATAGTCGTATCTCTATTCTTTATACTTTAGACAGCGCAACCTTTCTCGATTATAATCAAATCTATCCCACTCGATTGTGACTGGCATTACGAAATAGTACCTGTCATTATTATAAAAACTATCCATGAATGGCACTTGGCATGTGAGCTTGCCTTTATTGCAGAAACACCTGAATTCGATTGTGAATGGCTGTAGGAAATGTGACCTGTCATTACCATCAACGTGCACCTTATATCGGAAACAAAGTATGGGGTCGTCCCCGTTTTGTTTATCGGATAGCGCTAGGAGACATGCAATTTAGTATAATCTTACTTACTGCGTGTACAGTAACTTATATAGAACTCCGCATAAGAGGAAGAATGCCGTAGCCAAGCACGGGAACATTTGCTAGTCTTAAATAAAATTTGACAACATTCATAGAAAGGAGTTTGTGGAGTTGAATTTCTATTATTTAGACGGTTTTCATCCATTCAGACTCCAACTTCTGCATATTAATATACAAACTTCGATAATGTAAAATGTTGTCTTCGAAAAGCATTAAAAAAATCTATCCTTCCGAAGGAGATACTTTCCAATTTCATAGTTCCTGCACATATTCGTACGTTTGAAACCACAAGACAACTTCAAATATACACCTTCTAGTTCATGATGAGTACATAGGGGCCGAATATTGAACCCTACAGTTGTGTTACCCACAGTGGAAAACATTTTTCTAAGATTCTAGTCAACAGAATATAAATGACCAGGCTACTCAAGTTCATTCGGAATATCGGGTTCAGTATTCAAAGGCTGTGGGTTCCAATCCTATCGGTGTCAAGTTTTCAATTTCATTCAGTGCTTAATATCTGTTTCGCATGTGGTACAGGCACTCGACACGTCCTGATATCTGGCAGCTTATTTTACTTATAATATTAAATTTATAAAGCTAAACTTTCAATCCCATCAAACTTTCTCATTGCGGTAGTCTATGACAGTCTATTCAGAATCAGAGTTATTCCTATTGCAGTTATTTGTGGTACTCGCAGTGTTATACAACAGAAACATTCCTCACTGTAGTGATTTGTGGCAGTGTATATACCAATAACAACAAACTTCTTCATAACAGCTTTATGGCAGTGTTTACAACATATTTATGTTCTATATGCCATTGTCATTGATTCATCAGCACTTCGTCATTTGCTTCATGTGTGACATAATTAAAATTGAAAGAAAACATTCATGTTACACCACGTAGACTACTTGAATTTAACCCTCAAAGTTGTTCGCTGTATAATACACTTTTTTATTACGCTTAAGCTGACGGGTGCAACACACTGAGAATAATTAAATAGCATGAAGGGGTCCAGTTGGGTGCAAATTAGTGAGCAGTTAGGCCTATACCGACGACTTGATCTTAGTAACTGACTGTGCTAAAAGCCTGGAGTCTAATTATCTTGAAAGGTTGAAAAATGGTGTAGTGAGTATATTATGAAACTTAGCATTGCCTAGAATAACATGATTTTAGTAAGGAACAAACTTAAGAGGACTCAATGCCTGGTAGGGAATGTTAAACTTGAACAGGTAGATTATTTCAAGTACTTAGTATGTTTATTCTCTCAGGATTGTAGTATACCAAAAGTAATGGAACCAATGTGCAGCAAAGTTATTGTAGTCACTTCACAGTTGCGATCAACGGAGCTCTGTTGGTATTCTGTTAGAAAGGGGTGTGATCCAGGACGGAGCAATACTTCATATTGTCTACTTTCAGACAGAACTCACTGTATTAAAGTAAAATCTAGGTGGACTCAGGATGTGTTATTTCTAAGTTAGAATTGAACAATGTTAGTCAGCTACTGCCGATAGCTTCTGTTTATTTCAATAGCAAATACTTTAATTTATACAGATGATTTTCTACAATTTGGAGAGAACCTCTCGAAGTCGCAGTTGCCGTACCTTACAGAAAATTTTCAGGGAGTAGAAACCGTTTGAAAATATTCAGGGAGAAATTTGTAATTGTTTCGCGGGTGCCAAACATCATGCCGATAATTTCCCAATAAATATTTTTTCACTTGTGTGACAAGTCGCGACACCAAGGCTCATAGTGTAATTCCTTTCCTCCATCATGCTATTTGGGCTGCTTTACATCTCGCTCAAATCTGACTATTGGATCCGTAATGACGACTTTATCGGATTTCCTGTCGATGACTGCAATTTCCTCTTGTTTTATTGAGCCGTCATTTGGCATACAGATTATTGATTCGACTTCGAACTGTTTTGTACTTCTAAAGTAGTCCGATATCCTTCTTCATGGTCTATGGTGCTTGTTGTATCATGATTTTTTTACACTTTGCTTTACGTCGTACTGACACAGATAGGTCTTATGGCGACGATTGTTTCTTATGAGCTCCCCTTTGTGGCAGAAATCAATAACGTGAAGAAGAGTTTCAATCTCTTAGCACTCAAGGCAACAGGTATGCAGGCTGCTGCCGGCAGAGACTTAGAACTTCGACCACATTGTAGTCCTAACAATAACGAAGATATAACCCTCGTAAAGAATTCTTGAACTTCATTATGATAACAGGAAAATGTACAGTATTTCATAAAAATTTATCGTTAAAAACAATAATGAATATATCATGAATGATGATCTTTGACACGTGATGGGCTAGCAAGGAAATATTTTATAAAATGCTGAGGTATGTATACGAAGTGTTCTGCCCTTAGGTAGGTCTTCACACATCATTCCTCCATGCATTCAAGTCCTCAGCTATTCTCTTAGTTTGTTGGTATTTTCTTTCCTCTTTAACACTGTCCACGAACTGGTATCTTCTCCGTACTCTTCCACACCTTCCTTTTACAAATCCTTTCAAAGCGTTCTTCAGTAAACTTTCTCGTCGCAGCCAGTGTCCAAGCCAGTCCATTTCCCTAGTATCATGGTAGTTATAATAGTTCCCTTTCTTCTCCAATTCTTTCCAAAACCTGCTCATTTCTTACCCTATATACCCAAGATATGCTTTCCATTCTTCATAACCACATCTCAAATGCTTCTAGCTTCCTTTCATCTTTCCTTAGCGTCCAGGGCTCGGCTCCATACGGCGTTACACTTCAAATTTAAATAAATAAACATACTAAATAATCCTCAGTGTCTAACCGGTCAAGATAAAAACGTCATACGTTTTTTAAGAAATTGAGCTAAATGCCAATAATGACTAAATCGTCACGATAAAGAATTATTGGGCTGTAATTGGAAAAAGAAGGAAACTAACAATATTTTGTAAAATGATGAAGTAAACAACAATAATTGAAAGATCCTAATACTAAGGAATCCTTCGCTAAGAGGAAAGTTAGCAATGTTTTAAGAAAATAATGTGAACATATAGATTATAATTTTCAAGTTTACGAATTGAAGAAGAGCAAGCTCTAAGTACATACACATTGTCATAGGGCATGAAGATCTGAATAGCAGCTCACTGTGGGAGAATATAATACTAGAGTACATCGCACAACGAGATTGTGACGAGAAACTCATAGACAGACTGAAGAAGAAGCTGCCCCATCGCTAATTGTCTGCCCCAGGACTCTATTGAATATCTATATAATACGAACACTGCATTGGTACTGTTATGGTACACAATGGTGGAAATGTTGAAATTAAAGGAGAAATACTCTGATTAGACGTCAGAAATAGATCAGTTCTTTGAACTTTAAACTCTTGCTTATTCTTGTAGTCACTAATTGATGGTAGAGGAGTAATTATCGGGTCTAATTTCGTACAACTTATAAGTTTTATTCTGCATTAACACGAATAAACGTATTCCACTAATCTCAGGTAAGAGAATCTGTACGGAATCTGAAAATATAACTGATTTTACATGATTCGAGATAATTGACGAAACGAACATTTTACTTACAATAGTAGCAAGTAAACATTGGCAAGAATTTGTTGCAACGTGTGAAAGACGTATGCAATTTATAAGCGAGTATTTGGATATTTTGAATACTTAAAATTGCGTTATGGCTCTCTTGTCGAGGTTTGCTTGGTTTACCTGGAATATGTAGATATTTAGGAAATACCACTTCACTTCTGGAAAAGAGCATGGCCTTGGGATTCACGCAGCCTACATCAAAAGTTAGTACCAAAGGAGCTCAAAGGAGGTGGGACTTACAGCTAACATTCACTCTCCGATAATACGGATAATAGAAGCCTGCGTCTTGGCCGGTACGAAGGATGCTGATTTTTTCATAAATGTGACACAGTTGTAATTGAAATTAATGAATTCGTATATTTCATACCATACTTCATATCATTTTTGAGAGGTCCGAAATTTCCAACTCGTACGAGTTTCAAATGTTTACCTGACACCTCTGAGAGGAAAATAACTCAACAGGTAAAGTAAATGTTTCGTAGGGAAGAAGTGATCTGTAATGAGAGGTAGCGACAATGACACCACGGTAAGGCCTTGTCATCTGTAGTTGTTATGAACAATATTTTGAAGATTCAAATAATAATTGTTGATTCAAAAATATTAATGCAAGTATCTTCAAAGGGACCACCGGTCCGGACCCGGACCCCAATGCCTTTTTTCTCGGACTATTACGGTTTATATGATGCCGAGAGCAAGGAAGAAAGGGAAATTTACAATCAGAAAGCATAAAAATATTTTAGATAGTAATGTACGACTTGTACGTCTCCTGGCCTAAATCAATATTTACTCCACAGAAGGCAGAGATGACAGTACCGTATTTTGAAGTTATGAGAGTGAACAGGTTTCCTATTTACTCAGGATATGGCAGTAAGTATTTACTTCGTTTATCTCTAGTATAGGACCTCTTCTCTACCTCAGTTTGTTAATTGTTGCTTGCTCCACACATAAAATAAAAAATAACACATTAATTATACACCAATCTAAGTTGTCAGTTATTTCAGTGAAATTTTTACTCAACGTAAGGTGGACTCTGCAAATCTTACTTTCAAACTTGAATAGGAACTGCAATACTTCTCCGTTATGACTGAACGTATGGACGCTGAACCCACATGTTTAATCTATATAAATAAAATCGTAACGACCGAGTGTCTGTACATTGATTATTTTGGCGAAATTTCAGTACAGTTATCCGTTTCAGGTGTATTAATGACCATCAGCATCATTTTTAACTTTGGTGTCTGTTTGTCTGTTTGTTTGTTTGTCTGTCTTTCTATAACTTGAAAACTACTGGACATATTTCCACCAAACTTCATATTTAGAATCCACCTGTCCTTGGGTAGGTTTCAGCGCAAATATCGTTTCTAAATCCCTGAACTGAGTGGGGATTTTTACGAAACCGAAACCGTGATTTTGCACTCCCTCAAAGTATACACAACCGAACTTAATGGAAATCTACCTGCCTTAATGAAAATTAATTTCTTAACCTTTTTTTTCTCATGTGCATCATTTCGATAACAGGATTTAATAAGGGATATATCATTAACGGACCTTTTTTAGGTACAAATCCCAGCGGACTTAACCCAAGAGCGGGTGCGTGTAAAGCGTATTTCTTAAAACTTGAAAACTACTGAAGATATTTGAACCAAACTTTATATATAGTATCCATCTGTCCAAGGGTAGGTTTCCTTGATGTCTGTTAGTTAGTTAGTTTGTTTGTTTGTCTGTTGGTCTGTTTGTCTTTCTATAACTTGAAAACTACTGGATATATTTCCACCAAACTTTATACTTAGCATCCACCACTCCAAGGGTAGATTTTAAGGTTTATACCATTTCAAATTCCTGGAATGGACTGGGATTTTATAGGGGACCGAAATGGTGATTTTCCTCTCCCACAATATATAAACTACAAGACCAACCTGACTGGAAATCGATCAAATTGTTTGTAAATCCAATTCTAATTTCTTTTTCTCATGTGCATTTTTCAACTGGAGGATTAATAAGGGAGATAACATGAAAGTTCGGTTTTCAGGCTAAGTCTAGCGGACATAGCCCAAAAGGTGTTATACGTGGAGCAGATTCCTTACCTATCTAGATATATCATATCGTAACGACCGTGTGCCTGTGCATTGACTATTTTTGCGAAATTTTCGTAGAGCTTTCCGTTTAAGGGGTAATAATGACTACCTGCATATTTTCAGCTATAGTCTCCTGGAAGTCCTAAATTTTACCCCCCCCCCCCTCGCCCAAAATCTAGATTGCCTCACAATCTGCCACACGAGCTGAAAAATTGAAATTAAGCGAATTTATACGTTTTAGCCGGTAACCTACGGAAAACTTCCAAGATCTTTAAAGATTTCACTTTTTATGCCGAATAATATCGAAATATATGCAATTTAACGACGGTGCAGACCTTCGTTTCGAGGTACTTCGCGGGTAAACGGTAAGTCCTATCACAAAACGGATGCACGATCTCCGTTCAATTTCGAGTGATCTACAACTTTGGTCCTGTGATATTTTGTCGTCTCTCTCTCTCTCTCTCTCTCTCTCTCTCCCTTATAGGGTAGATTTGGCTATATATTTCGATGATTCGTAAATGTTGTGCTTTTTACACGTGTATTACTTAGTTTGACACACTCATAGGAAAGGTAGAGTCATCGAATGTGGCACGCACATTGACAAGACCTATGGCTATATGCGAACCCAATTTCATGATTCTAGCTTTCACATAAGTATGTGAAAAATAATGTAAAATGATGAAAATGTACCCTAATTTCACCCCATTCAAATATTGTAACTCAATCGAACCCATAAATATGTGAGATACGAGAAAATGTCTTAACACCAAACATGTAGAGCGATAAAAGGGACGTCTGAGGGTGCAAACCGTTTGTTGGTATGATGTACCGTTTAGGAGCAGTAAATCTCGAAATGAAGATTTGCACTTTCAAACGTGCCCATGCTTATCTGTCATCTATATAAATATAATGGAAACGACCGTCTGTCTATACATTGGCTATTTTGGCGGAATTTCCGTACAGTTATCCGTTTCAGTTGTAATAATGACCATCTGCATATTTCGTAACTTTGGTGTCTGTTTGTCGGTTTGATTGTATGAGTTTTTATAACTTGAAAACTACTGAATATATTTCTACCAAACTTGATATTTAGAATCCACCTGTCCTTGTGTAGGTTTTAAGGCCAATGTTATTTCTGAATACCTAAATTTACTGGGGGTTTATCCGAAACCCGAACCATGATTTTGTAGTTTCTCAAAATATGTACATCCGAAATTAATCGAAATCTACAATCCTTAATGGAAACCCATTTATAAAACTTTTGTTCTCATGTGAATTTTTCGACAGGAGGATTAATAATTCAGATATCATGAACGGTTGGTTTTGCAGGTTAAGTCCAGCGGACGTAGCCAAAATGTGTCGTACGTGGAGCAGATTCCTTATCTATCGATAGAAATAAAATCGTAACGACTGTGTGTGCCTGTATATTGACTATTTTGGTGAAATTTTCATACAGATACCCGTTTGAGGAGTAATAATGATCGCCTGCATATTTTTGGTTTAATTTCCTGAATGTCATAATTTTTACCCCCTCACCCAAAATCCAGATTGCAGCATAATCTGCCAGACAAGCAAGAAAATTAAAATTTGGCAAAATTATACGTTTCAGCCTGTAACGAACGAAAAACTTCACAGATCTTTAATTTTTTTCATTTTTTATCCCCGAAGAATATCGACATATGGAAGCAATTTTAATTATGGTGCAGACCTTCGTTTCGAGGTATTTCGTGGGATAAACGGGAAGTCCTATCACATAACAGATGGCACAATCTTCGTTGAATTAGGAGTGATCTTCAACCTTGGTCTTATGACTTTTTGTCGTATCTGTATCGCTTATACGACAGATTCGTCTCTGTTTCTCGATTTTAAGTAAATTTGGACTCTTTAATTATATAATTCATACTTTAAATCACTTACAGTAAAGATAGTATGATCAAACTCTACACGAACATTGGCCCACCCAGTACCCGTATGTGAGCCAAATGCAATATCACATAATTATCCGAAAAGTAATGCAGTGTAAGATAATCTTACACAAATTTCAACATATTCAACGTTTCTGACTCAACCTGACCCATGAATAGATGAGATGCGAGAAAATATCATAGGACCAGCCATTTCGATCGCTAAATACTGCGCCTTACGGTACAATCCTTTGTCAATATGACGTACCGTTTAGCAGCAGTTAATCTGTAAATGAAGGTCTGCAATATTGTAAACATTCATATACTTACGTATGTCCATCTATATATATTCATTGATGTGGATTTGCAGCGATCGTGAAAGGGTGTGTCTGCTATTGTAATCAGTACTCCCTACACCGACTTTGACTGCTGTCAGTAGGAATGGGGTCCTTCTCCAACTCCTGTGTAACTGGCATTAGTAAGGAGGGCCTACCATTTTAATGAATAATTCACTTCTCGATTTGTCTTGTAGAAGGCAAGGGATCATGCAGTTTTGTTCAAAAGTCCCCTACCCTATTGTGTTTGGCTCTAGACCAGGGTGCCCGCCATTATAAACAAATGTTCCAATCTAAAATTTGACTAGCATTAGGCATAGTGGCCTGCTATTTTCATGGAAACTCACTAATTCTGTGTGTCTGGCAGTAAGCTGGCTGACAGCAGTAAAAAGGGCCTGTCATTATAATGATAACTGCAAAACTCAATTTTGACTGGTGGTAGGGAAGTTGCCTGCTATTATAATAAAAACTGCTCAACTGTAATCTGTCTGAAAGTAGGAAATGGGTCTGCCATTGTAACTAAAACTTCCCAAATCGATTGTGACCGCGCAGTAGGCAATGGGCCCTGCAATTATAATGTAAACTTGCCAACTCGATTGTGAATGGCAGTAGGAAAGTGAGCCTGCCGTTATCATCACAACTCCGCAACCCTCACTTTACATTGGAAACAACGTATGGGGACCTCCCCATGCTATTTCTCGGATAAGGCTAAGAGACATGCAATTTTAAAACGACATCATTTACTGCACGCACAGTATTTACGTCGATATCCGTATACAATGTAGAATACCGTAGCGAAGCACAGGTACATTTGCTAGTATGCAATAAGACAGTTCATTAGGGTAAGAGTGGGCATTTAAAACAACATTTCAACAGTAATCTTTCCAGTTACCACCAACAAGTTCCATTTGGTAGAAACCAGAAAGTTAAACAAATGAAAGCTTCGTGTTTTGACAGACTGTAAAAATCTTAAAAGTTACGGATACATCATGTTGACAATTAAAAAGAATGGCTGAATTGTTAGCACATTACAAAAGAGTCAAAGTGGATATGAACATCAGAGGGTGAATCAGCGTGTTTTAACGCTAGGCTGCATTGCTTGCTACCAAATTGCCTGCAATCCTTGCTACAGATACCAACCCATAAAATAGAACATTCCGCATACGACAGAATGTGTTCATTACTTATCGTCCACAGCGTTCACAACTGAATGTTGCCCCGGCTCGTTTCTTTCAAGTGCATGTGCGCGCACGTGTGTGTGTGCGGGGGGAGTCCAGGTGAGTACTTTCGTCAGCAGCAAGGATAATTGGAAGTTCGGGAAAGTGCGAAGGAACATGGGAAGTAGTCACTATTTCGTCATTATGGATTCACAGAGAAGAGTGAAAAACGCATAAGTACGATTAACTTTGGTACAGAAACCAAAAGGAACCGTAGCGTTCGGACCTACCCAGTATTTCGGTATACCCAGAATATCATATTCTCCAGCAGTGCCATGGAACCTAGAGCCATCTGAAGAAGCATCTGTGACGAGATCCGTTGGTCCATCTAGAGTGTTACAAAGGAAAAGATCTGCAACAAATTATGTAATGTAACAGAGCTATAATTATAGCTTTTTATGTATGTGCCTAATTTCAATGTTTCACATGTCTTGAAGTTAGTTCTCATTACTTATTCAATTATAGATTTCTAAATCCTTTCTTAAATCGAAAGTACTTGTGATTCAAGAGCTCATTAATTTTCTATGTAAGTTAGGGAGAGATTGTAATGACGTTTGAACCCTCCACATAGCTGTATAACTGTACTTTGCTTAAGGTTAACTTTCGAGTATTCTAACAATCGAAATAAAACAGAGTTAATGTCCTCGTTTACTGATTTTATAATTAAGTGCTTGCTTATGTTAATTTAAAGAGAACTACGTGAAAGGTACAGAAAATAAGGTGTACTTTCTCATGAAAAGTTCCTAATACCAAATCGAAAATATAATCAGGCAGACGTCCTTTCCGCATTCAGCCTCTAAGCTTCTGTATATGAATAAGCATCTCAACGACCCTCTGTTTCGAATTAGCAGTGCGGCTTCTTCTCCTTGTAAGTCTCTTTGGAATTATCAAATACTATGTCATAATTGCCCCCTAGTGCTCCAAGTGATTCATTTATAAAATATGCTGGACTCCATTCTTCTTCTTTGTAACCTATCTTATTCGTAGCAATAAACGTTATCTGCAAACACATCAGACATGCTTATGCTAGTTGGAGTCTTTACGAATCATATTATAAACTAGTAAATTTCACGCTGTGGACTTGGCTCATTCGACCCAGATAAATAAAACGTTGTCTGGTTTCTAGTCCAATACACACCGAAGCGTTAAAAGATAAATTTTTCATAAGTTGCTCCAGAATTTGCACTATATTTTGTTTAGGACGAATCTCTTCTGTCCGTGACTTAACCTCTGAGAATCCTTTTACGACTTGAGGTACATCTCAGATGACAAGTATTATAGATTGACATCGTTTTCTCATCAAACACAAAATTAAGCAGCATGTAACCGAAACATTCCACCACATGCCCCCGTTAAGACGACCGCTCTTACGAACAAATTTCGATGGGAACGTCGCCGAGCAGAAGTCCATACCGAATGGCTTGTGATTACCACTTGTTTGGTCTTATGTAGGAGCCAGATGACTATTCTCTAAACAATGTATTTCGGCTCTGTGGTATCACTGTATGCAGGTTCACTGGAGCTGATTTTAAACTATAACACTCTGTTGCCGTCAGTAACTTTAGCCACGTGTTTATTTGACCGTATCTTTAAAATTCTGCTGAACAATTTGTTCTACATAGCATTATTTCGATGTTTGGAACTGGAATGTTGCTTTTATGACAAATAGATGTAATAATTAATTAGGAGAAACGATATGATCGTCTCTATACAAGTGACGGGAGCATTGCTTCTCGTTCTCTTCTTTTACTTTCTTCTTCGCTGTATATTGACCACAGCGGTGGGTCTATTAATCGTTGGCTTTAAGCATTGTTACTACTGGCCGCAGGTTCGTTGTATTTGGTGGCACATACAGGAGATAATTCCTTTTCATTGGCTTCTGGTGCTACTATAGCCTATTTATGTAAACAGACTCCTGCAGGAAATAGTTCCGACCCTGAAGCATCAGTTAACAGTGTTACCAGTGAAATAGGACAAAGTATATTATTAACATTATTTTCATGCTTGTTATAGATGTAGCACTGCCTCAGCATGGCGCATTTATACGAGTATATGATGAAACCAAATGTAGTGTGGATATATTCGTACATACGTAATCGAGGATATTTTTACGTATGTCTGGCTCACGAGGAATCGAAGAAAACCGTCTGCCCCTAGATTAATACTTACCATCATGCCCAGAGAAAAAAAGTCCTTTTATTGACAAATTTTCAACATTATTACTTATTCATTGACCTCCATGAATGGTTTGCCATTAACTTTTATTTCCTCATTTCATTTTATACTACCATTTTAAGTAGACTTATCTGAATGGTGCTATTAGTTTCAAGCGAATATGTGTATAAGGTACTTAAGTTCGGACAGTGAATTACTGGCTTCCCTTCCAGTCCGATGACCATTTTTAAAACGGTATGTGGGTACAGTGGTATCACTACGGGTTTTATTTTATATTATTACAACAAGTCCGAATTACAGGTCATTCTAACGATTTAACGTCTTATTCTGCCATCAGTTCAGAAATGTGATAAGTTCTCCTTTTCTTTATTTATAAATACACTGAAATATGATGTAGTATTTGCAATCATTTAAACGTTATCTGATGCGCTAATGGAACTCAAAAAAGTGTAAAAAAGATGACCTTCGATATAAAGGGGTTAATGTGGAGAATAAATACAGTAAATATCTATAATACAATCGATTTTATATTGATTTTGTCAATAGCATTGGTGGTGCTGTGTGGTGTAATTACATGAGTAAACCGATGTGTGCAATACAGAACTCAAAAAGGGACATCATTCTATGTGCAGTACGTGGTGTTACTACTTGGTTTCTGGTACGATGTGAATGGGATTATAAAGTAGGATTTCTGAACAAATGGCTCTTTATGAGAGTAAAGCTAGTAAGAAGATGGTTGAAAGGGATACAAGAGGTAACTTGTCACAATTATTTGCCAGCGCAGTTTTTCCTGTGAGGATGTACATGTTTGAGGAATTATATGTGCCTTTCCTAATGCCAATCCTATGCGGAGGGAATTATTCACTATTGCGTGTTTATGTGGTGGTTCACAGCAATGTGTTGCGTGTAAACACAGGCACCCAGTACTCGAAAAGTTAAATCTCCGGGACTCAGCAATATTCCACCTCCAGCCCTAAGACGATCAGAAGCTCTCCTAAAGGTTTGGAAAAAACATTCAGCAGAACCCCCAACTACCCATCCATCAAGATATTACACACACTGAACATCAACGACTGAACTCAAGGAAACCACCCTGGCGTACAGCAATGGAACTTGAAAGAACATCTTTTCATATTAACAGTTCATGGAAAGCCCAGTGGGATCAGTCTTCAGTAGTCAACAAACATCAAGTTGAGAATCCTTCTAAGCGTGTACAAGGATTTGATCTTCCAAGATGACAGTGAAGAATCATCAATCGGATAAGAACCGGACAAGGCAGATGTGGTTATCTATTGTGCAAATGGGGTTGTACTAGCTCTGCAGATTGTGATTGTGGTGTCACTTCGCAGTCAATCCACCATATTGTTGCTGATTGCCCAATTCGAGCTTTCAAAGGAACGCTAATGGACATTCACCGCACATCGGATGAAACAGTTGATTGGGTCAAAATACTAGACGTAGAGTTGTAGTATTGTACGGACTTGTGACTATGCACATTTATCCTGAAACTATATATATATACATTCATCATACGATAAATAAATAAATAAATTACCTGGAATCGACCACGAGGTTTTCTGAACCGAAGGTCATTACACTGAGCATTCATCTAAAGAGCCCAACTTATGTGAACTTTATGATACGGTACAGTAAGAAATAAAAAATTACAAGATTTTCATTTTTAGTACAGCTAATTTACGATAAGAAAGAGTGACGAACGAATTTACCCCGACTTCTCACATTATTATCTCTTGTAGTTAGTGTGAAGGTTAAGGACCACTTATGGTTCATCAACCAGTAGGCTATGTATGTACAGGCACACAATCTGTTGTAGACTGCGTGCATAAAATCGTGCAATTAAATAACATAGAAAAGAACAAATTAATTTTGCAGGTATAAGCACAGAGGTGAGTAATCCACATAAGAAATAGGCCTATATTATTTTGCAGGTTTCGCTCAATGTACTTTAAATTACTCCAGCTACTCTGACATAATATAATTCGTTATAACAATTTATCGACTTACTCTGTCATTACTTGTATTTTCTTAACATCGTGCGCTCCGAATTTCGATACATTCTCCTACGCTCTACATCGGAGGGCAATAAAAATTTAAATAAATATTCCAGTTAAATACATTGTTTTCAGATATTTATAACTTATTTAATGGGAAACAACAAGAATGAAACCGAACTGACGCATACGGCACTGACTCGTCCATTAGATGAATCTGCTCTCATCTCTCTCTTCGTGCGAATGCGATTTTTATCATACTAGGTTGTTGTATTCATAGGCTTATTTGATTCGTAACTTTTTATGAATTACGGTAATGTGTGCTAAAGCCTCACTTTTGATGATTAAAGTAACCCCAAAATATATTATAAAAACTAGCAAATGTACCCGTGCTTCGCTACGGTATTCTACCTTGTATTCGGATTTCTACGTAAATTATTGTACACACAGTGAGAAATATTATATTAAATTGCATTTCTCTTAGCGCTATCCGAGAAGCAAAACGGAGAGGACCCCATACCTTGTTTTCCATGTAAAGTGGGCGTTGGGGAGCTTCGATGATAATGGCTGGCCAAATTTTCTACTGTCATTTACAATCCAGTTCGGGAGTTTCTACTATAACGACAGGCTCATTTATCAACTGCGATTCAGATTAGAGATGGGTAGTTTTCGTTACAAAGACATGTCCCTTTTAATAATGCCAGTCACAATCGAATTGGAGTGATTTGATTATAATCGAGAAATGCAGCACTATCTAACCTATAAGGGATCGAGATAGGACAATAATTCATAGGAACAAAGTTGTAGATCTCTCCAAATTGAATAGCAATTGTGCACTTACCGTTTAGCCACCAATTAACCCGAAACGATGGTATGCACCATCGTTAAAATTGCCTCCATATCTCGATATTTTTCGGGTCCAAAAAGTTACACATTTGAAGAACTTGGAATTTTTCCTCAAGGAAAGAGTGTCCAGGTTTCGGAATTAGCACTCGCATACACACGGAGAAATTAATGGAAAAAAATACAGCTAAGAAAGTCGTCATTAATTGAAAATAGGATGATAACAGAGGACAGCCGGGTAGGACAAATATGTTAATACCAAGTGGATGTATCGGAAAATGAAATGTCCCTTACTACATTTTGATTATATGAGTTATATATGAAAGAAATGGGTAAAAGAGAAGAAATTTAGGTGCAGGGATTCTTACGTAAACAGATAAGAAAACGACATGGTGTTATTACTTAAGCCTAAAGAGGTAAGGCAGAGGCAAATAATTAAAGCAGAAAACAGAAGATAAATACAGTAACACAATGCAGAACATGAAACTCGCAGAAAATTGTAATATTCTCCGTCAGTTGAAGAGTAAGCCAAATTATGTGTTGTTTATAATGAGATGTTTCATACATAGTCCATAGATTTTACATAAAATCAATAGTATGAGAGAAAATGGAAGATACCTGTTCTAGTTTTGTTATAAACCCCCAGTCTATTGAGAGATTTTTACATGATATGCATATGTAATCCTTCCAATGGACGAATATACCCTAAATATGAAGTTTGGTCGAGATATATTTAGCCCTTTTACCGTGATGGTGGAACAGATAAACCGACGCGAAAGCTAAAAACTGATACGGTCTTGAGTTAACCTGCAACGGATAAATATCTGAAAAATTGACAAAACAAACTAAATTAAAGACAGCGGATACTCTACAACTTTATTTATATAGATAAATAGAAATGGCAGAAAATTTAGGCAAAATATATTCACTGTTACTCATGTATCACTGCCTAACAGGAATAACTTAACTGTTACAGGAAAAGTAATTTCGCAGTAAATGGACAAAGTTGCAGCTTAAGAAGGGAAATGGGTAACTCGATTCACACTGAAAGTAAAACAAGATTAATATAAAGAAAGAACGAAATGTACTGCCACACTTGCACGAATCGTTCCGAAAGAAAACACAAGCTCGCAAAGGAGAAGGTGTCCTATGAAGGATGTTACAAATACCAAACTAGGTCTTCAAGATTTCTTTCTATACCGCCTTTGAATAAAGTAACTTCTCTATGCCCTACATTCTTTCTCTCAGGATTCGTAAGACTAATGAAGAATGAAAGCAAAAGTACTTCAATTGCAGGCTTTAACAAGGATTGTATGTAATCCTGAGATCGATTCAAACTAAATAAGGGGTATGCAATTCGAATTCTGGCGTACAATTGTCACAGCCAGTGCTGTTCTGTGTATTTGGCGTTGAAATCCGATTTGCTTCGAAGATCATCAACGTGTAGGTTTGCCAACAAGAGCTGCTACGCAAATGTGTTCCCATCAATCAATGTTTGAAGGACAACAATGTCTAATCACTATTACCTGGAACGGAACCCTGAAGCAACAGCGTAATCCTCTCAGATGCTCTGTGTAGAGGCTCACGTATGACATTGTTGTCGGTCCCTTTAACCACCACAATCGATCAACACTCCTGGCACAATAGATTTAGTAATCCCGTATGACCATTGTCAATTGTGAACATTATAAGTAACTGCATTAGTGCTAAATGCGTTTCTCCCGCTTAATTATTTAATTAATCTCCAGGCCAGTATATTAATAGCTACACTCTGAAACAAATGTCCAGAATTCCTTGGTTTATGACGATAGGAATTTCTAAACATAAAGTAATAGTGAAATATTGATCATTCACAGGATATAAAATAATTAAAGTATACAGACAAAACTAAACGATTTTTTTAATTTTACTATTATTTTAAACTAATGTTGTAGAAAGGGGCGTCTGGTGCTTGCCTAAAGCCCCCGTCTTTAACAGAGCCATGGAAGGATTTTGACATTTGGGAAGTCGACAAGGTTCAATCAGCTTCGTGAATAAAAATGATAACCTCCACCAATCAATGGACAGAGAGAACCCAATAATGAAAGCCTACAGAGCTGTCGGAAAGGTCATGCTGGCCTGTCTCCACAGTCACTGCAGACGATATAACTGAACAATCAGTGAGACCCTGAGGAACCTGAGGTTTGTTAGCTCTAAACCTATTCTCGCCATCATTTATTTGACATATGAAAACAAATATGAGAGAACGTTACATTTCTAAATTCTCATCAGTAACCAAGCAGTTGAGTAGGATTGTCTATCCCTGAGTTTCAACCATTTAGTCTTCTTGTAGAATGATGTTCCATGACTGTCTTTACGAATATTTCAAATGAAATGTGCGGAGGCATTCTGAACAGGCTTGGGATTCTCAGTATAATTTTGAAGATAACGAGGGATGAGAGCAGAAGCACCTCAATTGTGGGCTTATATTTATTTCGTGCGAGGGAGTATGAGTGTAAGTCATGTTATATTGGATCCTCATAGTACAAATCACTGATTTAATTTTCAACAGTTAGCAGAAGAAAACATGGAAATACAATTTTCTGAAAAATGTTGATGTAGGTCCATTCATGACAAGCGCTCTGAAATTAATATCGTTTCTGTTTTTTAAACTTCAAACTTATGTCCTGAAATTCAGCTACTTTTGACCTATAGTCTTTAGCCCTAGCATTAAAGATATATCAGCCAAGTGAAGGCTCACATGGAGTGCTAGTGTGTAGTATTAAAACTCATTCCATTCGCGGGACACCATATTGAGGTCAAGGAGCCATACGGTGTGAATTAATAACATTACACTCGAAGATAAGTCTGAGATAAGTTAAAATTGTAATGGAGGGAGACAGTTGAGTGTGTATTGTAGATTATTCATCTACTTCTTCCTCAGCATGGTTAATTCCACTTGTATGAGGTCCATATTTGCTCTGCTCTGAACCATCCCTTTCAAAAAACCCTGCTGATTCATACTTTATTGAATACTGTCCGTCCATCGTCTTCTAAGTCTTCCTAGACTCCTTTTCTCTGGTGGCAGCAGTTCAGTCATATTTTCATCTTTATAATCTTGATCTATGCTCCTAACGTGATTATACAATCTGAGCTCAGCATTTCTGACTTTCTTTGAAACTTGAACCACGTTAAGTCTTCTCCTAATCATTCCATTTCTCATATTGTTCAACGTTGAAATATCACTGTAGATTACGTCACTATAACAAAAAACAACATGAAATACCATGGTTTGGATCAAAATCTAACACACAAGAAAATAAATTTCGACGAAACTGAAGGAATATGCCTGAAACTTTTTTAATCAAATATTCGTTATGAAAGGACTAACAGAGATAATTTTCCTTAAGCATAAGGATGTTTTTAACACTTTTGGGATCCTTGAATGCAGATACGTTTACAACTAAAGGAGGAATATCACTCTTAGAAACGTTTCATAAAGTGTACGGAATAAATTGTGAATAATTTATGTTGTTTACGTCAAGGTTTAAGTGAGATTAAATACGGTACCAATATACAATTTACATGAAAAATGCTGAATACAGTCTCTTTTCCTCTGGTTATCTCTATCATTCCGACAGAGCTATGAGTTACGGAGAATATACATTTTAATATCCTGTAGAATAGGCCTACATTGTTTGTTAACACACTATGCTAAACTAGAAAGGAAGCTGATGATATCGAAGTCGTTTCCCATCAATTTCAATAAATTTACATCTAAAGATGTTGTTTGATATGATGAGAGAGCTCAGAATTGGAAGATGATTTCTTCGAATTTAGGACGCTGTAGTCTTTTGTTCCCATTTTGAACAAATAAGTTAATATGGGAAGGGCACCTGATTCAGAAAGTGATGGAACCAACTAGAGGGAAGAATATTCTGGATGTGGTGCTGGTAAAGCCAGATGAGCTCTATAGAGAAACCGAAGTAATAGATGGTATTAGTGATCACGAAGCTGTTTATGTGGTAATTAAAAATAAATGTGAAAGAAAGGAAGGTCTTAAAAGTAGGACTGTTAGGCAGTACCATATGGCTGATAATACAGGCAAGAGGGAGTTTTTAATAAGTAACTATGATCGGTGGAAAACGGTAAATAAAAATGTAAACAGACTCTGGGATGGGTTTAAAGCAATTGTTGAGGAATGTGAAAATAGGTTTGTACCTTTAAATATGGTAAGGAAAGGTAAAGATCCACTATATTATAACAGGGAAGTAAAGAGCCTGAGAAGGAAGTGCAAGTTGGAAAGAAATATAGTTATAAATGGCTGTGGAAGTAAGGAGAAATTGAAGGAACTTACTAGGAAATTGAATCTAGCAAAGAAGTCAGCTAAGGATAACATGATGGTAAGCATAATTGGTGGCCACACTAATTTTAGTGATAAATGGAAGAGTATGTATAGGTACTTTAAGGCAGAAACAGGTTCCAAGAAGGACATTCCAGGAATAATTAATGAACAAGGGAAGTTTGTATGCGAGGATCTTCAAAAGGCAGAAGTATTCAGTCAGCAGTATGTAAAGATTGTTGGTTACAAGGATAATGTCCAGATAGAGGAGGTGACTAATACTAAAGAAGTCTTCAAATTTACCTATGACAGCAATGACATTTACAGTAAGATACAAAAGTTGAAAACTAGAAAAGCGGCTGGAATTGATAAGGTTTCGGGGGATATGCTAAAGACAATGGGTTGGGATATAGTACCATATCTGAAGTACTTGTTTGATTATTGTTTGCATGAAGGCACTTTGCCAAATGAATGGCGAGTTGCTATAGTAGCCCCTGTATATAAAGGAAAGGGTGATAAACATAAAGCTGAAAATTACAGGCCAGTCAGTTTGACATGCATTGTATGTAAGCTTTGAGAAAGCATTCTTTCTGATTATATTAGACATGTTTGCAAAATTAATAACTGGTTTGATAGAAGGCTGTTTGGGTTTAGGAAACGTTATTCCACTGAAGCCCAACTTGTAGGATTCCAGCAAGATATAGCACATATCCTGGATTCAGGAGGTCAAATGGACTGTATTGCGATTCACATATCTAAGACATTTGACAGGGTAGATCATGGGAGACTACTGGCAAAAATGAGTGCAATTGGACTAGAAAAAGGATTGACTGAATGGGTGGCTCTGTTTCTAGAAAATAGAACTCAGAGAATTAGAGTAGGTGAAGCTTTATCTGTCCCTGTAAAAATTAAGATGTGAATTCCTCAAGGCAGTATTATTGGACCTTTATGTTTTCTTATATATATCAATGATATGTGTAAAGAAGTGGAATCAGAGATAAGGCTTTTCGCAGATGATGTTATTCTGTACAGAGAAATACATAAGTTACAAGATTGTGAGCAGCTGCAAAATGACCTCGATAATGTTGTGAGATAAACAGTGGGCAATAGTATGATGATAAACGGGGATAAAAGTCAGGTTGTGAGTTTCACAAATAGGAAAAATCCTCTAATTACTGCGTTGATGGGGTGAAAGTTCCCGTTGGGTATCATTGTAAATACCTAGGTATTAATATAAGGAAAGATCTTCATTGGGGTAATCACATAAATATGACGAGCCGCTCGACTAAGTGGTATGTTCCGAGCTGTCAGTGGAGAGATGGCGTGGGAGGACACCAGTAGACGAATAAGTTTGGATGGTGTCTTTAAAAGTAGGAAAGATCACAATATGAAGATAAAGTTGGAATTCAAGAGGACAAATTAGGGCAAATATTCATTTATAGGAAGGGGAGTTAGGGATTGAAATAACTTACCAAGGGAGATGTTCAATAAATTTCCAATTTCTTTGCAATCATTTAAGGAAAGCCTAGGAAAACAACAGATAGTGAATCTGCCCCCTGGGCGACTGCCCTAAATGCAGATCAGTAGTGATTGATTGATTGATGGTTTTTTTTACCTCTTTCCTTCAAATTCAAAAGAACTAAATCTTGAATCTTAATAAGAAAGTTGACCTCAAGTTATTGGTTAAGGGTCAAGTGAAATCAGCATCACCGGAGCGTAATTTCGTTCCATTTCTTTTGAAGGAAATTCAAACCACGTCCCCATGAGTGTGGCTGAGACGAAGACAGTCAGTTGTCACCCAATGGCGATATATACTGTATCAGTTAAGTGCCGCCTCACGTGGAGTAGGCCCTACTAAAACTCACTCCATTCGGGGGACACTAAATTGAGGTCAAGGGGCCATGTAGTTTTGAATTACTAACGTTTCACTCGAAGATAAGCCTGACAATGAGATAAGTTCAAATTTTAACGAAGGGAGACTATTGAATGTGTAATATATTGTGATGATTTAATGAACAGTGTACAATACTGTTCGTGATTATTCGTTTAAATCTTGATACTGAAATACATGTGAAGTCACGGATTATTCCTCTATTGTGTAAGATATAATAATTGTCGAAAGACAGATACCAGAATTTTCAGTTATGTTAGGAGTATGCAAAGAACATACACAGTTGAATCACATTGTGATTAATAGCTGATTAACCACCAGGTGCAGCACAGACAGCAGCTACATGGGCTGAGAGTGATTCAAGAAGTTATTGGTAGGTCGCCACAGATAGCTGGGGGGGGGGGGCATCTGCCAGAATCATACAGGTGCTGAAGTGTGAGTGGCAGAGGATTCATAGTGTAAACGGGATAAAAAGTCAGTTTGCTAGTTTTAATTACTGTGTTGGTGGGATGAGAGTACCTCATGGAGAATCACCGTAAGTACCCATGTGTTTAAATAAGACATGATCCTAATTGGGATAATAATCTTAACAAAGTTTTTAAGAAAGGTTACAGATCTCTTTACATGGTCATGAAAGTATTTGGGGGTTTTGCTAGCCTAAGGCTCTAAGGGAAAGGGCGTAGGCCAATACGGCTCTGGTAAGACACCAATTAGAGTATGGTTCCAGTGTATGGGAGTATGGAACTCACACCAGGACTACTTGGTACGAGAACTGGAAAAGATCCAAAGGAAAGAAGCAGTGATTTCCTTCAAAGGAGTCACGTCAAGAAAATGATGCAAACTTTGGGCCGGGAAGACTAGGGAGTGGGGGGGGGGGGGGGTAAACGATGCTGTCAGTGAAGACTTGACGTTGAATGTTGTTAGTAGACGAATAACCTTGGGCGGAGCTTTCAAAAGTAGGACATATCATAACAAGAAGATAAAGTATGAATTCCAAAAGCCAAATTGGGACGAGGACGAAAGGATTCGAATAAATTATAAAGGAAAATGTTCGATAAATTTCCAAGTCATTTGAAAACGTTTGAACATCTTGATAAACAATTGTTAGAGAATCTGCCACCTGGGTGACAGCCCTGAATTCTGAACATCGATTGATTGATTGATTGATTGATTGATTGATTGATTGATTGATTGATTGATTGATTGATTGATTGATTGATTGATTGATTGATTGATTGATTGATTGATTGATTGATTGATTGATTGATTGATTGATTGATTGATTGATTGATTGATTGATTGATTGATTGATTGATTGATTGATTGATTGATTGATCGATTGATTGATACATGAAGGTTGAGACAGTACCACAAATCGTCAATTGAGAACAATTGTCGACGATAAGAAGGCCAGAGGAGTATTTGGAAGCACTGTCGGACATTTTTAGCATTGAGGAATGTCGTATTGTCTTGTTGGAATATTCCGTCCCCACTAATGATGATCATAAGCATGGAAGGGTGGACGTGATCTGCAAGGGTTGATTCATAAAAAACAGGTCATAAATGCCTTTCGCATGGATGAGTCGTCCCAGAGAATAGCACGTAAAGTTCTTCCTCACCATAATACTGTCACCATATGCTTGTGTTCTACCAAAGATAGCTGCGAAGTGAATACTCTTCACATTTTCTGCCTGACACTCCAAAGTCCAACCGTTCAATGAAGCATAGAATGGGGATTATTGGATGAGATATTCTTTCACTGAACTGGAGGTCGAATACCCATGCTGCCTATGAAATTTACTCTCTTTCTACCTGTATATCTCCGTCAGCATAGGTGCAATGACTATCTGTTTGCTTAGGAGAAAACACTACACACAAATAATATTGAGTTGTTACACCGTTACTTCATAAATCAGATGGTACATACAGTACAACTTAGAGAAGTCTTGTTTCTCTGGTTGAATCTTATGTATTACATTGTGAAGTAACATATTCGCTGATTGAACGGAAATAAGCGTGTTAATGAACTCACCGTCCAGGTTATCAAGTGAAAATGGTTACTAATTTACCTTCATTGTCTATAATTTATTAACGTTCACATTCGGTAAGAATGTCATCTAGAAATTAGCTTCCGATCCTAACAATTCACCTATAACTTTATCCAAAAAAGCTAAACAATGGTTCATATATCAGACAAGGTGGTATGGTCATATATCACAATGAACTGAATTGCAGCCCGGATTTTATTATTTTGGTGGCCGTCACCACGATTTAATGAATAACTTGGAAGGACCTTTGACGTAAACCAAAATAACAACACCGGCCATGACACGGGATGTCTGTTATTTATGTATCTGAAGATTGGATTCTTGAGTATATCGTTCTTCACAGGCACAACAAAAGCCATTTCAGCACATTCGCTCGTTAATCATTTCCCGGTAGCAGCGTAGCAATAAATATTCTTTCAAAAAATTGTAATTGGTTCTTGCCTCACCGAAGCCTTAAAAAGAAGGGATATTCTCCGATTTTCAACCTTCTACACCACCGATCAATATATCACAGCATATGCCCGGTCCTCTATCGGAAGCAAGCTTACATTGCTACTAAGGGACTTCTAAAACAGTATAATTTCATTCATTATTAGTAATATTATTTCAATATAATTTCTAAATTTAGTTTATAAATGCTACGTCTATTGGTAATTAACACATAGTGTTGAACCAAAAATTACTTACTCTATTACCCAATTTATGAGGACAGATGTTTATGTTTAATATACTTGGAACTGCAATAATTCTCATTCGAATTAGTCTGTGTTCTTTATCGGTACTAATCCATTCCATCGAACCATGTTACTAGGCCAGTAAGATCGCTGGTCAGGAGACTACACAAGTGAAATAGGCGAAATGTAGGAATTGATTCACTAATGAGTAGCTGAAAAAAGGTAAGTTACTGTGACCAAGGTAACAAACACACACCACGTCAATGACCATTACAGAAGCGAACGTTTACGTGCTAACAGCTTCGGTAGATGATGTTCAAAGCTAAGTACTGAACTAGGAGGTTGAATATTTAATATAATATAAAAAGTAGATCAACAATGTATTACTCAGGTTGCTGTGAATTTTACCCCAGTCATCGAAACGGTGTAGCCATCTCAGTATCTCAGCTCTTGGTCAAGTTTTTTCCGACTTGTACTTTATTCACAACATTGTATACTCCTTCAACTATATCAACACCCAAAGAACATCCAACTTAGATGTAAACCTCAACTGTCATTAATATGCAAGTGGAATTATAAAAAAAAAACGAACAGAAGAACTAATAGGAGCCTTGAAGGAGCATAACATAAATATGATTTGGGCAGACACGAAAGCAAAAATAGGTCAAGGATGGGTTTGTAAGATCGTTTGACAAGGTGAACTAGTTCAGAAAATCGAAAGGGGTGGTCGATTATTTCAGTTCTGCCAAGACACGAGACTATCTAAACCTCCGACAGTGGTTTAATATCATGATGATAATAATTACCAGGTGTATGCATATGTTGTTGCCAGTTTTTGTAGTAAATAAAACACGCAATTTTCAAGGGAAATTCAATTTTTGTGTATTGATCATCGACTTCTACACACTTCGCCCATCTATCAGGTAGGTTATGAATACCATGCCAGAAAAACGGCCTGTCTTTTGTGAAAAATCATTTGTGGAGCCATTTTCCAACTTCCTCGAAATTGCTGAAGTGCTGCTTTGCGAGCGCGCGCCCCATTGATGCGAAGAAGTGATAGTCATATGCGCCAGGTCGGAGAAGTATGGCGGGTGCGGAATAATGTCCCTTTCAAGCAATTTCAAGGTGTCTTTCACTGGTTTTGCTGTGTAAGAAGGTACATTGTCCTGTAAAAAAAAAAATCACTTTGCCATATCTTCTGGCCCATTCTGGTCGTCTTTCGATATATGCGTGACTTAAATTAATTTGTTGGCGATAGCGTTGTGCATTAACTGTTTCGCCGGGCAATTGCTCGTCTTCCGGTCTACCAGAGCGCGCTGTCTTTCACATTGAAATCACAAAGATTAAATTGTCAAAAACATATCTCACATGTTCTAATCGACGGAGCGTGTTCACCATATGTGTCCACCAGCAAACGATGACTTTCTACAGCCTTTTTCGTTTATCAATCAATCAATCAATCAGTCAATCAATCAATCAAGCAATCAATCAATCAATCAATCAATCAATCAATCAGTCAATCAATCAATCACTACTGATCTGCATTTAGGGCAATCGCCCAGGCGGTAGATTCCCTATGTGTTGTTTTCCTAGACTTTTCTTAAAAGATTGCAAATAAATTGCAAATTTATTGAACATCTCCATTGGTAAGTTATTCCAATCCCTAACTCTCCTTCCCATATATGAATCTTTGCCCTAATTTGTCCTCTTGAATTCCAACTTTACCTTCACATTGTGATCTTTCCTACTTTTAAAGACACCACTCAAACTTATTCGTCTTCTGATGTCCTCCCACGCCATCTCTTCACTGCCACCTCGGAACATACCACTTAGTCGAGCAGCTCGTTTCCTTTCTCCGAAGTCTTCCCGGCCCAAACTTTGCAACATTTTTGTAACGCTACTCTTTTATCGAAAATCGCCCAGAATAAATCGAGCTGCTTTTTTTTTTATTTTTTCCAGTTCTTGAATCAAGTAATGCTGGTGAGTGTCCCATACACAGGAGCCATACTCTAGTTGAGGTCTTACCAGAGACTTATATGCCCTCTCGTTTACATCGTTACTAAAACCCCTAAATGCCCTATAACCATGTGCAGAGATCTGTACCCTTTATTTACAATCATAGTTCTGTGATTATCCCAATGAAGATCTTTCCTTATATTAAGACTTATGTATTAACAATGATCCCCAAAGGGAACTTTCGCCACATCATCGCAGTAATTAAAATTGAGAGGACTTTTCCTTTTTGTGAAACTCACAACCTGACTTTTAACCCCGTTTATTATCATACCATTGCCCACTGTCCATCTCACAACATTATCGAGGTCATTTTGCAGCTGCTCAAAATCTTGTAACTTATTTATTACCCTGTAGAGAATAACATCATCTGCTAAAAGCCTTATCTCCGATTCCACTTCTTTACACATATCATTGGTATATATATGAGAAAATATAAAGGTCCAATAATACTGCCTCAAAGAATTCCCCACTTAATTATTACAGCGACAGATAAAGCTTCGCCTACTCTAATTCTCTGAGTTGTGTTGTATAGAAACGTAGCCACCCTTTCAGTCACTCTTTTGTCTAGTCCAATTGCATTCATTTTTTCCAGTAGTCTCCCATGATCTACCCTATCAAATGCCTCGGATAGCTCAATCGCGATACAGTCCATTTGCCCTCCTGAATCCAGGAATGCTGGAATCCTACAAGTTGAGCTTCAGTGGAATAACCTTTTCTAAAGCCAAACTGCCTTCTACCAAACCATCATTAATTTCGCAAACATGTCTTATGTAATCAGAAAGAATGTTTTCCCAAATCTTATGTTATGCATGTCAAACTGACTGGCCGGTAATTTTCAGCTTTGTCCATCACCCTTTCCTTTATACACAGGGGCTACTATAGCTACTCTTCAATTATCTGGTACAGCTCCTTCATGCAAACAATAATCAAATAAGTACTTCAGATATGGTACTATACCCCCACCCATTGTCTTTAGGTTAAGCCCCGAAACCTTATCAATTCCAGCTCCTTTTCTAGTTTCCAACTTTTGTATCGTAGGCTACTGTAAATGCCATTACAAGTTGCTTTACGTCGCATCGACACGGAAAGGTATTATGGCGACGTTGGGACAGGAAAGGCCTAGGAATGGGAAGGAAGCGGACATGGCCTTAATTAATGTACAGCCCCGGCATTTGCCTGGTTTGAAAATGGGAAACCACAGAAAACCATTTTCATTGCTGCCGACAGTGGGGTTCGAACCCACTATCTCCAGGATGCGAACTCACAGATGGGCGCTCCTAACCGCATGGCCAACTCGCCTGGTAAATATCAGTGTTGTCATGGGTAAATTTTAATACTTCTTTAGTATTAGCCCCTCCTCTATCTGGACATTATCCTTGTAACCAACATTTCATACTGCTGATTGAATACTTCTGCCTTTTGAAGATCCTCGCATACACACTCCCCTTGTTTATTAATGATTCCTGGAATATCCTTCTTGGAACCTGTTTCTGCCTTAAAGTACCTATACATACTATTCCATTTTTCACTAAAATTCGTATGGCCGCCAATTATGTTTTCCATCATGTTATCCTTAGCTGACTTCTTTGCTAGATTCAATTTCCTAGTAAGTTCCTTCAATTTCTCCTTACTTCCAAAGCCATTTCTAACTTTATTTCTTTCCTACCTGCACCTCCTTCTCTGTTATAATATAGTGGATCTTTACCATTCCTTACCACCTTTAAAGGTACGAACCTATTTCCACATTCCTCGGCAATTGCTTTAAACCCATCCCATTGTCTGTTTACATTATTTTTCCGTTTGCCACCGATCATAGTTACTTTTTAAAACTCCCTCATGCCTGCTTTATCAGCCATATGGTACTGCCTAATAGTCCTAATTTTAATATCTTCCCTCCCTTCACATTCATTTTTACTACCACGAAACCGGACTCGTGATCACTAATACCATCTATTACTTCGGTTTCTGTATAGAGCTCATCTGGTTTTACCAGCACCAGAATATTCTTCCCTCTAGTTGGTTCCATGACTTTCTGAATCAGGTGCTCTTCCCATATTAACTTATTTGCCATTTCTTGGTCATGCTTACTGTCGTTCTCATCACCTTCCCAACTGACATTTGGTAAATTGAGATCACCCGCTACAATCACGCTCCTTTCCTTATCGTTTCCCACATAGCCGATTATCTTATCAAATAATTCTGAATCAGCTTCTGCGCTGCCCTTCCCCGGTCTGTACACTCCAAAGACATCAAGTTTCCTAATATCTTTAGAGATGAGCCTTACACCTAGAATTTCATGTTTGTCATCTTTAACATTTTCGTAGCTTACAAATTCTTCTTTTCCAGAATGAGTACTCCCCCTCCTACCATTCCTATCCTATCTCTACAATACACAGTCACACAGTCCAGTTCTGTGATAAAATTTCTGCATCCATTATATCATTTCTCAACCATGATTCAACTCCTATTACAATATCTGCTAAGTATATATTTATTAAACTACTTAATTATATTCCTTTCTTTACAATACTTCTACAGTTTAGCACTAAAATTTTTATGTCATCCCTACTTGATTTCCAGTTCCCCGTTCCCTTATCACTACTCCCTAGGTCACCCCTGTTCCCTGAATTAACTGTCTATAAACCTTCTAAACAAATTTACTAACTTATATGTACCAATGCGGTTCAAGTGACGGCCATCTGAGCGCAGATCCCTATCTTCTACTCACCCATTAGGATGTAGAAATCTCACTCCCAGTTTCCCACGTACACACTCCATATTCTCATTTATTTCCCCCAATCACCTTCCAGTCAGTATCCCTCCTACACAGTATTCCAATGATAACAATCTCATGTTCATAAAATTTTGCCCGTGCTGCATTTAATAATAAAAGCAATACGTGCAGCAAATGTTCGTTTTCAGGCACAAAGGTCGCGATGATCACTGAACGATACAACAGAGGCGCTAGTGTTTGGCGGACTCAACTTCTGTGTGTTCGTACTCGTAGGTTAATGTCAAACGTACAAACTGACGTACGTGTCAAATCATAAGTTGCGCACTGTTCGCTGGCGCCATCTCTTAGTGAAACCGGAAAAGACTTATGCATACACCTCGTAACAGCTCCCAAAACAGTGTTAGTGGTGTAGCAATATATCGAGAAGATGAAGTTAACTCAGGGAACAATCAGTTGTGAAGAGAGATGATTCCAGTTGATAATTTGGCTACGAAGACGTCAAACCAAGAAAATTATCATAAAGAGCCTGAATGATCTGGATATTCGAAACAGTGTATAGGACATTCTCGAAAACAAGTGAAAATCTGGAGAGAATACCTTAAATTAAAGCATATGAGACATGGAATGAGTTTAAGAATGAAAAAAATTATAGTTTTCAGTTAGGAATCTTAACTTCATGATAGAAAAATCATTGGCTGATCAGCGAAATTCTTAAGCTATTGAAACAACGGAGAGTTGGTTTATGTGAGCATCTAAAAACCATTTAGCAGAAAGATAATAGAAGCAAAAGAATTGTGGATTGACTAACATACCTTAGTAAGGAAATTGAAGATCTGGAAAAAACATGACAGCTCAGTCTGCATAACAGAGTGTGAGAGATAACGTTCACTTTCTGGAAACGAATGAACACGAAACTAGTCAACAATGAAAACAAACTTGTTGTGGTAAGTAGGAGCAAAAGAAAGTAAGGAAGAACTTCGTCACAGATGTTATCCAGAGGCACTCCTTCAAAACCTGAAAATATCGAAGCAGAAGAAGAAGAAGAAGATGGTCCAGTGATTCTCAAGGATGAGCTTATGCGAAGTAAAAAGAGGAAATGTCATTACACCAAATCAAATGTACGCAGAAATGGTTCATATGAATGACAATGACTTCATCTTGAAGAAACTTAACAACATCAACAACATAGGAAATAGGAAATATCCCTGCTGGGTGGGTGAAATACATCTTTATCAGCCTGCTAAAAAAATCGGATTCTAAATAATGTAATGATTTCTATCAGATACAGTTAATGAGTGACGCTCTGAAAGTGCTTTTAAGAACTCAACACACTCGCTTATTATGAAATATGAAGAAAAGCGTCAGCGAGATTTAGTTTGCATTTAGAAACGTCTTAGTACAAGGATCGCCCTGGTATCTAACCAAATTTAAGTTCAAAATTGTCTTTATTAATAAAAATTGTCCATGCTTGTTTCATTGTTTATGAAAGTCTATTGGAAACGTTGAACATTATATCCCTGACGTTACTGAGGAGACCAGGTTACAGAAAGGTGTTAGGAGGGGCTGTATATTTTCTCCAACCCTGTTTAACTTGTATTCAGAAGCCAATTTTCAAATCACTCTTGATGAATTTGATAAAGTAATCAGGATCAACGGGAAACAGATAAACGCTACTCATTGTGCAGATTACATCGTGATGCTCGCTAACATTTTAAGTACCGGTATTCAATTCCTTTTGAACAGAATCAGCAATGTAAGCACTGAGTATGGCCTTAAAATAAGGAAACAAAATCCATTGCAATATGCAAATAGAACAACTGCAATGCTTTAATCAGCATAAGCAGAAACGACATTCAGAAGGTGTCAAATTTCTCCATGCTGATCGATTTTTCGCCAGCTGCGAGGCCTTGAGTAAGGAGTTTCCAGCAGGTGTCATCCGAATGACCCCCTTGAAATATGGTGGAAGCATTTCAAGAATGTCCGGGTGACCTTCATCATGGAAGTCGTGCACTCTAATTTCCACATGAACTGAAATTTCTGTCGGGTTTTCGTTCCAAGATATATTTCGTCCTCGACGGTAGACACATTTCCAACGGCTCCATCCCCTTCTCGTCCGTTGTTTTAACTGTTCATTTATTAGCCACGAATATAGTGATCGGAAATATCAGTGAATTTACCAGCTTCAATTTCTTAATCTTGGAGATGATCCTGTCCCTCCAAATCTTGCTAAGTGTGGAAGTCGCGACGAGGGCCACTGCAAGCCGTCTCCTTATCTTACAGGAGCAGACCGCGGGTTTCGAGGCTTATTTAAACAAGAATGGAATCCAGATGAGGTAGAAATCTAAACCAAAATGGGCACAGCAAAGTGTATTTTTTTGTATGTAGGACACTCTGTGCACAACGGTTATTTTCAATTCGTAACATGAAGGCGTGTCGTGGAGTGTCGACTGTTACCGCAGCTGCTTCGTGGTTGCGAAAGATGGACAGTAAAGACTAGGTAAATGGATGCATCACAGAATATTAAACATACCATGAGTATACCACATCACCAGATAGGAGATACTCCATCGTGCTCGAAAATTACGTGTAGTCTTAACCTTTATAACGAACCCTTTAATGACATGTAGCAATCAAATTTTACCTCGGCTAAGTCGGCGACATATATCAGTAGATTTTTGTGTCTCAGGATCTTCATCACCTGCTGATATGACTGGTGGGTATCAAGGAAGACTAACTACTTGAAATTAAAGGCTTGAAATATACTAACAGAACTTTAATTACTAAAAAGCCAAGATAGAAAACTATACAAGACGAAGAGAACGGTGAAATATTGAGGAAATAGGTGCAGATATCGGGTTCGGTACGTTTATTTAATTCTACGGCTTTATTCCTCAAATACGTTCGAGGGATAATACAGTATTTTCATATACGGACGTGGAAGATATGTTTACATACATACACGCCGAAAGACAGTTTTGTCATCGTTAGTTTGCAAACTTAGAATATTCGGTTTTTTCATGTGTCAGTGACAAAACTTACCTAGTTTTCCACTAACGACTTTGTCGGTCTTCTAAATGAGGAATGGATGGAATCTCTCACTCCAAATTATCCATCTACGAGCCCACACGCAATTTACTATACTGCTCCTTGGTTGTCTGTGTTTGTTCTTTGATTTGATTACCAGGAATTTGTCCTCTGTATGTGGGCTTTTTGGTTGACATTTTCATCGCACTAGTTCTATTGAAACTCTGCGCAATGGGGCGTACCGCTCAGTGAATACTCATCAACTGTTTGTGACGCCATTGAGATTCTCATATAACAGGGTTGTGTGTGGAACACAAATGAAAGGCCGGCGTCGGCCAACACAAGGACATCAATAACACGCATGAAAGGTCACGGAATTTAATTCACGTCTTTACCATTGTGGAGGGAAAATTGTAAACGTACAATGATTTAATACATACAGAATCTCGAGAGAATTGGGCGTTTTCAGGATCATCACATCTCTCACCATTTTTAAAATCCTCAAATATGACCGATGCCCATTGTTTGAAGAGCTTGCATCACAAACGAAATTGCTAATATGGCAATTTCCTCTTGAAATTGTTTATTGAAAATTGATTATTCAGAAATTTGGGAGTTGATCTCTTTGTATACACCACGGGAACAAAATTCACAAAGAAATGTATTCTATATTTCACACTTTAAATCTCAAGAATATTCTAGACAGGGTGCTGATAAAACCATACGGACTCTATGGAGAAACTGAAGTGATTCCACTGTTTGTGTCTTTGCCTAAATGTAACTAATATTGGCATTCATTATCACGGACTCTAATTTATAAATGGTAGGTTATTCAGTCTGCCAAAATTAATACATTTATAAACTACTCGAAAATGAAAGATATGGCAATAGAATTATATCTGAGAAGGAAAAGCTAAAGACTTAGGATTTTCAAGTAGTTCTCTGGCTCCGCAATTTCCTTTACATTAACGTAATTGGTCATTTGTGCGACCACCTCGTCGTGTGCGTTCTATTGGTCCTACGTATAACATCTTCCAACAGTTGTGTGATGCACTGCTGGCAGAATGGTTCCAAATACTTGTGAATAATTGCCCGTGCCATGTTGAGTCGTTCTCAGACCGCGCTGCTTACTCTGGATGTTGAATATAAAATAGAGGTCATAATCATATAACTGTGTATAAAATCACGTTTGATTAATGCAACCAGTAAGATCATCAAATCTTTTCAATGTTTCTGCTGTCTTGACGTATCGTTTGGGAGACTACAGTGAGTAAAACTGGACAATAATACAAAGGTTTATCCCATACTACTTTGCGACAGGGAATGCTGCTAAAGAAACCCACACAAAAGATCAAACAATCGTTGGTAAATGTCGCAATCAATCAAGAAAAAGACAATTGCGTGTAAAGTACACTCGAGAATCCTGTATAAACATATCATAATTAGTACAAAGAAAGAACCAATAAAATTCACAAAACATTATGTTTCAATCTTAATCCACTGGCCCAGTTAAAAATCTTCACCGTCCTATCAATAGGAATAGTGAAAAGAAATATTTTAAGTCGCATGTCCCTGTGCACGAAATAAAGTTAAAACAATATCTTCGAAAAGGGTGGAAAGTTTTACTTAGGGCCTGAATTTCTGGACCGTTTTCCAGTATTTCACATCTCTGCCAGGATTCTTCATACGACCGCTTAGATCGTCCATCGAAGTTAAGTTCCTTTCATTGACTTACAGGTAGGCATGTTTGTCACCTGTAACACTATAACTGTATGGGGCTGATAATATCGTGTAAAGGAACTTATTTTATGTTCTCTTTAGAAAACGAAATGGCAAGAATGTTCCAAACATTCTAGGGGGTCATATGCCATAATAATAATAATAATAATAATAATAATAATAATAATAATAATAATAATAATAATAATAATAATAATAATAATACATTTATGTTGTAATGGTCACTATCATCTACTTTTCGGAAATATAAGGAATGAATCAAAACAAAACCCTTGGCCTTCACCTATTGGACGACTATTGCTTAGCCCAAAAGTCTGTAGGCTACGAGGTGACGCGTTGTTAGCGCAATTAATCCTCTCGAGCATTAATTTTGTATATATAGATCGGAGCCACTATTTCAGCGTCAGATAGGTCCTCAAATATTCTCACGTACGCGAAGTGGACCACGAACCATTCCTCCGATTCAAGTATAAATCTCTGATCTGACCGGAAATGTATCCTGGGTCCTCCAGGTAAGAAGCTTTTCCTAGACCGCAAGGCCGGGGAAATAAAAATGATGATTTCAAAATTCAATTGTCTACAAGAATTCTCAAGGATTAGCTTCTCAATCTGATTTATTTTCTGTTAATGCGATAGAACATAACAAGCACCTCACAGCAAGAAAAAGACGTAAAAAGAACATCTAGGTTAAAAAGACGAAAAATAATACAGAAGTGCAAAGGCGTGTGCATACTAATTCGTGTTAATTGAGGGAAACTAAGTAAATATAAATGATTTATTACGTACGAGATACATTGGATACCAGTCTGCTGTCACCTTCAAGGCCACTTGTAGTAATTAACGTTGAACTCTTTATTGTGGCTGTTAGAGGAATGTGGGTACAACGCACGAAGTGATCACGGACCGCTGAGTTTGTGCATAAACAGAACGTCTATAAAGTTTTTTTTTTTTTTTTTTTTTTTTTTTTTTTTTTTTTTTTTTTTTTTTTTTGTCTGCCAACTTCAGGCCCCAGTTTCATTAGGCATTTCTTAATTCTACCACCTATCAGTGAGGCTAGGTGGTAATGGATGCCGCCTACCGACAGGACATGCTTCTTTGTTTTGTTTGTTGTATTAATAAAGTGTTGTGAGAATTAATTATTCATACTTTACGATAGTGGTGCCTATTCCTCGGGATCGGTATAGTACGGAAGAATGTTAGTTCAGACGATGGATTAATACCTCTTAGGGTGCACACGTGTCAATTTCGCAGTTCTGTTTTACTAGGAAATCTACGGGTCGAGATATAGTCGAACTCAAATGTTACAGTAGTGATCTTCCTCATTCGGACTTCGTAAGACATGAAGTATCAAATGGACGTTATTCTACTCTTCAAAAATCCGACATTTCCATCATTTTTGAAACCGCGATCTTGAATCGGAAGGGGGAGGGGCGACGATCTATCACGGACCCAGTGGGAATAACAAATCAGAGTTAAACGAAATGTACGAGGGATGATCACAAAAGACTTAGACTGATATTTTATCCAGAGATGTTTATGAGTCCATTTCAATGTTTACATGATCTTTTTAAATGAAGTCCCTTCCTACTTCAATACATTTTTATAGCGTCTCTGCCAGTCCTTGAACACACGCTGCAGACCATTCTTTGTCAGGTCCTTGAGAATCGCCTTACATTTCTTGAGCATTACTTCAGAGTTCTCAAATCGAATGCCCCTAAGATTTGCCTTTAGGGATAGGAATAAAAACAATTACAGTGTATAAGATCAGGACTATAAGGTGGTTGCAGTACACGAGTAACGTTGAATCGAGCCAGAAACTGCATTACTTGATTTACGACGTGAGGCCGTGCATTGTCACGATGAAGTCGCCACCCAGTCAGAGAAATCTCTGGTCATTTCTTTGCAGTGAGCTTCCTCAGTGTAGCCAATACTGATGTGTAATATGCTGCTGAAACAGTAGTGTGAGGGAGAACTGCATGCTGTTAAATCCATTGTCTGGTATGCGAAATGCACGTAACGTCTAGACAGTAGAGCATTACTACCAACCTACCCATACAAGAGTGCTTTTCAAATGGTTATGTTACAGAAAGGAAACTATAACGGAAGCAACGGATAAAAATCAGTCTCAGTCTTTGTTGATCAGCCTACGTAGATAGTTTAAGGTACCTCCAAGCTTGTATTTAGCTCCAGAGGGAAATATAAATGCAGCTAAGTTATTTATAATCTGCAATATAAAAGTGGTTATTAGACAGGGAAAAGGAACAGACACATATATAATTCCTTATTAGTCATCCAAGATCTTCTCTAGTAGATTGTGGGACTTAGATATCGGGAAGATAAGAAGGAAAACAAAACCTTTAGTTGACAATGATTATCTGGTTCGTAAACTCGATGTTCTACCGTATCTGTATTGGATGTACCTGAGAATATCCACAGTAAAGTAAACTTTACAACGTACATAGAAGTGAAACTAATTGTTGTAAAGATACAATGCAAACATGATTAACAAACAGGTACCTTCAATATTGGAAGAAGGAAAGAACATGAGATCTGGACTATGAATATGGTTACACAGTCCCAAATAGATTATAACAATAACCACTGAAAAACACACCATGTTTAGTCATACTCCTTAATTTAGGACTAAATGATGTAGCACTATATTACATCAGATTATTAACAATGATAACTGAAACAATGAACTGAAACTTCGGGGAAATATGATTTGTTTGTTGTAATTTCAAATTTAATACAAGAAATTATTATCTATATAAATAAAGTTGTAGGGGGTCCGCTGTCTGTAATTCCTTTTGTTTTGCCAAATTTTCAGATATTTATCCGTTTTAGGTCAACTCAAGACCGAATCGGTGGTTTTTACTTTTCCAGACTGTTTGTTTGACTGTTTGTCTGTTCCACCATCACGACGAAACACCTGGATAGATCTCAACCAAACTTCACACTTAGATTATACTCATTCCGGGGAAGGTTTTGATATGCATATCATTTTAAAATCTTTGAATAGACGGGGTTTTTATAGGAAAACCATGACGGTTTTCCTCCATTTTATCTTATACTATTGATTTTCAGTAACTCTGTGGACCTTATGTGAAAGATCTCTTCATTATAAACAACTTTCGTTATGTTCATAATTTACCTTACTCTTCAAATGACGGAGAAATTTACTATTTTCTGCGGGTATCATGGACTGCGTGTGTGACCGACAGACCAAGAACGAACCTACAGGTTACCAAGGCAACGTCTCTGACTGCATGCCAGCAGGGAAGTAACGTAAGGCCATTTTCCTCATCATTCCTTTAAATTCGTGTTTGTTCTTGGGTAGAAGGAAAGAAGGCGTCAATCGGCCATCCTGCGGGATACTGGCGGAATATCGTTGGAGTTTATAACAGTCCTCGAATAGCTTATGTAATAACACCATTAGTCATCTTCTTATCTGTTGACCTAAGAATGCCTGCCCCTAAATTTCTCCTCTGTTACCTCATTCTTATATCCATAACTCACACCAGCATAATTTATTGAGGGGCATTTGAATTTCCAATACATTCACTTGGTATTTACATATTTGTCGTCATCCGGCTGTCCTCAGTCTTAATCCACTATCTATTAATATCAACTTTCTTTACTGAATTATTTTCTTCCTTAATTACTCCGTATGAATGCGAGTGCTAATCCCGAAAGCTTGACACTCTTTCTTTTGAAGAAATATTCTAAGCTATGCAAATGCATAAATTTTGGCCCGGGAAAATATCGAAATATGGATGCAATTTTAACGACGGTGCAGACCTTCGTTTCGGGATAATTGGTGGCTAATCGGTAAGCCGTATCACAAATCAGAAAGCACAATCGGATTTCATTTTGGAGAGATCTACAACTTTGGTCCTATGACTTTTTGTCGTATTTCTATTCCTTATACGTTAAATAGAGCTGTGTATCTCGATTTCAAATTAATTTTGTACTTTCGCACGAATATGTTAACATTTGGCACACTTACAAGAAAGATAAAATCACGACATTCGGCACGCACATTGACATGAGCAGTGGCCATGTGATGGCCGAATTTTATGATTTTAGCTGTCACATGTATATCACAAAAATAAAGTAGTATGCAAAAACTGTACAAAATGTCTAACCCATAAATATAGGAGATACGAGAAGATGTCATGGGACCAACTATGTAGAACACTGAACGAGGTGTCTGAATGTGAAGTCCGTTTGTAGATATGTCGCAGAGTTTCAAAACAGTAACTCTCGAAATAAAGGTCTGCACTTTTAGACTGTGTCTGTACATTGACTATTTTGGCGACATTTCCGTACAGTTATCCGTTTCAGGTGTAATAATGACCACCTGCATATTTTTAGCTTTGGTGTCTGTTTGTCTGTTTGTCTATAACATGGAAACTACTGGATATATTTCCACCAAACTTCATATTTAGAATCCACCTGTCCTTGGGCAGGTTTTATGGCAAATATTGTTTCTAAATCCATGAAATGACTGGGGGTTTATACGAAACCGAAACCGTGATCTAGCACTCCCACAAAATTTACACAACCAATTTTAATATAAATCTACCTGCCTTCACGTAAATTAATTTCTAAACCTTTTCTTCATGTGCATCATTTCGATAAGAGGATTTATAAGGGAGATATCATTAACAGACCGCTTTTAGGTGCAAGTCTCACCGCACTTAAGAATGGGTGCGTATTGAGCGAATTTCTTACAAATTGAAAACTATTGAAGATATTTGAATCAAACTTTATATTTAGCATCCACCCTTCCAAAAGTAGATTTTTAAAGGCCAATAACATTTCCTGTTCCCGGAATGGACGGGCGGTTTATAGGGAAATGAAATGGTGAATTTACTCTTCCACAATATATACAGTACAAGACCAACCTGACTGGAAAACGACCAAATTTGTTGGAAATCCATTTCTAAAACTTTTTTTCATGTGCATTTTTTCCACAGGAAGATTAATAAGGGAGATATCATGAATGGTCGGTTTTGCAGGTTAAGTCCAGCAGACATAAACCAAAAGGTGTTGTAGGTGGAGCAGATCCCTTATCTATCTAAATAAATAAAATCGTAACGACTGTGTGCCTGTACATTGACCATTTTGGCGAAATTTGCGTACAGGTACGCGATTAAGGGGCAATAATGATCATCTGCATAATTTTTTGGCTTAGTTTCCTGAAAGTCCTAATTGTAACCCTCCTCGCCCAAAATCCACATTGCGGCATAATCTGCCAGACGAGCAAGAAAACGGAAATTTGGCAAAATTATACTTTTTAGGCTGTAACGGGCATAACATTTACGAGTTCTTTAAATTTTTCACTTTTTATCCCCGAAGAATATCGAAATATGGAGGCAATTTTTATGATGGTGCAGAACTTCGGAAAGTAATATCACGTAATGGATGGCACAATCTCCGTTCAATTTGGAGTGATCTACAACCTTGGTCGTATGACTTTTTGTCGTATCTGTATCCCTTTTACGAATGATTTTTGTCTATTTCTCGATGTTAAGTAAATTTGGACTTTTCACATTCATAATTCATACTTTTAATCACTTATAAGAAAGATAGAATCGTCAAACTCTACACAAAAACTGGTCCACCCGGTAGCCATATGTGAGCCAAATGCTATGTGTGTAGCTGTCACATAATTATCCTAAAAGTAATGCAATGTGAGATAATCTTACAAAAATTTTACTCTATTCAACGTTTCTAACTCAGTCTGGCCCATGAATAGATGAGACATCTTAGGACCAGCCATTTAGGCCGCTAAATCCGGCGTCTTATGGTACAATACTTTGTAGATATGACGTACCGTTTAGCAGCAGTTAATCTGTAAATGAAGGTCTGCAATATTGTAAGCATGCATATACTTTCGTATATCGATCTATATATTCACTGATGTCGTTTTGTAGCGATTACTTAATCTGCTATTGTAATCAGTACTCCCCACACCGACTTTGACAGGAAGTAGGAATGGGGTCCTTCTCCTACTCCTGTGTAACTGCCAGTAGCAAGGAAGGCCTAGCGTTGTTCACTTCTCGATTTGACTTGCAGAAGGCAAGGGAGCATGCAGTGCTGTTTAAAACTCCCCCTACACGATTGGGTTTCGCTGTAGGCAAAGGTGCCCGCCCTTATAAACAAATGTATATATCTAAAATGTTACTTGCATTAGGCATAGTGGCCTGCTATTTTGATGGAAACTCACCAACTTAGTGTGACTGGTAGTAAGCTGGCTGGCTGTAGGAAAAGGGGCCTGTCATGATAATGATAACTGCACAACTCAATTTCGGCTGGTAGTAGGGAAGTTGTCTGCCATCCTAATGAAAAATCCCCAACTGTAATCTGTCTGGAAGTAGGAAAGGGGCCTACAATTGTAACGAAAACTCCCAAATCGATTGTGACCGCGCAGTAGGCGATGGGGCCTGCAATTAAAATGAAAACTTCCCAAATCGATTGTTAATGGCAGCAGGCAAGTGAACCTCCCGTTATCATCACAAATCTGTAACAAGCATTTTACATTGGAAACACCGTATTGGGAACCTCCCCATGCTGTTTCTCGGATAACGCTAAGAGACATGCCATTTTAAAACAAACTTATTTAATGCATATGCAGTATTTACTTCGATATTCGAATACAATGTGGAATACCGTAGCGAAGCACGGGTTCATTAGCTAGTCTATATAAATAAAGTTGTAGGGGGTCCGCTGTCTGTAATTTCTTTTGTTTTGCCAATTTTTTCAGATATTTATCCGTTTTAGGTCAACTCAAGACCGAATCGGTTCTTTTTACTTTTCGTGTCTGTTTGTTTGTTTGTCTGTTTGTCTGTTCGACCATCACGTCGAAACGGCTCGATAGATCTCAACCAAACTTCATATTTAGAGTATACTTATCACGGGGAAGGTTTCGATATGCATATCGTTTTAAAATCCTTGAATAGACGGGGGTTAATAAAAAAACCAGAATGCTTTTCCTCTATTTTCTCTTATACTGTTGATTTTCTGTAAACTCCGTGGACCGTACGTGAAACGTCTCTTCATTATAAACAACTTTCGTTATGTTCATAATTTACCTTACTCTTCACATGACGGAGAAATTTACTATTTTCTGCGGATATCATGCTCTGCATTGAGTGACCGACAGACCGACAACGAACCCACAGGTTACAATGGCAACGTCTCTGTCTGCTTGCCAGCAAGGAAGTAACTATTGCCATTTTCCTCATGATGCTTTTAAATTCGTGGTTGTTCCTTAGGTAGAAGGCAAGTGAGGGGACAATCGGCCTATCTGCGGGATACTGGCGGAATATCGTTGGAGGTTATGACCGCCCTCGAACAGATTAAGTAAAACACCATTAGTCATCTTCTTGTCTGTTTTTTTGCTATTTGCTTTACGTCGCACTGACTCAGATAGGTCTTATGGAGACGACGGGGTGGGAAAGGCCTAGGAATGGGAAGGGAGGGGCCGTGGCCTTAATTAAGGTACAGCCCAAGCATTTGCCCGGTGTGAAAAATGGAAACCACGGAAAACCATCTTCAGGGCTGCCGACAGTGGGGTTCGAACACACTATCTCCCGATTACTCAATACTGGCCGCACTTAAGCGACTGCAGCTATCGAGCTCGGTTTCTTATCTGTTTACCTAATAATCACTGCGCCTCAATTTCTCCTCTGTTACCGCTTTATTATATCCATAACTCACACCAGCACAATTTAATGAGGGGCATTTGATTTTCCAATACATTCACTTGACATTTACATATTTGTCGTTATCCGGCCGTCCTCAGTTATAATCCATTTTCTATTAATTTCAACTTCCTTAACTGTATTATTTTCTTCCTTAATTGCCACGTATGTACGCGAGTGCTAGAATCTACTGGATATATTTCCACCAAACTTCATATTTAGAATCCACCTTTGGTACGTAGGTTTTTAGGGCAAATATTGTTTCTTAATCCCTGAACTGACTGGGATTTTATATGAAATCGAAACCGTGACTTTGCACTCCCACAAGATATGCACAACCAAACTTAATGGAAATCTACCTGCCTTAATGGAAATTAATTTCTAAACTGTTTTTCTAATGTGCATCATTTCAATACGATGATTAATAAGGGAGATATAATTAACGGACCCTTTTTCGGTACAAGTCCCATCGGACTTAACTCAAGAGCAGGTGCGTGTAAAGCGTATTTCTTTTAACTTGAAAACTACTGAAGATGTTCGAACCAAACTTTATATTTAGCATCCACCTGTCCAAAGGTAGGTTAAGGTCAGTAACATTTCATGTTCCCGGAATGGACTGGTGGTTTATAGTGCACCGTTCCCGCGTCCAGGTGAGGATACATGAGTTCCAGACTAGCTCTAGATAAACGATTCTATTGTTTAACATTGCTGGGTTGTGGGTTCCGCGTGAGAAAGTACGCCGATGGCCAATGGTAAATCTCAACTTACGCAGAAGGACGTCTCCAACACGCTATCACTCGGATACCATACTCGCATGTCGCCGAAATTTATCGCAAAATCCAGGTTATTAAGACATTTCAAGAAATTCGTGCATGCTGCTACCGAAATCGCAATCAGAAATTGAATCATTATAGCCTTATATCTAGCTCTTACTCTAAGTAGGCATTAAAAGAATTTTTATATTTTCACTACTCAGCTTTTATTGGCAATTCAGTCTAAGTATCATTTAAATGTTATGTAACATATCGTTAGAAATTGCCTCATATAACGTAGAGAGTCTCATAATGCTATCTGCATCTCTATGCGTTGTGATTATGTTGCAATGAAGAAAAACAGGTTTTGAAAAACCTTTAACAAGTAATTGGAAACCAGGCCTCAATCATCGACACACTAATTCTGGCCTGTCGAAATACTAGGTTGTAGTTAGGTAATGTAGATAAAAATCAAATGAAAAAGGAAAATTAAAATATATATAATCAAGTGAAACATGTTGAACATAGTTGAAATAATTAGATGCATCCAATTGGTTTAAATGAAAACAAAATTATACTCCCTACTATATACAACATTTCAAATTATAGTTCAAATTGCAGAATGTGAAAACGCAGTGAAAATTCCAAACAATAATTAATTAATTAATTAATTAAGATCTGGAATCTTTTCCTAGTGAGCTGGATTGCTCCTCAAAGTTACCAAAAATTCTATCATTTAATCTTTAATTCACATGTGGCTAGTGAAATGAGTATCACTTTGCAGAAAACTTAACATCCGTGTCCATACAGAGTAGAAAATCGTGTGAGAAAGCAATGTTTGTTTTCTTAGGAGTTAAATTAATTAATAAGTTTGAAAATTTCCATGTTCGTTTCATATTTCATGATGTCTGGTCTCCATATAAGCAAATTCAAGTCCACTTTAAGTCGTAATTAATCTCAAATTAACTCTATCATAAGGCTTATGTGGCTACCTCACTCAATTACTATCTTAATCCATAGTTGAAATTCAATTTAAGTGCGTATCTGGCTGAATGTGGCACTGCCAAGTGTATTTAACTAACTTTCCAACAAATTATACCATAAGTGGAAAAATTGGCATATTAGAAGACTCTACCTTCATCTAAAAGTCCATATGTGAATGACTAAGTTACCAGTGATGTGTCAAACTGCTCCCATAAAATCATAAATTAAGTTGCCGTATGTGAGAATACTTGAAAATGGTCATAAATAACTCAGTGAAGGCCTAAATATTAACGTTATTGGCCTCTCGGCTCCTCTGATGATCCTACATACTCAAATAACTCTGTATTGATGGCATTGAGATCGTATCCTAACCTATTTTGTGTATCAGGGAATAAAAACAGCAATTGAAAACAGTACGTTTCAATATATACCTTAGCATGCACAATTTACACATACTATCATGTCTCGGAACAATACTATGACCAACTTTTCAAATAACAATAACTATCACCATCATAACTTGACATCAACTCATATTATTACTTCATTCACCATTTATCACTTCAAATATCACGTAGCATTCATATTAGTGCGTCTCAGGCACTCATTTCATCAAATACGCTGCATATGTGTCATAACCTACACATATAAAAACATTACCCTTACCGTCATAGTATCAAAGAAAAGTGTATCACAATACTAAACTGTGCTACTATACTTCGTCGTAAACATTCCCTAAATACGATCTCCAAGCTTGTTATTCTGTTAAAGCCATCACACATGTATATTAACCTTCATATAATACTCTAACACTTCACTGACAACGATTTAAAAATTTCAATCACTTTCTCTCACATCACATTGATAAATATGCGAACGGCATTCACTGATATTTTACGCCTATATATGGGACTAACGGTAACTTCAGATGAATACCTACTTCCTTGTAACTACACTTGAATATCACCTACGCACGCACAAACTCACAAATCGTATCACACATAGCCAACAAAAAAAAAAGGTTTCTACTTACGAAACGACTCATAGGGGACTTAACTTTGCTTATTGGGTAGTGTCCCCCATCTCGCTGTTGTTCATCGGGAATGGTAGGCCTCGCTCCATGGTTCTGCTTAGGTAATCGGGTCCATCTCATCCTCTCAGCTGATTACCAACCCTCCTGGGTCATCAATATCGTGAAGCGCCACCATAGTCGGAGTAGTCTCTGCCTTAGTCTCTTAGAACATCATAGTGGTCTCTAGCACGTCAAGAACAGAATAATACAATTCATTAGTTAATATTGACATGCTGCAATTCGTTTCGTACTGCCAATGATATAGGAATATATGTGCTCTGGGTCGACTAGTTTAGCTATAACAGCTCTAAATGTGCTATTATTTGTCAATTCTCTTGCTTGCTGAACGGGTGTAATCTTTCCGTGTTTTATTTTTTTAGAATTGCACTTTACAGTCGGTTGAATTCTGCTCTCTACGGTGTGCAGTATCGGATAAAATATAATGCTTCCGAAGTCCAACCGTGACGTAGTAGCTGAACAAGACTTGACGTTTCCTTATCGCTGGTCTTAAATTTCGCGTATATATGTCAATCTATACAGTTGACGTTGAGCGGGCTGCCGCGGATTTAATTCTCCTCCAATAATTGATCATAAAATCAGATAACTGACTTGTTTCTTTTACTCGATCCCGTCCTATTTTCTGCAGTGCTGGATTGAGTCTAGTGTTCTAATGGAAGTCTCTTTTTTTTATATAATTCAGTTTAAATAATCCGCTTCTGTCATTCTTTTCTCACAGCCTTCTAAGAATGGTTCCTTCGGTGACTACCGGTTGAAAGTATTATCTTTTTGGCTCGTACCGATGTTAATTGCTTTCATATTGATCTTTTAATGGCTGGGACGCCATTTTTGTTCCTAATACTGCAACTATTGAACGGTGAAATGGCACATTTACTCCTCCCACGCTGATTTGAATATATGGCTTGCTATATATTTATTTTATCTATTTCTAATATCATAATGGGACTTTTCACTGTTCTTAATCAGAGTTTTGAGTGCGTTATTGTAAACTTCTACAGATCAATTCGTTCGTTCTTGCCGTAGTCAATTTCAGTTCTCATTTCTTGTTTAACTGCGATATTTGATAAGACTCTAATCCCTTTGTTCCTTGAAGTACAACTTAATATTTACGGCGTTGTGTACTCCTTTACTTTTACCGTTCAAGTCGTGAACTTCGTATGCGTTGTTCCCAAATGATCGATGTATAACAAATGGTCCATCGAATAAATGTACGAACTTTGCAAATACTTTAGTGGATACATTCGAGATTGCTGGCTTCTTTACTAATATTAGGTCGCCTTTCTTCAATTCGGGATGGAATTTCTTGTGTTGTATCCTCCTCAGTCTCCTCTGGGATTGTTTATACATCCTCTCTCGAACTAGTTGGTTCAGCTTATCTTGGTCTAAGCTTGGTTCGGTAGGTAGCTGAATTATTTTATCCCATGGTCTCTCAGGTCTAATATTGTAGTGAATAACTTTTGGAATTTGGCCGCTGGATTCGTGTATAGTGTTATTAATGCTTTCTTCAATTTTCTCAAGTACATCTATCCACTTCCAGTGTTGTTTGGAACAGTATATCCGGCAAAATTTAGCTATTTCTTTCATATATCTTTTGACTGGGTTGGATGCTGGATGTCTTATTGAACATAGAATGTGTTTGATTCCCATCTCTTCCATAGCCTCTTTAAATTGAAGTGATGTAAACTGGGTTCCTCTGTCGGACAACAATCTCTCGGGTTTTCCCATGCTAGGCAATATGTGTTTAACTAGACGTCGTATTACTTGTTTTGAATTAGCACGCTGTATTGGTTGAAGTGATACGTACTCCGAGAAAACGTCCATAACTACCACGATGAATTTATTTCCCTTTTTAGCCGTCGGGAGCTTACCAATTATATCAATAGCATATAGCTCTCTGGCTTTCTGTGGTAATATGGCCCTTGGTTCATGCCTTATTAGAAAATTACCTTGTTTAACTTTCTGGCAAATATCACAAGTCCTTACTATATTCCTTATAGTCTTTCTAATTCCTTTCCAAGTGAACTTCTCTAGGATGACTTGGGTCACTTTCTCCATACCGCCATGTCCTGTGATTCTATGTACGTGCCAGATTACCTCGTTATACAATACTGAAGGTAACACGATGCTTACTTTCTCTTGATCTTTGCCTGTCTTAGCCATGAGCATACCACGTTCGATGCTGTATACCCTTGTTATTTTCGACCTTGTTTCAGATCCACAATCTCCATTTTCTACCTTGTCTATGATATGCCTCAACTTCTCATCCTGACGTTGCAACTGTACAATATTCCGTAGTTTTTCTAGGACATCCTCATCTTCTGGAACTAGCTCTATTTTATGGACTTCCTCCACGTTGTCCACGGGGTTTCGACTTAGAGCATCAGCTAGGATATTTTCCTTCCCACTACAGTATTCGATCTTTATCTGGAATTGTTGGGTGAACAACATCCATCTTGTTATCCTTTCGTTAGTCACCGCTGCTTTAAGTCCGAAAGTCAATGCCTTGTGGTCCGATCTGACCGTTATCGGATATCCATAGATGGTCTTTTTCCACTGCTGCAAAGCATAGACTATCGCTAATAGTTCTTGTTCTGTAGTAGTGTAGTGAATTTCATGACTTCTCAACTTTCGACTGGTGAAGGCTAAATATATTTTTTTAGGAGGTGATCCCTCTTCCTCTTGATACAAACACGCGCCTATACCGACATTCGAGGCATCTGACTGGATAATAAATTCTTTTTCGTAATTAGGATAGCCTAACTTTATGCTTCTGGTCAGCAAAGTTTTCAATTCTTGGAATGCCCTTTCTGCTTTTTCATCCCACTTCCATCTGTTATTTGTCTTCAACAGATCCTGCAGAGGTGCTGCGGTTTGAGTATAGCCTTTACAGTGGTTAGAGAAGAATTGGGCCATTCCGAGGAATTGTCGGACATGTTTAATGCGTTTTGGTCGAGGAAAGTCGCATATCGCTTGGATTTTTACTGGGTTTGGTCGTACCCCTTTGCCATCTATCATGTGACCGACGAATAATACTTCTTCCTGACAAAACTTGGACTTGGCTATGTTGATCTTAAATCCAGCTGTTCTTAGATTTTGAAACAACTTCTCCAGCTTATCACAATGATCATCGAATGTCTTGGTTGCCAAAATAAGATCGTCTACATAACAAGTTAGAAACTCCTTCACTTCTGGTGTTAAATTCCTATCCAGGGCTCCCACCAGAACGGCACAACTATTCTTCAAACCGAAGGGCAGCTGACTGTAGACATAAGTCTGACTGTCAAACATAAATCCAGTTAGCAGTCGAGACTTTTCTTCAAGAACAATATGATGATAGGAAGACGTGAAATCCATCGTCGAAAAATACCTCATGTCTCGGAATTTTTGTACAATATCCTTAATCTTCGGTACTGTATTGTATTCAGGAATTAGCCGGGTATTTATACATCGCGCATCTAGGCAAATTCTCAGTTTCCCGTTGCTTTTCACTACAATTACTAACGGGTTCAGGTATGGGCTGGATGTTTTCATGATGATTCCATCATCCTACATGCCTTTTATAATTTCTTTGACTTCTGAGAATTATTTCTCCGGTACCCCATATAATTTCCCTTTAAAAGGTGTCCAATCATTTACCAACAACTTGTACCTGAAATTGGGAATCTGTCCTGGCTTGTTCCTGAATAAATCTGAATATTCCTGCAAGACTCCGTAAAGTTTGGATTTTTCAACAGGTGAAATCTTGGCATTTGCAACTGTCTCTGAGATGTTTGGCATATTTTCTTCCTCCACCGTAATCATGACCTTCTCAATACTTTCTAGTATATTCTCACATGACATTGACATCTCATTTCCTTCCGTCTGCAATTTCGGATTCCTTTCTGGCTGTGAGTCCTCTCCTTCTTCCTCGACTCTCACACTATTAACTACACCAACGTCCTCATTGATCTTAATTCTTTCCTGCTTTTCTTCAGTATTCTCATCGCAAATAGGAAATCTTACCTCTTGTTTTTCCATGTCGATGGTCATTCCTGTGACTGTCATAAAATCTATTCCTAGTATGATGTTATATTTGATTCGGTTCATGACTACGAATGGGTGTTCAAAATTTCTGTTTCCTATATTGATCTCCAGATACGTTTGTACGTTACACTCCACTGTCTTGTCAGGTACTATACCTCGTACCTTAATTTTTGACACTGGTATTGTTAGTAGTTTCATCCTTTTATTCATGTCTTGGAAAAGCTCTTTGGATAGCACACTAATACTGGCTCCAGAATCCACGAGGCAATGTACTTTAAGTTCGCCTACCCTTGCTACAATAATAGGTAAATTATATCTTTTCTTCACATGATGCTCTGTTAGGTCCTTTACCAATTCTTCAGAAACAATCTCCCACGAATCTACTTGCGTTATAAAATAACTGTTAATTTTGAAATTTCCTGCGTTTTCAACATTCTCAATTTCGCCCTCTAATCTGAAATCGGCGTGTTTTTTTTTTTTTGCTTATTGACCTGTCGCTCTCTCTCCTACACTCGAATTCCTTTGTGTTGGGATTGAGCGCCTGTTCTTCCTGTCTTCTTTTCTTAAATCTTTGTAGTTCAAGACTCTCGGCTCCTTCTACGTCAGTATTTACGTCTTGATCTCTTATAGCCTTTTCCCATTTAATTTTATCGTTTCGAGCCTCATTCAGTTCCTGAATGTACCTTCTGTTGTAACTTTCCTTTTCTTGGCTATCCCTAACATTCCTTCTTTCGTATCGGGGTCTCTCTCTGAAGTTGTTTCTTCCTCTGCCTTCTCGATACTGGTTCCTAAGTCGCATATTGGGCTTGTATCTCCTGTTTCCCATATATGTTCCTTGACCATAGGATCCCTTTCTGCAATGGCATTTTTCTTCCTCCTTTCTTCCATTTTCTGGATTACCCCATTGTCTTTTCCTGTTTGTGTTCCTACGTTCGACCAGGGTAATTCTGCTCGTGTCATCTTGCGTAAGTATGTTAACAGTTTCTTCACCGTAACTGTTCCTAACTATCCTGTGGGGATGTGGTACAGTAGTCATGTCAATCTGCCTTAACGTTGTCTCCATTTGTACCGCGGTTAACGGGTTAGCAGTAGCTAATAATCGTTGAACGTCTAATGGAAATTGCCGTTGTATGGTCTTAATTGCTTCAAGTTCGCTGGGTGGTGAATCCAGGTCCTGAAAACGGTGAAACTGGTAGGCAAAGTAATCGCTGTACCCTGTTTGACCATTTGAAGCATATTTCCGTGAATAGAGTTCTAAACGTAGGTTCTGCTGAACGTCTGGATTCCAAAAGCGCTGCAAGAATGCTGTTTTAAAGTCGTTGTACTCATGAAAGGTGTACTTGAATGCTTGGAACCACAAACTAGGATTTGCGTCCAAGTGTTTTTCTACTACTTTCAGTCTTTTCTCCTCGGGGACACCATGCTCCTTAAAATAGTCATCAATTTCTCGAAGAAAACGTTTTGGCGAAATACTAGTTGTATTATTAAAATGTTTCGGCCTATCGTCCAATGTTTTTATTACATTAATTATAGTGGGACTCCCATTGCTTCCGTTCTCTGTATTCATTTCCACAATACTGTGATTCGAACGCGTAACTGGTATAGATGTAGCTTCTCTCTCATTCGTCTGGAATTCAACGTTCTTACGACGCTCGCCGTTGGATATCGTAACGTTTCTTCCCTGTTCTTCATCTCGGATCTCTCGTATTTGAGCTTGTATCTGCCGAAGACCTTCTTCAGATTTACTCATCCTCTGATTTAGTTCTTCTTTGTTGTGTTCAATTTCGTCTCTTATTTCCGTTATTTTATTCCCGATCTGATCTGCGGCTTGTACATATTTCTTTTCCAAATCGGTATTTGTTGTCTGTATTTCATCACTTAACTTCCCAATCTTCTCCTCACATTGTTTCCATTTTTCTTGGGAATCTATATGCAATCTCTCCATATTATCTGTCAGGTTCTTTATCTCATTCTCCATTAAAGATTGGAGATAGTTATTGTTCCCTATCATCTCTTTCTTGATATCATTTATTTCTTCTTGCATATTCTGGTTCTTCTCCTCCATATTTCCGCTAACTTCTGCTTTCCATTCCTCCATGCGGTTCTTGATCTTGTTCATATCTGATCCTATTTTCAAGATCTCTTCCTTCATCTCCGTCATTATTATTTTGTGTCTTTCTTCTTGCTCTCGATGACCTTTCTTCATCTCCTCCTTCATTTCCTGCTTCATCTCCTCCATCATCTGCTTCTGCTTCTGTTCCTGTTTACTAATGATTTCTTCCATCATTTGCTTGTGTTTCTCTACCTGTTTCTTCTCCTTCTCTTCCTGCTCTTCCTTCTGTTTTCTCTCTTTCTCCTCCTGTTCTTCCTTCTGTTTTCTCTCTTTCTCTTCCTGTTCTTCCTTCTGTTTCTTATTCATTTCTTCCATCATTTCCCTTAATCTTTCCTCTTGCTTCCTCATTTCTTCTTGCCTTTCTCTCTTAGTTTCTTCCTCCCGTTTCTTGTTTTCTACCTGTTGCTTATCCATTTTTTCTATCATTTCCTTTATGGCTTGCAACATTCCCCGTTGTTCTTCTTTTTGCTCGTTCTGGTATTTTTCTTGTTTCTCCTCATGTACCTTCTGGTACTCTTCAAATTGTGCTTTTAATTGGCTTAACGTCGACATCTTGACTTTCACGTATTATTTCCGAATTCTCTATTATTCCTAATAATACTCTAATTCTGCCCTAACTTCTCTATAATTCAATATTCTCCAATACTCTTATACTTAACTCACTCAACTGTACTTGTACTATACTTAAATATAGGCTTAACTACGCTGACTAGGCTTTGCTTACGAGGTTGACCGAATTACACTATGAAATATGAAACGTTTACCCTAATGACTGAGAATCCAAATCTTAATTCTGGCATGAATAATTAAAAAGGTTCAAGTGACTTAATTTCTTACCAACTACTTCCTATATCTAAGTTATTTCATAATAAATTGTGACTAACATATTAACATCATTCCTTAAATTCACTTCCAACTATTCATATTTACAATTGTAAAGTCTTCATATTCTACATCAGCTTCCTCTATACTGAAATTCGATTGTTTCCAGTCGTCCTCGGACATTTCCTTCAGCTCATCCATCCATTTCTTCTCTCTCTTACTTCTGATTATTATTATTATTCGGCATCTACTCGACTTCACAGTTCATTGTACTCCTGTGTTTTCTTCGATCCCATTATAAAAAAATAGTTATGTGATCAAACGACAACTTCTTTACCATATACAACTAAGTTTTGTACGATATTCCCATTTTCATTCAATCATCTCGTCCGTACGTTCAAAATCCTCTGTCAATCAACTCCTAAAATACCTTTCCTTCTTATCAAGGTTTCCTCAGTAAGTTTTTCTCTCAGACTGCCACATGTTTGCGTAACCAAATTTTATAAGACTCGACGACTCTACTTCCTGACCCTAATGCCTTTCTCTTCATTATGAACAAGTTGTGGCATCAAATGTACATGGTTTGATGACCAACTTCTCTCTCCCACGGTGTTTTTCTCTCTTTGCCAACTTCAAGTGCGACAAATCTACATGCTCTGGCGACCTACGGTTCTCGACCTCGGTGTCTTTCTCTTAAATTGCCACGCGTATGGGCGACAAAACTACATGCACTGTTCCCGCGTCCAGGTGAGGATACATGAGTTCCAGACTAGCTCTAGATAAACGATTCTATTTGTTTAACATTGCTGGGTTGTGGGTTCCGCGTGAGAAAGTACGCCGATGGCCTATGGTAAATCTCAACTTACGCAGAAGGACGTCTCCAACACGCTATCAGTCGGATACCATACTCGCATGTCGCCGAAATTTATCGCAAAATCCAGGTTATTAAGACATTTCAAGAAATTCGTGCATGCTGCTACCGAAATCGCAATCAGAAATTGAATCATTATAGCCTTATATCTAGCTCTTACTCTAAGTAGGCATTAAAAGAATTTTTATATTTTCACTACTCAGCTTTTATTGGCAATTCAGTCTATGCATCATTTAAATGTTATGTAACATATCGTTAGAAATTGCCTCATATAACGTAGAGAGTCTCATAATGCTATCTGCATCTCTATGCGTTGTGATTATGTTGCAATGAAGAAAAACAGGTTTTGAAAAACCTTTAACAAGTAATTGGAAACCAGGCCTCAATCATCGACACACTAATTCTGGCCTGTCGAAATACTAGGTTGTAGTTAGGAAATGTCCATAACAATCAAATGAAAAAGGAAAATTAAAATATATATATAATCAAGTGAAACATATTAACATAGTTGAAATAATTAGATGCATCCAATTGGTTTAAATGAAAACAAAATTTTACTCCCTACTATACACAACATTTCAAATTATAGTTCAAATTGCAGAATGTGAAAACGCAGTGAAAATACCAAACAATAATTAATTAATTAATTAATTAATTAAGATCTGGAATCTTTTCCTAGTGAGCTGGATTGCTCCTCAAAGTTACCAAAAATTCTATCATTTAATCTTTAATTCACATGTGGCTAGTGAAATGAGTATCACTTTGCAGAAAACTTAACATCCGTGTCCATACACAGTAGAAAATCGTGTGAGAAAGCAATGTTTGTTTTCTTAGGAGTTAAATTAATTAATAAGTTTGAAAATTTCCATGTTCGTTTCATATTTCATGATGTCTGATCTCCATATAAGCAAATTCAAGTCCACTTTAAGTCGTAATTAATCTCAAATTAACTCTATCATAAGGCTTATGTGGCTACCTCACTCAATTACTATCTTAATCCATAGTTGAAATTCAATTTAAGTGCGTATCTGGCTGAATGTGGCACTGCCAAGTGTTTTTAACTAACCTTCCAACAAATTATACCATAAATGGAAAAATTGGCATATTAGAAGACTCTACCTTCATCTAAAAGTCCATATATGAATGACTAAGTTACCAGTGCTGTGTCAAACTGCTCCCATAAAATCATAAATTGAGTTTCCGTATGTGAGAATACTTGAAAATGGTCATAAATAACTCAGTGAAGGCCTAAATATTAACGTTATTGGCCTCTCGGCTCCTCTGATGATCCTACATACTCAAATAACTCTGTATTGATGGCATTGAGATCGTATCCTAACCTATTTTGTGTATCAGGGAATAAAAACAGCAATTGAAAACAGTACGTTTCAATATATACCTTAGCATGCACAATTTACACATACTATCATGTCTCGGAAGAATACTATGACCAACTTTTCAAATAACAATAACTATCACCATCATAACTTGACATCAACTCATATTATTACTTCATTCACCATTTATCACTTCAAGTATCACGTAGCATTCATATTAGTGCGTCTCAGGCACTGATTTCATCAAATACGCTGCATATGTGTCATAACCTACACATATAAAAACATTATCCTTACCGTCATAGTATCAAAGAAAAGTGTATCACAATACTAAACTGTGCTACTATACTTCGTCGTAAACATTCCCTAAATACGATCTCCAAGCTTGTTATTCTGTTAAAGCCATCACACATGTATATTAACCTTCATATAATACTCTAACACTTCACTGACAACGATTTAAAAATTTCAATCGCTTTCTCTCACATCACATTGATAAATTTGCGAACGGCATTCACTGGTATTTTACGCCTATATATGGGATTAACGGTAACTTCAGATGAATACCTACTTCCTTGTAACTACACTTGAATATCACCTACGCACGCACAAACTCACAAATCGTATCTCACACGTAGCCAACTAAAAAAAATAAAGGTTTCTACTTACGAAACGACTCATAGAGGACTTAACTTTGCTTATTGGGTAGTGTCTCCCATCTCGCTGTTGTTCATCGGGAATGGTAGGCCTCGCTCCATGGTTCTGCTTAGGTAATCGGGTCCATCTCATCCTCTCAGCTGATTACCAACCCTCCTGGGTCATCAATATCGTGAAGCGCCACCATAGTCGGAGTAGTCTCTGCCTTAGTCTCTTAGAACATCATAGTGGTCTCTAGCACGTCAAGAACAGAATAATACAATTCATTAGTTAATATTGACATGCTGCAATTCGTTTCGTACTGCCAATGATATAGCAATATATGTGCTCTGGGTCGACTAGTTTAGCTATAACAGCTCTAAATGTGCTATTATTTGTCAATTCTCTTGCTTGCTGAACGGGTGTAATCTTTCCGTGTTTTATTTTTTTAGAATTGCACTTTACAGTCGGTTGAATTCTGCTCTCTACGGTGTGCAGTATCGGATAAAATATAATGCTTCCAAAGTCCAACCGTGACGTAGTAGCTGAACAAGACTTGACGTTTCCTTATCGCTGGTCTTAAATTTCGCGTATATATGTCAATCTATACAGTTGACGTTGAGCGGGCTGCCGCGGATTTAATTCTCCTCCAATAATTGATCATAAAATCAGATAACTGACTTGTTTCTTTTACTCGATCCCGTCCTATTTTCTGCAGTGCTGGATTGAGTCTAGTGTTCTAATGGAAGTCTCCTTTTTTTAATAATTCATTTTAAATAATCCGCTTCTGTCATTCTTTTCTCACAGCCTTCTAAGAATGGTTCCTTCGGTGACTACCGGTTGAAAGTATTATCTTTTTGGCTCGTACCGATGTTAATTGCTTTCATATTGATCTTTTAATGGCTGGGACGCCATTTTTGTTCCTAATACTGCAACTATAGAACGGTGAAATGGCACAATAGGGAACCGAAATGGTGATTTTACTCTTCCACAATATATACAGTTCAAGACCAACTTGCTTGAAATCGACCAAACCATTTCTAAAACCTTTTTATGTGCATTTCTTCGTCAGGAGGATTAATAAGGGAGATATAATGAATGGTCAGTTTTGCAGGTTAAGTCCAGCGGGCATAGCCCAAAAGGTGTTGTACGTGGAGCAGATCCCTTATCTATCTAAATAAATAAAATCGTAACGACTGTGTGCTTCTACATTGACTATTTTGGCGAAATTATACACAGCTACCAGTTTAAGGGGTAATAATGACCATCTGCATATTTTTAGGTTTAGTTTCCTGAAAGTTCTAATTTTTACCCTCCTCGACCAAAATCCAGATTGCGACATAATCTGCCAGACGAAAAAGAAAATTGAAATTCGACAAAATGATACGTTTTAGCCTGTAACGGACGGAAAACTTCCAAGATCATTAAATTTTTTACTATTTATCCCTGAAGAATATCGAAATACGGAGGCAATTTTAATGATGGTGCAGACCTTCGGGAAGTCATATCACATAATGGACTGCACAATCTCCCTTCAATGTGGTCTTATGACTTTTTGTCGTATCTGTATCCCTTTTACGTTTGATTTTTCTTTATTAATCGATGTTAAGTAAATTTGGACTTTTCACGTGCATAATTCATACTTTCAATCACTTATAGGAAATATAGAATCATCGAACTCTTCACGAAAATTGGCCCACCCAGTAGCCATATGAGATCCAAATACTATGTATGTAGCTGTCACATTATTATCCGAAAAGTAATGCAATGTGAGATAATCTTACAAAACCTTAACCCTGTTCAACGTTTCTAACTCAATCTGACTCAAGAATAGATGAGATATCATAGGAACAGCCATTTAGACCACTAAATCCGGCGTCTTATGGTACAATCCTTTGTCGATATGACGTACGTTTAGCAGCATTTAATCTGTAAATGATGGTCTGCAATACCGGCATTGTAAACACGCATATGCTTTCGTATGTCGATATATATATATTGACTGATGTCGATTTGTAGCAATCGAGAAAGGGTGTGTCTACTATTGTAATCAGTACTCCCCACTCCGACTTTGACTGGCAGTTGGAATGGGGTCCTTCTCCAACTCCTGTGTAACTGCCAGTAGCAAGGAAGGCCTACCATTGTAATGAATAGTTCACTTTTCGATTTGACTTGCAGAAGGCAAGGGAGCATGCATTTTTGTTTAAAACTCCCCTACCCGATTTTGTTTGGCAGTAGGCGAGGGTACCCGCAATTATACATAAATGTCCTCATCTAAAACGTGACTGGCATTAGGCATAGTGGCCTGCTATTTTGATGGAAACTCACCAGCTTGGTGTGACTGGCAGTAAGCTGGCTGGTAGTAGGAGAATGGGCCTGACATTATACTGATAACTGGACAACTCAGTTTCGACTGATAGTAGGGTAGTTGCCTGCCATTGTGATAGAAACCCCTCAACTGTTATCTGTCGGGAAGTAGGAAAGGGGGCTGCCATTGTAAAGAAAACTCCCCAAATCGATTGTGACCGCGCAGTAGGCAATGGGGCCTGCAATTATGATGTAAAGTTCCCAACTCGATTGTGAATGGCAGTAGGCAAGTGAGCCTGCCGTTACCATCACAAATACGTAACAAACACTTTACATTGGAAACAACGTTTGGTTACCTCCCCGTGCTGTTTCTCGGATAACGCTAAGAGACACGCAATTTTAAAAAAATCATTTACTGCAGGTACAGTATTTACTTCGATATTCGAATACAATGTAGAATACCGTAGCGAAGCATGGGTACATTTGCCAGTTGTTAATTATTGTTAAGCAGCTTGTCTGAAGTGTAAGCTGACATAGATAAAATTGAGCTGTATAGACGGGTCCTACTAATATTTCCTTCATGCACTGCAAATATAATCTCACCGGACAAAGAATAAGTCATCCTAGTGCGCAAGCACAGATCGTTAAGCCTGTAGAGATGGCCCAGTGAACGAGTCCCGTGCTCAACCCCACTCGCACTGCCTCTACATGAGCATAAGGTAGCAGCGATCAGTGACACATAAATATTTCAAGCGGACAGAGTACGTCTGCGTAGGTAGATGTAAGCATGTGACAGAGTGGCAAAAAGAGGCAATTGTGTTTAGTCGTGCACCTGGCCCTACGGTGCGTGAAGTTGCCGGATTTGTTGATGTTTCGCAGAGGACTTTTCAACGTGTCTACAAGCAGTGGTGTACTACACGAGGCCACGAAACACGACGTCAGAATTGTGATCGGAAAACGACCCCGACTGAGAGGGACTGGAGAGGCGTTTCATGGCTTGTGAATCAAAATACTCGGAGGAACTTCGGCCGATCGCTAGCTGGCATCGTTTATGGTTAGAACTAGGGCGGTATCTGATCGCCTTCGAACCTCTAACTTTCGTTCTTGATTAATGAAAACTTACTTGGCAAATGCTTTCGCTTCGGTCCGTCTTGCGACGATCCAAGAATTTCACCTCTAACGTCACAATACGAATGCCCCCACCTGTCCCTATTAATCTTTACCTCGGGTTCCGAGAAACCAACAAAATAGAACCGAGGTCCTATTCCATTATTCCATGCACACAGTATTCAGGCGCAGCCGGCCTGCTTTAAGCACTCTAATTTGTTCAAAGTAAACGGCCGGCCCACCTCGACACTCAATGAAGACCACCGCGGTAGTATTTCTTCGGGGTCCACCTACGGCGCGCAGGAACCGCATGCGGATAACCACGGCGGCCGCGCGCTTTCGACTAGCCACCACCGGCAGGACGTCCCACGAACCATGCCAATTAGACACCGACGAGCGATGAACCGACAGCCTGGGACAGAAATCCAACTACGAGCTTTTTAACCGCAACAACTTTAATATACGCTATTGGAGCTGGAATTACCGCGGCTGCTGGCAAGTTTACAAACCCGACAAGAATGAAGTTCATTCCAACCTGTTAGCAAGAGCACATTGCGACGGGAACTACATGCAATGAACATTTAGAGTCGATCACCTCGCAAGCTTCACGTCTTCAATGGGATAGAAATCATCGAACGTGGACAGTAGCTGACTGGCGGAACGTAATGTGGTCTGACGAATTACATTTTTGCCTGTATTCCAATGATGCACTTCGTCGAGTGCGCGGAAGGCCAAATGAAGCATTACATCCAGGATGTGGGTCTGTGATATTTAGGGGGAGTTTTTCGTATCATGGATTGAGTCCCCTCACTGAGGTGTCCACTACCGTGAATCAGCATGTTTATTTAAACATTCTGGATGATCTGATGTTGCTTCTAAAACAACATGGTTTTATGAACAATCCCCTGCCCTATTACATCTCGATTGACCTGCAAAATCACCCGACCTAAACCCCAATTGAAAATCTGTAGGACAGCGGGTACAACGCCGACATGAGCACCCCCGAAATTTGGTGGAATTGCACGATGAGATACTTAGTGAGTGGCTTAGCCTGCAAGCGATATACCTGCACGACCTTGTGCAGTCACTTTCTAACCGAATCCAGGCGGTTATCAAGTCCAGAGGCGGAGTTACACGTTATTAATTTATGCTTGTAGAGGTGACAATTTTTTGTCCGGTGAACTTACTTATCTCAAAGTAAAATGCACTGGGGTCACTATCCATTACACATAATTCGCAGAGAAATTCCTCAGTTCTTACTAGAAACTTTGTGAGTTATACTCCCTCTTTTGTTGAATATAATCGTTGTTCATCAGATAATTTTGAGTTCAAAATCACTTAGCTCTCCACCAGGAAGTTATTCTGTGTTAAGTGTAAGTTATCACAATGCTGTAGGTTCTACTGATTCTGTGATTAGTGTTAGACAGAATGTTATTATGTATATTAGGAAAGGTCGTGTTACAGAAGAAATGAATGCTATCAATGCCGACGGATAAATGTTGTGAAAAAAATTATTTTGCATTTTAAGGGTTATGAAAAAATGAAATTTGATACACCTACTGTGTCTCTAAAAGGCAATAAATGGGAAGGGTCTGCTATATTCATCATGTTAGAAGGGGACCTGAAACGGTTTGAAAAATGCATTGTCTACCCTGCGTATATTCCTCCTCCTAATCATTCTAAACAACGCTTGTCCTCAAGTTTGGTAAACCCACTGTTCTCCTTCTGCTTTTTACATTTTTGGTATATATAACTATATGCGTAGATTTTATCATGGTCCTGGAACCTTTTGTGACATAAAAGCTGTCCGTTGAGTGCTCCGTTGACTTTGTCCAAATAATGAATGCTGTAAAAGACATAATATGCTGAGACCTCTTCAGCCGCAAAAGAGTGTCCCTCACGAAGCACAGTAGATGTACGTGAGGTGCCTGTGATTTATCATGGTGTAACATTATGAGTGTCTCGGGTGGTTAAGTTGTAGATGATGAAGTCCAATTTGGTGGGTTGGAACCTGCCTCAGTCTGTTATAATCTGAAGGTGTTGAAATAAATCAAACTCCTATCAGAAGGTTTACAGGCAAGCAGAAGAACTCCAACGGGAGAAATCTCCAGCACTTCGGTATCTCTAAAAATCGTCAAAATAGATACTGGCAAAACAACAACAACAACAACAACACATTATCCTGGGGAACAATATTACAGTAAAAATTAAATTCATGTAGTTTTTAATCAAGACTGGTAGTTATGAATATTTATTCTTTGCGAAGTTTGTCTTATAGTTCATACACTGAGTGGCCTGGCTGGTCGCAGCAACGGCTATCTAGTTGAACTCTGCTGGTATTTCTTAGGTTATTTCGCATTTCCTCATCTTTCAATGGTGAATTAACTTGGTCAGCAGGCGGATGTTGTGTGATAATGATATCGTTTATTAGTTCCAAGAAGACTCATATTTTTTTGCAAGTTGCTTTACGTCGCACCGAAACAGATAGGTCTTATGGCGACGATGGGATAGGAAGGGGCTAGGAGTGGGAAGGAAGCGGCCGTGGCCTTAATCAAGGTACAGCATTTGCCTGGTGTGAAAGTGGGAAACCACGGAAAACCATCTTTAGGGCCGCCGACAGTGGGGTTCGAACCCACTATCTCCCCCGAATACTGGACACTAGCCGCACTTAAGCGACTGAAGCTATCGAGCTTGGTACTCATATTTTTGTGATTACTGTGAATCTAGAGTGGAGCTTGAAATATAGGCCTAAGGGCAGGAAAAGCATATTTACCTGTATGTTTGTTTAGCAAGAAAACACAGGCGTGAGGAAGGAATTTGTGCTCCAAATACCAGGTGTTCGAGTTCAACATATAAACAAATCATAACCTGGTAAAGGAACTGAACAAACACGGAATTTTTCGACCATAAAACTAAAGAATAAAGGCGAAATTTCCAGACGAGAGTCCATGGAGATCTTCTACTGTACAAGATTCAGGGCACACCACGCAATTCAGCAGATGTTCTATGGTCTGGGGTTCTGCGCATTCGCAGTTAAAATCTTCCAACTCCAGAACGAAGACCATTGAGTGAGCTCCACGCAGTCCAATTTTCTTCATGCCCAGGTGCGAGGCTTTCCGAAGGGCAAAGTATACTAACTGAAGGGTAGCTGCAATATATTGTAGTAAGTACAATAAACATAGTACATCTAATAATACATTTTTCCCTCTCCTTCTCCCTTTCTTTTTTTTCTTTCTTTCTGTCCTGTCGACTCACTGTCAGCCAGCAAGACTCAGCAAATAGTTGACCTACGTGTTAATATTGGATTCCTTCCACGAACAAATATTGTTTTGACACTCGAAATAGACTTTCAACGTATTAAGTCGGCCACTTTTGTTCTGTACTTAACATCCCTTCGGTATGAATTATATGTACTGAATACGATCTAATGCGTTGAAAGTCTATTTTGAGTACAATGCGGTCGTGAAATTTCAATATTCCTTGTTTCTATCGTTAAAACTACGAGGTATCCTTAATATGCATATAGATTTTAATGACAAAAAATTACGGATTATTTATAAATCTGTTAACCAATCATCAGATTTGTAGCAAATTACAAATAGTGGATTACGATAGAAACATGACCATTTTTACCATTCATGTTCACTCTTATCGTGGTTTTGAACAGTGGCAGAGTAATAACAATGATGTTACTACGGAAAGGTAGTTTCATAAATGCCATAGTAATAAAAATTCAAATGGTATTACCTTCCACTATTTATTTTTACGATTTTTGGAGAGACCGAGGTTCCATAGGAGTTGTTTTGCGTGTCGGTAAATAAAACTGGTGGGTTTCAGCACTGGTCTGAGCCAGAATGAAACCCATGAACATGAAATCAGAAGGCCAGTGATCTATTGTCTTGAGTACCTAGCACGGTACAATAGCCTAACAGTTTAAATACTCTGAAGAAGAAAGTGGGGCAACAGGAAAATTTGTGTACATAGGTAATTTTTTTTAATGCTGTTTGTTCGGGGCGTCGACCAATAGAGATCTTTTTCCCCTACTTGCACCATATGTTATGAACCTGCGTGTAATTGGAATTGCGGAAGAGTAGAGTGTTTGAATGTGAGGAACAGAACATTAAGGACGGCACAAACACTCAGTCCCCAGGCCAGGGATATTAATCATTTACAATTAAAAACCCCTGACTCGGCCGGGAATCGAACCCCGGGCCGCCGGGTGACAGGCTGACGCGTTGCCCCCGGACGTGTACGTAAGTACGTAAATACATAAGTAAGTTACGAAAATTGAGCCGGAAAGACAAATTCTGACTCCAAACTCAGGACCGTTACGTCAAGAAAATTTGTGAAAATAATATAATTCAATTTATAAATGTTAGATTCTTCAGTCTGCCGAAAAAGATGAAAAAGAAACAACTTATAGGAAAACGCGACTACTCGATCATTGTTCTGAGTAGTGACAATCAATAACAATGATATTACAATAGAAAATAGTTTCACAAACACCATGGTAATAAATAATAGACATGGTCTACTATCATATATTTTCTTTTAAATGTATTTTGTGAATTTGTTTATCCAGAATTAGTTTAGGAAGACTCAATAATCTAACAGTTAGAAATGTACTGAGTCGAAGCTGAAAGAGATGGCTTCAGATATCATAAAAATCAAAAACAACACATTTATCTGAATCACTTTGATGAGTTTAAGTGGCCCCCGCATCCCTTCCCAGACCTGACGGTTTTTATGATAGCATTGTTAATATTCAGTACCTTGTACATGTTTCAGGAATGAATAAATTAAATGAATTCAAAGTATAATACTTTAGTATTTGAAATTTCTCATTTCACTGAGACCTCATCCTATCTCGAAGAAACATTGCTTGTAATGTAAATGTTTCGCATGATGGCTGAGTGTGAACCACAGTGAAATGAAAACTGAAGCATATATTTAAAAGGGATATCCGTTAATTAGTGTTTCCAGGATCACTTTCTGAGAAGCCTATCAAATCACCTGTTCACCTGCAGTCAACCTAACAGACTACTTGACTCTGCTTGAACATTTCCAGTAGTAAATTTTACAATTTAACTCTATGGTTCCTAATTACTTTGTACCTGTGGGAAGCAATGCCCCAGTCGTATTCACTCTTCTATCCACAGTTGCTGGGGAAACACAGTAAAACTTTCTTGCCATACACAGGGGACTCTAGTCCCATCTTGCAAGTGCGGGCTAAGTTTAGTGAATTCAAGTGTGAAATACTTTACTGTACTTTCGCGGCTACAGGATGACTTCTCAGTCTGAAGAACAGTCATTGTACACTGTTCGGTAACATTCAACTTCACTCCATTCACTTTGTCCAGTGTGCCTCATATGTCTTTGTCAGTCTCAACAAATCATTCTACTTCCCTTAGTTATCATCATTGAAAAAATTCTTTACGACATTTTCACAGTATTTTCCTTTACAAGATAATCCTGTTGGGCAATTTCATGGCAAATTAAATTTCACCTCCGTAATTTAACATTTAGCGCAATTAGTTGCCAACCACGAAGGCACAAGTTCGATTCCTATTACTGACAGAGATTTAAGATAGGCAGGAGGGCTGGTATATGGTTATGTACGGATAGGGACAGGCGAGGGGCTGCCCCTCCGGATTTTTATTACAAAGTCGCCTGGCCAATAACTCTGTTCCTCGGGGTCGTAGAGCAACCGTTGTATATTATCATTTCGGACTTAGAGATTTATAATGATTTTTAAAGGAAAAGGAACGTTCGATAGGCAACTCAATACAACGACTTTAGAATTGGCCGATGATAACCATAGTAAAAGACGAATCGCATGGCAGTGGGCAATTGCAGAGTCAAGAAGTGAATAAAAGTAAATAAAGATCGACGAAATGAGTTCGTCTTTACAGCTTTTATGTTGTTGGTACTGTATATTAGGATCTAACTTATTTGGCTGGTCCCTAGTATATATAGCACGTGAATAAGATTCAATAAGTTTGGTAATTTTCAAAATTTCGCACGCCAGGTATCTTCTGCACTAATTAAGCCTATACTAAGCATACAGCAATTCTATCATTATGACGGGAGTAAGATTTTCCATTCAATGATACACAAATAATGGGTTACAATTTACATTCGGAAGTCGACAGAAGCAAATTAGGGAGTTCGCCCTTTTTAGATACCTCATAACTAAACATTGTCCGTTGGAGTCGTAGAGCAAACTTTGTCGCACAAATATCTCGAACTCTAGATTTAGTTTGAATTTTGTCATTATTTTAGGAAATGAATGTTATTTATTTAAGGTGTATTTGTTGTATATTACGTTTTAATGAACCATCTTTAATTTGGAAAATAACCTGTTGTTGATAAATAAATCTATCTATCTATATATGTCAAGGAGAGATTTCTAATGGTACCATATACAAGGGTTTGGAATTGATATTTAGATGGTGAAATTGCCGATTTTTTCGAAAAGTCTTTGTGTTCATAGTCTCTTACTCACAAACTGCACATTTTTCGCTATAATGCCCTTTGTATTTCCGATATTTTCTACATGCAAACAAAACAAAATCACCAAAACGACGAACTTAGACAGAAGTACATGGATAGAATAACTGAAAAGTTCCAAGCAACAGACAATGAACAGGTTCAGGATAGAGAACGAGAGTGAATGACATACAGGGAAATAGCAAGGGAATTCCTAGGAACAACCTATGTATTAGGATGGGAAAATAAAGAACATCCTGGTGGAATGATAAAGGAAGGGCAGCTTGTAAACGTGAAAGAAAGGCGTACCAGAAATGGCCCCAAACAAGGCCCGATTTAGACAGGAAATTGTACGTAGATGATGAAAACAGAGCGAAACGAATAATTATTGAATCCATGAGCAATTTGTGGTAGATTTCGGTAATAACCTGGATAGGCTTAGCCAAGTGGCAGGGAAACCTTTCTGGACAGCAATAAGGAATCTTAGAAATGGTGGGAAAACGGAACTGAATAGTGTTTTGGGTAAATCTGGTGAACTCACAATAGATCGCACGGAATAACTGGACAGGAGGTGGGAATATGTTGAAAATCTCAACGTAAAAGGAAACCTTTCTGCGGACGTCGCGAACAACCGAGCTCATGGGGAGGAGGACAATGATTTTGGTGAAATACGCTTGACGAAGTGTAAAGTATGGTACATAAATTCCATTGTCATAAAGCAGCAAGAATAGATGAAATTGGACCTAAAATGGTGAAATATAGTGGTGATGCAGGGTCATAAATTCCATTGTCATAAAGCAGCAAGAATAGATGAAATTGGACCTAAAATGGTGAAATATTTTGGTGATGCAGGGAGGAAATTGCTTCATACATTAATAAAGGATTGCATGACATTTTAGTAAGGTACCTTCCGATTGGACTGAATCAGTAACTACACCAGTAATTACACCTATCTTTAAGCAAGAAAACTGGAGGGATTGTGACAGCTATCGAGATATATCATTGATTAGTATACCAAGAAAGATGTTCGCTGGCATTTTGGAAGGGAGGGTATGATCAGTGGTTGAGAGTAAGTTGTACGCAAACCAATGCGGTTTCAGACTACAGAGGGGCAGTCAGGATCAGGTTTTCAGTATGCGCCAGGTAATTGAAAAATACTGCGAGAGGAATAGCCAGTTGTATTTGAGCTCCGTAGACCTAGAGAAGGCTATATAGAGTACCGAGGAAATGGGATTAATGGGTGTATTATTGAAAGCTATCAAAGGCATTTATGCTAAAACTGCTGTGAGAGGAATAGCAATGATGGTAGAATGAGATTCTGGTACAGTGTACTTACAGGGTTTGAATGAGACTGTAGGTTTTCACTTTTTTGCTCTGAGTTTACATGGATCATGTACAGAAATGTACAAAATGGCAGAGAGGATTCAGTTCTGTGGAAATGTAGTAAGGGTATGGCCCTAGTGTAGGCACTCCACTCACTCCGCTTACTGTACACGGAAGCTCGGCGGCCGGTGAAGCTCTTTTATTTTTAGTTCACGGGATTGCCGATAGAAGCGTCTGCCGCCAAGTTTGGCCTACGCCGACGACTTAACGTTAATGTCAGATTTGTGCTGAAAGCCTGCAGTCTAATGTATTGGAACTTGAAAAATAGGTACAGTGAGTATGATATGAAAATTAGCCTTCTAGTGTTGAAACTATTAACCGTAGCGATTTAAGAACAAACGTTTAAAAGTAAGGCATTGTGTACTATTCTGCAACGAAAATATTCACTGCATGTTTTGATACCTCTAGTTTCAAAGCTAAACTGTTCGCCATTCTGAAACTCTTTGACCCATTCCAAGTTACATCGTACTAGTGTCAGACTAACTAGCAATTGTTATTTGTATTTATTGTGCATGTGGTCTAGCACTCCCGGTTGTTTCAAAATTGCCCCCTAGTGCAAAGGCCTGAAACTGTTAACTCTGTAATGATTTGTGAATATTGGACTAGATGTCGCTAGCGTCATTCTGTAGTGCCTCCTTGTGCTGATTACTTTAACTATCTGTGACAAATTTGGTGTTTCAAAGTTTGATAAACTTGCTTTGAAATTCTATGGTTTCTGGGTGGTAACGATTCTTGTTTCCTTTTTTCCACCAATTGTGTCCGTCTTATCGACTAACTTTGAGAAGACACATTACATCATTTTGTTCTGGAAGCATCCCCAGCCCTCAATATAGACTGGGTGTTTCTTGAGTTCAAGACTATCTATCAACGATTGATCGCAGAGTGTGTTACGGCAGGGAGTTCTCTATTCGGGAGGAGAATGGCGTGGAGCTGGCGGACTGATCGAATACAGTGGCTGTAATTAAAGGTACAACAGGAAACTAAACTTATGAACTTTGTTGTTTGTTTTAGGAAAACTACTATGACTCTTCCAGTGTGTAACTGATATGTTCTCGCTTTTCTAAAAGTTTAATGTAGGGTTTTCTTTGTTAACACTATATTCATGTAGGTTGTGTTCTCCGTTCTCTGACTCTGTACGTTGCCCTGATGGGCTTTCATAAAATATGGGGAAGCACGAGTGATGGTACCCTCGTTAACTTCCTAGCACCTTAAGGCTGGTGGTCAAGTTTTCTCTTAAGATTTACATTTCTTTCTCTCTTTCGGTACTTCATTATCTCTTTCACTTTGGTCATCTCGTAGTACGGATTATCCATTGTTTCACGAGGCTGTTGCCCAGTGAGGGTTGTTTCGTAAACGTTGTAGGTGTGCTTGTGTTAGTGAATTTGATACCTACTTAAAAGAAAGAAAATTCGAAGTTTTTATGTTTTTCGTTCTCTATCCATTCAACCCTCGCTTCAACCCTTTGTAATCTACGGAAAACACGGTAACATTATATTAGATGAACTTGTATTATAACTATGCACGACCCTCGGACACGTTTAGAAACTCTTTAAAATATGAAGTAGTTCGTGATTTTTCTTTACGGGACAAATCAATGCAACATTACTCGAAACCCGATTATCAATTGAATAAATAGAAGTACTATAAATAATGTGAAGGGATTCATTCTCAAAGTATACCAATTCCCATATCATTATAGTCGGAAAAGAAGAATAATTAACTAACTGACGCTGAAGATGGAAAATGGCAAGGGCAGCTTGGAGGACGTAAGTGAAATTCATGGCAGATTCATCTAGGATACCATCATTGCCACACACTTTTCGGAAGTTCTTTAGCTCTATGTGAAGACAGACAGCCATTCGGTGCAGTTTATTAACTTTATCAAGAGCAAGCGCTTTCAGTGACATCTTACGTCTCAAATAACAACATTCATAACATTTATTTATTTATTTATTTATTTATTTATTTATTTATTTATTTATTTATTTATTTATTTATTTATTTATTTATTTATTTGGGAAACAAGAACAGCGAAAAGCCGAATTAGAGAGTTGCGTAATGAAAATGTATTTTCAGAGCAATGAAGAAAATCATCTAATGATGAAAGTAGCCGAAGAAAATTGAAATCGAACAAAATAACTGTAGAGACACAACAAGTAACAATAACATATAAAAGGCGAAAGAAAAGAAGGAGGAAAATTAAAGATTGAAAGTAAAACGAAGAGAAGAGCTAGGCACCGTAAGATAAATACAGATAACCTATGACACATAAGTAACGGACGAGCACAGTAAAGTATCAATAAATATTATATTATGTACAATAGATGGGACAGCAATGAGAAGAGGAAAAGAGGAATATGAAGGAAATTAGGTAGGTTGAGTTAAGGAAGAATCGACTGAAGGAGGCATATGAAGAAAAATCGTCCAATTTCCTGTCAGAAGATAAAGGGTTAAGGAGGGTTGGAATGAGGATAAATAGCGTTTTTTGAACACGAGGTAGGCGGGAATACGGAATATGAAGGGGTGGATTTATCCTGGTTTTATGAGTTTGGACATGTAAGGAAAAGAAAGATGCAGGTTCAGGAAAACGAAATAAACCGTTAACAGCGTTATAAAGGAATATAAGGTCAGCTACTTTCCTACGAGTAGATAACGAGAGAAGGTTTAATTTGTCCAGTATCTTATTGCTACTCAAGTTTCGACAATCAGATACTCTCTCTCTTTTCTCACTAATAATGGTACAGAAGAATGACTGCGCGCGGTCAGTGTGATTCAGATTAGTGGGCGAAGAGGTAGATCAAATGGGAGTCGTGAATTCAATAATCGGTAGGATGCAAGATATTGTACCCGACAGGGATATGAACCAAGGACTAGTGATCAAGTGGACGCACATTTCTTTGTCTGGTAGTGAGCTCGTGGGAATCGAAGCTTGGAAAGGCACGGGTGTGGTAGAGCTAGGGAATCCCTGGCTGAAAATAAGGGAGAAGTCATCCCCACCACATGTTGTTGGCGAGTGAGTTAGGTACATTTTTTAGCCTCGTAATATGGTAACCATCTTTAAAACAGCATGACCAACACCGTCTTCTATAACAAAGGAATTAACGATTTTAATAATACTGCACTGTACAACGTTTCAAAAGAGCTGTTCGTGATATGACCATTTATTTAGAGTGTATGACGTCCTTCATGGTGATAGTATTCTGTCAAAAGAAGGAATAGATGATTAATGGTGGAAAATTACAGAGGCCATGTGGTAAATGTCTTCAAATCCACTTGACAAGGGGAATCCTGTGAGCGAGGGGAAATATGAAGATATTTATTTATTACAGGAGTTTCAGCGATCGGATTTCGCACGGGTGTGTTCTAACTATATTATAAGACTAGCGAATGTACCCGTGCTTCGCTACGGTATTCTACATTGTATTCGAATATCGAAGTAAATAGTGTGCATGCAGTAAATAAGATTGTTTTAAAATTGCATGTCTCTTAGCGTTATCCGAGAAAGAGCATGGGGAGGTCCCCGTACGTTGTTTCCAATGTAAAGTGTTTGTTATGGATTTGTGATATAACGGCAGGCTCACTGCCTACTGCCATTCACAATCGAGTTGGGAAGTTTACGTTATAATTGCAGGCCCCATTGCCTACTATGCGGACAGAATCGATTTGGGGAGTATTCGTTAAAATGGCAGCCCCCCTTTCCTACTTCCAGACAGATTAGAGTTTTTATTATAATGGCATGCAATTACCCTACTACCACTCGAAATTAAGTTGTGCAGTTATCATTATAATGTCAGGCCCATTTTCCTACTTTCAGCCAGCTTACTGCCAGTCACACCAAGTTGGTGAGTTTCCATCAAAATAGCAGGCCACTATGCCTAATGCCAGTCACATTTTAGATGAGGACATTTCTTTATAATGGCGGGCACCCTTGCCTACTGCCAAACACAATCGGGTAGGGGAGTTTTAAACAAAACTGCATGCTCACTTGCCTTTTGCAAGTCAAATCGAGAAGTGAACTATTCATTACAATTGTAGACCTTCCTTACTAATGACAGTTACACAGGAGTTGGAGAAGGAACCCTTTCATACTGCCAGTCAAAGTCGGTGTGGGGAGTACTGATTACAATAGCAGACCCACCCTTTCTCGATCGCTACAAATCGACATCAGTGAATATATATAGATCGACATACGAAACTATATGCATGTTTACAATACTGAAGACCTTCATTTACAGATTAACTGCTACTAAACGTACGTCATATCGACAAAGGATTATACCATAAGACACGCCGGATTTAGTGGCCTAAATGGCTGGTCCTATGATATGTAATCTATTCTTGGGTCAGATTGAGTTAGAAACGTGGAACAGGGTAACGTTCTTGTAAGATTATCTCACATTACATTACTTTTCGGATAATTATGTGACAGCTATATACATAGCATTTGGCTCATATATGGCTACTGGGTGGGCCAATTTTCGTGAAGAGTTTGATGATTCTGTATTTCATATAAGTAATCGACGGTGTAAATTATGCATGTGAAAATTCCAAATTGACTTAACATCCATTAATAGAGAAAAATCAAACGTAAAATTGATACAGATACGGCAAAGAGTAATAAGACCAAGGTTGTAGATCATTCCAAATTGAACGGAGATTGTGCAATCTGTTATGCGATAGGAATTTCAGAAGGTCTGCACCATTATTAAAATTGCCTGCATATTTCGATATTCTTCGGGGATAAAAAGTGAAGAATTTAATGATCTTGGATGTTTTCCGTTCGTTACAGGCTAAAACGTATAATTTTGTCAAATTTCAATTATCTTCTTTTTCTTCTGGCAGATTATGCCGCAATCTGGATTTTCGGCGAGGCGGGTAAAAATTAGGACTTTCAGAAACTAAACCAAAAATTATGCAGATCGTCATTATTACCCCTTAAACGGAAAGCTGTACGAAAATTTCGCCAAAATAGTCAGTGTAGAGGCACACAGTCGTTACGATTTGATTTATATAGATAAGGAATCTGCTCCATGTAAAACACCTTTTTGGTTATGGCCGCTGGACTTAACCTGCAAAACTGACCATTCATGATATCTCCCTTATTAATCCTCCTGACGAAAAAATGCACATGAAAAAAAGGTTTAGAGGTGGAATTCCATCACGTTTGGTCGATTTCCAGTCAGGTTGGTCTTGTTCTCTATATATTGTGCAAGAGTAAAATCACCATTTCGGTTCCCTATAAACCGCCAGTCCATTCCGGAATATGAAATGTTATTTACGTTTAAAACCTACCTTTGGACAGGTGGATGCTAAATATGAATTTTGGTTCGAATGTCTTCAGTAGTTTTCAAGTTGTAAGGAATACGCTTTACACGCACCCGCTCGTGAGTTAAGTCCGATGGGACTTGTACAAAAAAACGGTCCGTTAATGATATCTCCCTTATTAATCCTCGTATCGAAATGATGCACATGAGAAAAAAGGTTTAGAAATTAATTTCTACCAAGGCAGGTAGATTTAAATTAACGTTGGTTGTGTATATTTTGTGGAAGTGCAAAATCACTGTTTCGGTTTTGTATAAACCCCCAGTCAGTTCAGGGATTTAGAAACAATATTTGCCCTAAAATCTATCAAGGACAGGTGTATTCTAAATATGAGTATTGGTGGAAATACATCCAGTAGTTTGTAGCACTCGCGTACATACGGCGTAATTAAGGAAGAAAATAATACAGTTAAGATAGTTGAAAGTAATAGAAAATGGATTATAACTGAGGACAGCCGGAAAACGACAAATATGTAAATGCCAAGTTAATGTATTGGAAAAACAAATGCCCCTCCATAAATTATGCTAGTGTGAGTTATGGATATAATAAAACGGTAACAGAGGAGCAATTTAGGTCCATTGATTCCTAGGTAAACAAATAATAAGAAGATGACTAATGGTGTTATTATTTAATCTATTCGAAGGCGGTTATAACATCCAACGATATTCCGCCAATATCCCGCAGATAGGCCGATTGACGCCTTTCTTGCATTCTACCCAAGGAACAACCAAGAATTTAAAAGCATAATGAGGAAAATGGCAATACGTTACTTCCCTGCTGGCATGCAGTCAGAGACGTTGCCATGGTAACCTGTAGGTTCGTTGTCGGTCTGTCGGTCACTCAATGCAGAGCATGGTACCAGCAGAAAATTGTAAATTTCTCCGTCATGTAAAGAGTAAGGTAAATTATAAACATAACGAAAGTTGTTTATAATGAAGAGACGTTTCACGTACGGTAAACTAAGTTTACAGAAAATCAATAGTATAAGAGAAAATGGAGGAAAACCATTCTGGTTTTCCAATAAACACCCCGTCTATTCAAAAATTTTAAAATGATATGCATATCGAAACCTTCCCCGGGAGGAGTATGCTCTAAATGTGAAGTTTGGTTGAGATCTATCCAGCCGTTTCGACGTGATAGTGGAAAAACCATTCTGGTTTTCCTATAAACCCCCCCGTGTATTAAAGATTTTAAAATGATATGCATATCGAAACCTTCCCCGGGATGAGTATACTCTAAATATGAAATTCGGTTGAGATCCATCCAGCCGTTTCGACGTGATGGTGGAAAAACCATTCTGGTTTTCCTATAAACCCCCCGTGTATTCAAGGATTTTAAAATGATATGCATATCGAAACCTTCCCCGGGATGAGTATACTCTAAATATGAAGTTTGGTTGAGATATATCCAGCCGTTTCGACGTGATGGTGGAAAAAGCATTCTGGTTTTCCTATAAACGCCCCGTGTATTCAAAGATTTTAAAATAATATGCATATCGAAACCTTCCCCGGGAGGAGTATACTCTAAATATGATATTTGGTTGAGATCTATCCAGCCGTTTCGACGTGATGGTGGATAAACTATTCTGGTTTTCCTATAAACCCCCGTGTATTCAAAGATTATAAAATGATATGCATATCGAAACCTTCCCCGGGATGAGTATACTCTAAATATGAAATTTGGTTGAGATCTATCCAGCCGTTTCGACGTGATGGTGGAAAAACCATTCTGGTTTTCTTATAAACCCCCCGTGTATTCAAAGGTTTTAAAATGATATGCATATCGAAACCTTCCCCGGGATGAGTATACTCTAAATATGAAATTTGGTTGAGATCTATCCAGCCGTTTCGACGTGATGGTGGAAAAACCATTCTGGTTTTCCTATAAACCCCCCGTGTATTCAAAGATTTTAAAATGATATGCATATCGAAACCTTCCCCGGGAGGAGTATACTCTAAATATGAAGATTGGTTGAGATATATCCAGCCGTTTCGACGTGATGGTGGAAAAACCATTCTGGTTTTCCTATAAACACCCCGTGTATTCAAATTTTTTTTAATAATATGCATATCGAAACCTTCCCCGGGATGAGTATACTCTAAATATGAAATTTGGTTGAGATCCATCCAGCCGTTTCGACGTGATGGTGGAAAAACCATTCTGGTTTTCCTATAAACCCCCGTGTATTCAAGGATTTTAAAATGATATGCATATCGAAATCTTCCCCGGGAGGAGTATGCTCTAAATATTAAGTTTGGTTGAGATCTATCCAGCTGTTTCGACGTGATGGTAGAAAAACCATACTGGTTTTCTTATAAACCTCCGTGTAATCAAAGATTTTAAAATGATATGCATATCGAAACCTTCCCCGGGAGGAGTATACTCTAAATATGAAGTTTGGTTGAGATCTATCCAGCTGTTTCGACGTGATGGTGGAAAAATCATTCTGGTTTTCTTATCAACCCCCGTGTAATCAAAGATTTTAAAATGATATGCATATCGAAACCTTCCCCGGGATGAGTATACTCTAAATATGAAATTTTGTTGAGATCTATCCAGCCGTTTCGACGTGATGGTGGAAAAACCATTCTGGTTTTTCTATAAACCCCCGTGTATTCAATGATTTTAAAATGATATGCGTATCGAAACCTTCCCCGGGAGGAGTATACTCTAAATATGAAGTTTGGTTGAGATCTACCCAGCCGCTTCGACGTGATGGTGGAAAAACCATTCTGGTTTTCCTATACCCCCCCCCCGTGTATTCAAAGATTTTAAAATGATATGCATATCTAATCCTTCCCCGGGAGGAGTATACTCTAAGTATGAAGTTTGGTTGAGATCTATCCAGTCGTTTCGACGTGATGGTGGAAAAACCGTTCTGATTTTCCTATAAACCCCCCCCCCCGTGTATTCAAAGATTTTAAAATGATATGCATATCGAAACCTTCCCCGGGATGAGTATACTCTAAATATGAAATTTGGTTGAGATCTATCCAGCCGTTTCGACGTGATGGTGGAAAAACCATTCTGGTTTTCCTATACCCCCCCCCGTGTATTCAAAGATTTTAAAATGATATGCATATCTAATCCTTCCCCGGGAGGAGTATACTCTAAGTATGAAGTTTGGTTGAGATCTATCCAGCCGTTTCGACGTGATGGTGGAAAAACCATTCTGGTTTTCCTATAAACCCCCCGTGTATTCAAATATTTTAAAATGATATGCATATCGAAACCTTCCCCGGGAGGAGTATACTCTAAATATGAAGTTTGCTTGAGATCTATCCAGCCGTTTCGACGTGATGGTGGAAGAACCATTCTGGTTTTCTTATAAACCCCCCGTGTATTCAAAGATTTTAAAATGATATGCGTATCTAAACCTTCCCCGGGATGAGTATACTCTAAATATGAAGTTTGGTTGAGATCTATCCAGCCGTTTCGACGTGATGGTGGAACAGACAAACAAACAGACAAACAGACAAACAGAAACGAACAACTTTATTTATAAGATTATTTTTATACCACTCCCCTCGCCCCCTGCCAAAAGGGTGCTAGGGGTGTCTTACCCTCACGCGGTTTGTCTCCTGATACTAATTGATAAGTGTACCACGTTTGGTGAAATTGCTCCAGTGGTTTAGGAGGAGATGTGTCATATACACACCCACACCCACACACCCACGCACACACATACATCAATTTTTATATATAGTAAGAAGAAGAAGATAATATTTTTATATGTAGTTTTTCGATTAATTTTATATCTCACCCCCTTCGCTCCCCACTTGGATTTGCAAAAAATCCGGAGTAATACTATTCATCTCAGAGACCCTGAAATCTATGGATTCGAAACTGTTTTTAATTATTTCTATATCTCACCCCACCCTCCCACCCTTTGCTCCCAACCTAAAAGGGGGCTGGATTTTAAAAAAATTCTAGAGTATCACTTTTCAACTCAGCGACCCCGAAAACTATGAATTCGACACTATTCTCGATTATTATTGTAACTACCACCCCCCTGACCCTCTCCCTTAAGGGCGCTAGGGATGGCTTACCCCCCACAGTGATCGTCTCCCGATAGTAAGTGATTCGTGTACCAAGTTTGGTTGAAATTGCTCCAGTGGTTTAGTTGGAGATGTGTCATTTACACACACACTTCCATTTCTATATATAGTAAGATTTTTACACTCGTTCTTCACCCCCTTTCCATCCCCGCCCAAAGGAGTCCTATGAGTGCCTTACACAACAGTATATTTTTTTCCCAGATATTAAGTCTTATTTGTACCTATTTTGGTTGACAGCTATGCCCAAACGTACATGCATAATCTCACTGCTCTAGAATCCTGGAGCTGACGTTGCCATGGTTACGGCAGTTCATTTCTTTATCCGATTCCTAGAGCAGGGGTAGTGTGGTGCCAATATCTCCGTAACGGTTGGTTTTAGGGCCTTAAAACATGGTTTTCGGGCCCGTAGGGCTTACCGAGTTTTGTTCTTTGCGTCAAGAGGATTAAATTGAGCTTTGTCTCGTCCTTATACGACAAATTCGATATTTTGCCTATAATAGTATAAGAGAAAATGGAGGAAAACCGTTTTTCCTATAAAACCCCCGTCTTTTCAAAGATTTTAAAATGATATGCATATCGAAACCTTCCCCGGGGTCAGTATACTCTAAATATGAAGTTTGGTTGAGATCTATCCAGCCGTTTCGACGTGATGGTGGAACAGACAAACAGACAGACAAACAGACAAACAGAAACAATTTTATTTATATAGATTACTGGTCACCTGGTTATCGTACTATTGCTCCTCAAATAAACAGAGAACAGGCTGTATAGGAAATTTGAGAGGGGGAAACTCCTCAGCTAATATATGACTTTGGAAGCATCACCCCAGGGCAGTCGGTGTTTTCTTCTCGCGAGGGACAGATGCGTGTCGATATCGGGCTGTAGATTATTTTCTTTTCTGCGAGTACTGTTAACGCAGAGAGTAGTCAAAATGACTTAATTCGAGTGTGCCTGTGTAGAACGAAGATGAGGGTTACAATTAAGTGCGGGGTTAAAATCTTCGTCGAATTTTTAACAATAAATTGAACTCACAGAATAATTATTATTATTAATTCCGTCGCCCGAGACAAAGAAGGGAGAAGAGTAATATTATAATCATCACTATGAGCAATGATACGGGGTTTAATTCGGGTTGATGCTATCAATAAGCTGTGCGATACGTATAGAAATACCCTGTATTTATCTATTTGATTCCGGGGCACTGAATCAAACATCGGGCCGATTAGTGCGTGGTGACTCAGGCGAACGGAACGGGTAATAACTATGTGTGTTTCTGTGCCTTAGATACTGAAGATTTCCAGTGCCCAGGACTATGGAGATTAGCAGTCGCAGCCAGAAGATGGAATCAACAGCCATCAACTGGGACATCAGTCAACACTGAACCCGAGGATGGACGTCCCGTAGCTGACCGAGGTGTCATCGGGGGATAATAAGGCTGAGTAATACCATTATATTATGCATGACGTGAGGGGAACGGAGAATTTATTTTATAATGCTGTAGCTATTAACTGATAGGGATTTTTAGTTTGTTAAATTGTAAATGTGCAAAGGCATGGCACAGAGTTTATTTTAAAAACAAGTCTGAGTGACTTAACTTGTAGATATGGGAAAGTTTATTTGTGGGAAATATTTATTTTTTCAATTTTATTTTTCGAATACTGCTAGTATCCTTGGGGTTACTTTTATGTGTAGTTGATTTGAATATAATGGTTAGTTTCATTAGTTCTTGGGATTGCTTGTGTAAGAGGGGCTGGTATTCAACCGGCTGACCAATCATCAATGCCAACTAATATTTGTGTTGCTGTGAAATCACCCAGAGAGCCAAGCGACGACCTCCAATGAAATATATAGCTAGGTTCCATTTTTTAAATTGTGTACGGCGATACGTGTGTTTCGATAACTGTAGGGGGCGGGTGCTATATACTATATAGTAGGCTCTGAGGGTGTGGATATCGGTGATGTCAGAAAATCTATACAACAAACCGAGAAGTGATTGCTCGTGAGGTTATCTTTTGTATATGGGCTAAAAATAATAATTTTCTGTCAAAAACACTCCTAAGTCCACTTGTTCTCTTGGAGTTGGAAACGGGTTACCAAGGAGGGAGTATTTACTAAGAATAGGGGATTTACAAAAAGTGATCGAGATAGAGGAACACTTGACAGGATTAGGCTTAAGACGCCATGTAGAGCACCATTCAGAGAGTGAGTTAAGCCCACTCGGTGACGAGTTTATGATAAAGAATCGATTTGTTTGAATATGTTACATTTCTCTGGAAATAGTAGAATTTCACAAGAAAAGGAGGGTATTGTATTAATGATATCATCAATAAGTAGTACAAAAAGAAGGAGACCAAGGACACTGCCCTGCGGGACGCCAGATTGTACCATAACAGGAGTCGAACTTAACCCATCAAGAACTACACGCTCTGGCATTCAGGAGAATTAGGAAGTGACCATGGATGTTAAGAACGTTCTGAGAATTGTAGGAAAGAAATACGTGGTCTATGGTATCAAAAGCCTTTACAATATAAATGTAGCACAGGTCCAAATGAGAAGGAGAATGAACAGCCAGATTAGTTAGGCAGGAGCTACCAGGAAGAGAACCATGCTGCTGGGACGATATATAAGCAATGATAAAAGAAAGGAGACGCTGGTGGATAATCTTTTCACAGATGAGTGACAGGGTGATTAATATAGAAATCAGGTAATAGTTTCTGACATAAGACTTCCTTCCACTTTTAAAAACCGAAGTTATGTTAGTGATTTTCCAGTCGTCAGAGAATTAGCCATCTAAGAAGCAACGGTTAAATATAACAGCAATAGATGGGCAATAGTCATAGCGGTATACTTAAGGAAGAGATGACTGAGACCATTTGGACCAGTAGGTTTAGTTCCTGGAAGGGAGAAAAGTAAAGAATAGTGTTTTGGCCTTAGAGGTGGAAAGATTGCTGAGACTATGAGAAGGAACAGAATCAATTCTCAGAAAATCTGGGAACTGATTAGGTGCAACAAAATCAAACGCAAAGTAATCGTTGAAAATGTCCAGTCTATCGCCACCACTGGCTAAATTATCACCCCAAGTCACTGTGTCTGACACACGCTTTGTACTTTTCCTGTTGTTTACCAGAGACCAGAACCTCTTGCTATTGCTTATGCGGGTTTTGGCTAAAGAACTGTTGTTATTGCGTTGATTGTGATTTTCTGTATACAATTCTAGAGGAATATCAATTAAATATAAAAAGACCGAGAAACAAAGAATGAATTATTCTCCAATAGGAGTTTAGCTGCGGTCAAAGGAAAAGTATAACCTTGAATGGCAGGGAAGTCACATGAGACCTCACGAACTTAACACTGTATATTTCGGAAATTGAAAATATGTTAATAAAAAGTAGAGTTCTGTGCAAGTATATTAATTATGAACGTTCTAAGTTCTATATCTTGTTCGTGGCTGTCGACATTATTCATTCGTAAAGAGTATAAGACCCTGTTGGTTACATTTAGTTAAGCAAAAATATACTGCAGCTAATCATTTTGTTATTGCAAGAGGACTTCTTCGCTTCATATAATTTGTTGCCAGAAAATAGTTCATGTTAGTTTTATGCGCTACATCAAACACTTTTAAGTGAAATAAATACACACCAGTCAATTTATTTCACTTTGTTGTTTTATGCTACTAACTTCACATTCACTGAATGCCACATCGACGTTTTCGACAACCAGTGTACAATGAATCGTATTGGTAGGCGTTAACGGACGAGTTACAAATGGTAATGTGACGAGAGGACAGTTTGGAAATACGATCAATCTACAGCGTTCACAACTCAGGGAAAAAATGTACGGAAATACTGTAGCATATTTCAAACTAGCTGATGTACCCGTGCTTCGCCACGGGATTCTCAGAAAGACTGACTTTGTGGTTTTCCTAACCTGAAATCAACATAGGTCATTACAAAAACGTAAGTATGAATGTAGCGATTAAAAGCAACGCTATCATATAAAATACTCGATCAAATGGAAAGCCGCACGTTTTATCACTTTTAACGAACAGTGCTGCGGTTAAATTGCGGTGCCAATCTAATAGTCCAAAGTTCCAGAGCTGGGATGACCAGGCCGCAGATTGCCATGAACACTCATCTGCCATTATTCCGCTAAATGTGCACATTGTTCATTCCAATCAGTGCCTCAGAGTACGGATTGAATAGCCCGAATGCTATGATGATCCAGTGTGTTACGTACCAGTAGTATCAGAAAATTTATAAACCAGGGGAATGGCATGCTAAAGAAGAAAGTTATCTAACTCCCCAGCTACTTTCCATCAATATTCAGACAGGCTGTTACACTCTGTACGACTGGGCGAGTTGACCGTGTGGTTAGCGGTGCGCAGCTGTAAGCTTGCATCCGAGAGATAGTGGATTCGAACCCCATTGTCGGCAGCGCTGAAGATGGTATTCCGTGGTTTCCCACTTTCACACCAGTCAAATGTACCTTACCTTAATGTACCTTAATTAAGGCATAAGGCACTCCTAGCCCTTTCCTACCCCATCGTCGCCATAAAACCTATCTATGTCAGTGCAACGTAAATCAAATAAAAAAATACTCTGTACGCAGCAGTAATCCTATCTACCGGAGATGAGGGGCAACAGAAGACACAAAGCACATCACGACAAACAATGGTCAATGTAATGTTATTGTTGATCAGTGTTATGAGCTTTCTATATTGTAGGCCTTCACATTTAGTTTTCTTTCGACTCTGTGATTTGGAAAATATTTTATACCATAAACTGTACTTTCTTATTCTCAGACTTTACATACCGATTTTCATTAAATACTGTTTACCCATTTTCTCGTTACTCGGCGCTGATATGAATTTAGTAACAAAAATCCTAATTCATGAATATCTTTGTGATCATAGCCAGTACGGTAACAATGTATAAGACATGAATATTAGGAAATTTAATACTATATAACCTTAGTTATGTAGCAGTCATCGATTACACCTCTAATAACAAATATTTGGGAATTACATTTTAGGCCTTCCCCTAAACTACCATTTTTCTCAGCGTGAATAAAATAATTTACAGCCTAGACTATAGCGACTTATATCCTGACTTTGCATACCGATTTTTATCAAGATAGGACTACTAATAACAACAATATTTGAGAATTCAATTTTAGGCCTTCCCCTAAACTACCGTTTCACTCAGCGTGAGTAAAATGATTTATAGCCTGGATTGTAGAAGCTCATCCCCCAACTTCACATACCGATTTTCATTAGACCACTAATAACATAAATAGTTGAGAATTCAATTTTAGGCCTTCCCCTAAACTACCATTTCACTCAGCGTGAGCAAAATGATTTATAGCCTAGATTGTAGAGGCTCATCCCCCGACTTCACATACCGATTTTCATCGAATTCTCTTCAACTGTTTTCTCGTGATGCGTGTACAGACAGACAGACAGACAGACAGACAGACAGACAGACAGACAGACAGACAGACAGACAGACAGACAGACAGACAGACAGACAGACAGACAGACAGACAGACAGACAGACAGACAGAAATTACGGAAAAGTAAAAAGTGCATTTTCTTGTTACTATGGACATGACCGATACAGAAATACCATTATTTTCAATTTCTGAGCAATGTACAGACAAAACTCTTATTTTATATATATAGATTTTTCCAATATTCTTGAAACAAACCCAAACATAGAAGAGCATATATTCATATGATTTAATTGGGGATAAGAATAATTATTTATGATTTAAAATGTTATGTTATATGATATGAATGATACATGATTTGACATAAAAATACGTACATGAAGAGGAAATATTGAGTTGGCTACAAATGATTTTATAATTAATGTTCTATTCACTTTTCCCAGAAATTATGGGCAGTAAAATATCGTTCGGTTTTTTTGTTCATAATAATAGTAATGATAATAGAAGATTAGGTTATAAGAGCTAAGCGTCCTTTCTATCCAGCAGTTATACAGTCCCAAGCAGATAATTGTTACAGGTCTCTTCCGGGATGCGAAGGTTCAATATTTTAAATATGTAACAAATATGTCGGAAATCTATCACCATAGCATATTTTAATATTACGCTTTAATAACAAAGTATATCTCAATTAATTCTATGGCCATATTTGTTTACAAATTTTATTAGCTTAAAGCAAAAATGTACCTTATTCTTAAAATTTACCGGATTAAAAAGTGTAATTTTCAGTGATGTTTTCCAAAAATCATGAAACATTCATTAAGAAAAAGGGAACCAACATGGAGAAGAAATACAAAATGGCAAAGGAATTGCAAGGTAAAATCGTCACTTGTATTATAAAGTACTCCACGCCCATAGTTGGACACCATCACTATGGGGTGGTGCATAGCACGTGATCAATATAGCCGTGCATTACACTGGATCAATGTACTCAGTGTTCATTTCTGACGTGATTTTTTCACTAGGGTATTGACACTCCGCTGCTGTACATATCGTTAATTATTCTAAGTTTTAGCTCCTGTAACTAATATATGAAGATAATATGGCTCTCAGTCACAGAAGATTGTAGGTATGATTTCATATTAGTACATCACATACTGTACATTACGATTTAACAGTGATGCCCTAAAAATATGCCAATCATGAGGCATGTCTGCAATACGCGACCGTCCAGAAACTAGTCTACGGATGTGGCCCTGTTCAAATGACCACCATTGATACCATCACCTCACTACGGATGCAATATGACCCATGTATTAGTATGCCCAGCCTTCATTCCCAAATGCTGGCTGGTTTCTCAATAGCTTCTCCATCATCTAAGAAACACAAAATTTTAGTAATTTCGATTTTCAGCTGGTATGCTTTTTCTTTGAGCGCTCCAGCCTCTCACTACAATGATAAAAAGGGACTGATAATGTCGTTTTCCCCTTATAATAATAATAATAATAATAATAATAATAATAATAATAATAATAATAATAATAATAATAATAGTAATAATAATAATAATAATAATAATAATAATAATAATAATAATAATAATAATAATAATAATAATAATAATAATAATAATGATATGTATTTATAAACGGGCTATTTACTACTTTTAGGATTATCGAAGGTTCAGTGACGGGAAATGTTGCATTATATAGAGTATAGTCAATTGACTGCCGACCCAAAAATCCCAAACATCTTCTAGTCGTGTAAACCTTTACTGAATTTTTAGTAGTAGTAGTAGTAGTATTTATTCATTCATCATGTCGTTTACATATTTACAGGACTCTGTTTTATATATACATAACTCTTCTAATAACATTATTACTTGAGAAATATTAATCTTATAACTAAACCACATATATTACAGAAGTAGTAGTATTATTATCAACATATTAATACTTAAAATAAATTGAACTTGTAACTATCTCTTGCACACATTAAATAAATAAATTATTATTATTATTATTATTATTATTATTATTATTATTATTATTATTATTATTATTATTATTATTATTATTATTATTATACAAAATCACACCAACCTCAACAGAGTCGAGTAAGCTTGAAGCGGATCTTCGACCTGTTGTAAAGCTTCTCTGCACCATTATCTCCTTTGCTACTCAGTCCAGGAAGCGAAATAAACAGTAAATAACAGGTGCTATGAGCACGAATACAGAGATAACGCAGGGAGGAAGCAAGCCAGGCGGTAATGGAATATACTCACAGACTGAACTGTCCTTACAGTCTGTTCAAGAAGAAATCGAACGCCTAGGGTTGATTTAGAAGTAACCGGGATACACGTCTCGGGTATAAAGAACTGGGAATTAATAAGGTTCTGATCATACGAGGCAGCATTCTTAAACAATGATTTCAATTAAGAGTAAAATGCCCAGTTTCTTTGCTGACAAATAATGCCCGAATTTACATTTCATATTCTTATAAAGTGCTATATAATCATTATGATATGACAGCCCCTGATGGGCTTTGGTCTCACTCAGACATTTCTGCCTATTCATTAAGCTATTCTAGTTCCAAATTCCCAAGATCGTGATGAATTGGTGTACACTTTCTCCCCACGTAAGCTTAGGTATATGTAATTTTGGAGATCGTTCTGGCAACATAAATATCCCCATCATCATCTTATTATCATTCGTACACAGCATATGTCCACCCCACTACAGCCTCGTGATCATACTTCAACAATATCTGGTTGATACTTCAGGAGGTTTTTACCGCCTTCGCTGGACTCGGTCAGCACCGAACAGGTTTCGTATAACTGGTGTTACGGAAATTTAGTCCATAATATTAATGAATCACAATTACAAAGCCAATTCACTTATTTATGTAAGAAAATACGTTTATTCATACAATCTATATGGTACTCAGAGCCGAAGAACTCTTACGAAAAATGCACAGAGGCAAACCAAAGTTATAATCAGCATAGTTCCAAAGTGAAACTATATCATACGTCACAACTGGGATTTCCTATGTTCATCCAACTGTGATCGTGGAACGTTATTACCAGACTGTAGAGATAAACATCAACTGAGCTTATACCAGGAACCATGGGCAGATCAGGGAGAGAAGATTGATGAAAGTAGCTTCTTCTAGCCCGTACTGAAGATATGGTGTATTTTTTAACAATATATTTCACCAGAGCTGAATATAGGCTCATTCAAATAGACAGCAGAATTCAATTTTAGATGTCTACTTTACGAAGATCGTCTTCCAGATTGTATTCGCCCCCGACGTACGTGCCGAACTTCTTGTACATCTGGAAGATTGTTTGACCCGTTCTGCTGCCATTTCATCTACAAGAAGGTGGTGCTTGTTCTGCATGATATTGCTTGTCTACATACTGCTCTTCGTGGTGTTCGACAAGTGCCATAAATGGTCAAAAGAGTTTTGACAGTAAAAGAAAGACAACAACAAGTCAATATGTAAAGGAGAGAGAATCATTAAGTCTAACAAGAGCAAACATACTACCAACAGGTCATGACATATTTACATTTGAAAACGACCCAAGAATGAATTTAGGAAGGATACCAGAACATACAATATGATTCTCAAGCATAACATTTCAATAAGACGTACTGGGACACGCCGCCCGGAGTTGCAGATGATAAGCCTATACATCTTGTGACTGAGAACATGGTGACATAACAACCAAAAAAAAAAACTGAAAATAGGAGGCTTAAAAGGTTCTAAGGTTACACACTCGTGCTTCCCTTAAATTATTACAGCCATCTTTGGCATCTGAATTTCTTCGCGAAGGGGCCAGAAAAACCCTACATAATTCCATAATTAAAAAAGTTTACGCATTTATTCATAAAAATAGGCAAGGTGAAGGCACTGCCCGAAACTTTACATGCTAAGATACCAAGGTATCTCCGCCAACCACTCGATTTTTTAGAGTTAAATATTTAAGGTGTAGTAGCCTACTTTATAGTTGCTCCAGCGGTCCAGCTGCCTTTAGCAAGGTCCGTACCTCAGAAGGTGATCAGAAGACGCCTCGCAGTCCTTTCATTACGGGTGACTGAATACTGACCGGGCGGAGAGAAACGAGGCAAAGACAATATTAAGCAGAGAACAAAATTAAGGGGTGCCAAATCCTAGCCTTCACAATTATCGCTAAAAAGGTTCAAACATGAGCCCCTAGGTGGCAACCTAGGTGGAAAGTCGGTACCTATAGGTAAACTACAGCAATGGCAGCCTGTCTTGATATAGTCCGAATTCTCGCCCCTAGATGACATTAATGAGTTGTCTATCTCTATTTTCTGCGTACATCCACAGTAGTAACTAATTTGAATGTGCCCAAAACTGAATGGTTCTCTTCCTCTCAGTTTCCTTATTATGAAAATGACTTTTTTAAATTTTCATTTAGCTACCATAAAGTAGTTATATTTTAAATTTTATTATCAAGAAATTATCGTGTGAAAAATGAATACACATTGTAAATCACTTATTCAAGGTTGAAAGCGGTAACGCTGATGCACAACTTACGTAATTCTTAATTCCTGTGTATAAAGCAAAAGAGCATTAATATATCAGCACTGTCTAAATGGTGACGGAGTTATGTAACCCTCCTGTTTGTCCTCATCATGGTGGAAGAAGGGTTCTCTGGTCCGAATAAGATCTAACTACTTCTGCAGAGTTAACCAGATATTCTTTTTTTTTTTAGTGTGTTTGATAACACTCTGATTCAGGTATTATTTCAAAATGAATGAATGAATGAATGATTGAATCCCCTTTCTTTTCCCTTAACAAAATTTTTAAAATTGTAACCATTTTTGACCGTTTAGGATTTCAACTTCCCTTCTCCTTGTCACAACGTCGGATGAACTTAACTTATGTTTGTATTCCGAATTTGTACCCCCGGCAGGTTGTTTTCTAACGTATTTTATTGATGGTACTTCATGAGATTTTTGGAATCCACTATTTCTTCTATTTATATGTTGTGCCCTACTTAGTTACTGAGTGTTTAACACAGGGATTTCCTGTGAAGTGTATGAATGTACCACATTTCTCATCTATCCTAGCAGTATGGGACTTTAAAACCAACTCTGCACGCACTCTTTCACTTTAAGGGACCTATCACTGCTCTGACCGATTGAGTGGTTGCGCGGTTTGAGTCACGTAGCTGCCAGTTTGCATTCGGGAGATAGTGGGTCGTACTCAACTGTCAGCAGCCCTGAAGATGGTTTTCCGTGGTATCCCATTTTCACACTAGGCAAATGATCATGCTAAACCTTAATTAAGTCCACGGCCGCTTCCTTCCCACTCCTAGAACCTTCCAATTTCATCGTCGCCATAATGAGACCTAGCTGTGTCTGTGCGACGTAAAACAAATTGTAAAAAATCATTGCTCTGTGAGCATTATTACCTTGTTACCTATTTATATTTTCAGGACTGGTTCTGTAATATTTTAGCATTGTTGTTACCTTATTTACTTTCTATTCTTGTTAAATTAACTGTTGAATTCACTTCATATATTTATATAATTTATTAACTGATCTAGCCGAAGCATGGAAGAGTGAACATTGATCAATACATTCTGTAAATTGAAGAGTTTTATTTTTCCCGCAATTTTCCCGTCCAGCCTCTTCTCCACTGTTACTTCAGTTTTCAAAATAATCGGTATAGATTGTTTTCCAAGTCGCATTATCCTATTTATATTTTGTAATGTCAGTGTAATTATTATATTGTCCTGTTCTTCCAGTTTACTTATTATATTAATGTAGGAAATTACGTATATGCGGATAGAAGAATAATATGAAAATAACAAATTAACAAAATACAGGCACCAATCACATCATACAAAGTGTCTATATCAGCATATTCTCCCTGTTTCTCGTCCTCATTTTCCTTTTTTCTGTACTGCTAATGCGAACACCACATCAATTTGTTATTTCTGTATTATTATTCTTTCCGAATATATATAATTTTCTACATCAATGTTTTTTCCACCCGAGTAATTTCATGATTCCTTAGTTCTTCCTAATGTGCCAGCAAGTGATATTTCGAAATATGCGTATTCACTTTTTCTAATCTTTTAGTCAGATGTTCTGGCTGTTTAAGTCAATTTTCTCCTGCAAATTTTACAGAATTAGATCCGTCAACTAAACGTTTTGTTCCGGTAGTGTCCATAAGCATGATTATTTCCTCGAATTCGATCAGACTGTGTTTCTGAATTGAAGATAGCTACAGCCTAGATCAGTATCAAAGAATACTGTGAGAGAAGTAACGCTTCATGGTATCTCGAATTAAAGCAAAGCTTTTTTCTACATTTAAGTGTCACAACAAGTGATCAAACACAATGCGTATATACCTGATGCACCACGTAAATAGACATGGGAACGGATTGGAGGGGAGGCTAGACATCGCACTGTTGCATTGACGGCGGTTCGTTGATGTGATATAGGGCCGGACAATGAGGAGCTCTCGAGTCTGACAAGTGTAGTGCTTTACCTTTAACGGAAACATTACCTCCTCCAATTTAGTCGCATGTTATGGAGGGAGGTTGAATGTTACAATATATTCATGGGGATGCTGACATTCTGAACTCTTCTCGAGTCATTCTTTCAGTCCAGTATTATTAATGACGTTACCCGCAGGTCAACATCGCATCTATGGCCAAGAATCCCCTAATGAAACTTCGACTGAAACTTCCTCTGCAGAAACTGATTTTGTTCTGAATTGAAATATTCCTCATGAATTATACACTCTGCACGATCTGAAAATGTTAGCAAATCTTCTTTACTAATATTGTTCTCGGGAATATCCATCCATGTGATTTAACTAGGCGTACTGAATTTGAGATGGATAGCAAAACCGAACGTGACACCTGACAGGGAGTCCCTCAACACCTTGTGGTCAACCGCAGCTAATTGACCACCCACTGCCTATCATCACCAGTGATTGATCGTTCTACAGGACCCTTGATTCGGCCCATTACTGGAATCTCCTATGTGCTCCGTAGGGACAATGTAAAATTATCATGAAAGTGCATAGCACCCTGATAAACGCAGAAAGCGACGGGTAGAATGTGAGAAATTTTCATGGAAAAACGAGATGTTTTGCTATTTCCTCTATGGATAAACTATGGAGGTACTTTCGCACATAAAATAATATCTTTTGACACTGAATCCGAGTATCATACTTTCAAATGAGTGCTACGAAAGTTGTTACTCATAGGGTCAACGGTACTGCAACAACACTTTCTGGCACAGTGGGGAAAGCATTGGAAATCTTCCTCACTCCTCATCATGCCTAGTTTCTTGGGCATTGAAGTATTGTAATATAACTAAATTAAAGAATTCAATAGTCATATGAAGTTATTATGAGAAAAATATACGTACAATTTCACTCACACGTACTCTCTGGCCACTCAATATCTTCTTCATTTATTCTTCCTGTTCTTCTTCTTCTCTTTCTCCCCATTTTTCATCAGGCGTAGAAACAGTGTACCAGTTTTAAAGTCGTAGCAGGATACAGATCTATATGCGAGTCGGGGATTTCCTTCGAATGATACAGTCAAGTGTGAGATTTTAGTTCAATAAGTGGGTAGAGATTACATAATTCGCCGCGGGGATGCGGGCAAGTACGTAATGAGTGATGTTATAGATAAAACGTCACACAGTGAGACAAGGAAAGAGTTTTTCGACTCAAATATATTATGTACCATACATTATTATTATGACTATTATTCATTTTCCTCAAATTTGGATTAGAAAAAATCGGGAGGTGGTCAGGACCAGTGAATATGGCACCCAGTTACCATGCCCCTCCGGCGAGAATTTCAAAGAAACCTATTCTTCAAAGACACAAATGACTCAACCCACTTATTTCAGTCGCTCATCCGACGTCACCAATTGTAGCGTTTGAACTTTTACATTTTCCCACCTCTGGTCGAATGCGAGATCAGCCCAGACGCTGAAGGATATCTTAATGTGATACAGAAGATTTTCTGCATATGGCATCAAGCTAGAATGGAAGAAGATGGATTCAGTATCCTGCAGGAAGATCATTGATGTTCTATTTCTAGTATTCCATATACGAATCAATGCTCTTCTACTTTCTATAGGTTGGTAAACATTCAATCGAGGATTTACGAGACCAGCTGTATGAGTTTTTAGTTTACAGTGATTTGCGAACAAAAAAAGTAAGGGGACGCAGATTTTGCTTGAGACTTCTATGGTATTATATAAATAAAAATATGTTGTGGTTTCCTGAAAAACAACTTGGTAACATTGCTTGCAAACTGAATAATATTCAATTTCCGTTTCTTTGATTGAAACTCATCATTTTTGTATTGTAGAGTAGTGTTCGCCTTCTTCCATGAGTAGTATTTATGTCTACAAGAGAGAGTTATTTGTTCGAGAAGCATTTGTTTTTGCTAGGGGCTTTACGTCGCACCGACACAGATAGGTCTTATGGCGACGATGGGATAGGAAAGGCCTAGGAGTTGGAAGGAAGCGGCCGTGGCCTTAATTAAGGTACATCCCCAGCATTTGCCTGGTGTGGAAATGGGAAACCACGGAAATTCATTTTCAGGGCTGCCGATAGTGGGATTCGAACCTACTATCTCCCGGATGCAAGCTCACAGCCGAGCGCCTCTACGCGCACGGCCAACTCGCCCGGTCGAGAAGCATTCATTTGTGTAACTGTTATTTTTCATTTTCTTTCCGAGTGATCTGGATTTGAGGTTATCACACTTCTGGCAGTTTCCTTGTCAATTTGGCAAACATTTCTATTCCCTAATTCCTTTTCCTATAAAGGAATAAGTTGTTGAATATTGTGAAAGTATAAGGCCGAACATTTTGTGATCTTTGGAAACGAGAAATTTGCAGTTGCTTTGTACGCAATCACATTTTCTTCTGAGCAATTACCTATCAAAATATTACAAATAAATTTATTCTTGTTAAACTCACAAGTGGCCTAACTCACACTAACACTTAGAGCATTTTGTAAAATTTGTATCATGAATGTGTATATATTCCGTACATGAGTCCTAGTTTTCAAATTTTTAAAAGTAATATTGCTATCTGTCATTATTGAATATGTCCGCATAATCTCATATGCGCAAAAATATTGCATTTTGGTTAGGTCCCTTGTGTTCTCAAAGCCTTAAATAATGTTGCTGAAAATGTTTGTTAGTAATAGGTCAATTCACGCTGGTATCTTAATATAGTGTAATTTAATGTAGTCGTAATTAATATTTACAGCAATGCAAGATTAAATTATTTGATCCCTTAGATGACAGAGGTCCGGAGTACATTTGTTTGCTTTGTAAGTCAACCTCAGAGCCGATGGATTCATAGAAACTCCGTGTTTACTGTTGAAAGAGGGACTATGAAACAGAGTATAAATAAATCTTACCCCGCTCACATTTGAATAGGTAACATCTCCATAGCAACAGGCACTGGAGGGGTGTTTAACGGCACATTAAAGCGCTCTTGGTGAGCCCTTGTAATGGAGATTGGTAATTGCAGGGGTAGATAATATGTAAATTAGTCTCCTGGTATTATACGCTGATAGGAATAGCATATGGGGAATGATTTCCAAAGATTTTGTATATCATTCCCCATACCATTCTTTGACTCATCTAATTACAACTTTCTGCCTCATGGTCGAGCCCGATTTATTATAAAATCTGTGTTCTGAATTATTCTAGAGATAGAGTATACCGGAGGGATATGCCGATCTTTGTGTTTTGAGGATAAATATTTACTTGAAAATTAAGGGTTTGAGTTCAACTTAATACAAGTATACTTCGCCACGGGTTTGCTACATAGCGGCCAGTTAGTTCGCGCTACATCATTAGTAAGCCTTTTTATAAAGAAACATATGTTTAGTCATCTCACACCAAGCATCGGTATAACATGGTAATTAAACAGGGGTGATCTTCGAGTAATAGTTTTATGCCATTCAGGGTAAAAATCACCTGAATATAATTCTCATGGCATATTTCGAATGATTATCAAAAAACTTGTGAAAGAATGTTGTAACCGCACGAAACCAGCTGTTAGACTGACTCCTGCGTCAGAATTTTTTACTGCACGTACTGCACGTGTTCCCTGACTGTGCAAAGGATTTATGTATACATTTATCGCCCAATGGGGTGTACCAGTGGTCTATTTCTATTACAATATTTGAGGTCGAACCCAATACAATAGTCACTGTAATAGTCTAACCTGCTTTGTAAAAACTTAAACAGGGCAGATGTCGACGCAAAGAGATGACATACTAAAAAGGGGAAGAATACTTCTCAGAATTGTTAAATATTAAATACAGTGAACTGGCAGATGAGAAGGAGCAAGAAGAAACAACGGTGAAAGAAGAAGACCAAGAAATGGAGATATCGATGTTAGAAATAAAGGAAGCCATACAAAAGATGAAGAGCGGTAAAGCAGCAGGAGTGGGTGAGGTAACTATGGAAATGTTAAAAGAAGCAGGACCAATAGGGATACAGGGGCTGTATAGATTATTTATAATAATATGGAGGAAGCACCCAGAAGAGCAGGGAAAGGGTTAGCGTGCTGGCCTTTTGTCACAGGGCTCGCGGGTTCGATTCCAAGCAGGGTGAAGGAATTTTAACCATCATTTGTTAATTTCACTGGCACGGGGACTGGGTGTCTGTGTCGTATTCATCATCATTTCATCCTCATCACGACGCGCCTGGACACTCTTGTCACTAAAAGCCATACGCCATTTCATTTACCTGCTTTGTATAATACATCGACAAAGGGTTGATTTCCTAATCTTATGCTTCTCCCGTGGAGCTGTTGCGTTTCCTATTTAGGGTTAGAAACTAGTCTCATTTTGTTCCAAAATGATAGAAAACGTTGAAATTATTCAGTTACTATTTACTTTTTGGACTATGGCTTTCTTGTTGTCATCCATAAACTATCTTCGAACCACTGACCAATGTTTGATGCCCTAATTATATTCTGCTACGAAAGAACATTTTATATGTGTGTAATCAAATTCGACAACTTACCGAAGAAGAGTGTGTCATCTATGCCGCGAGTTGGTTTGAGATAGTTTCCACCACGTGTGCAGTATGGCACTTTCGGAGCAAGGAAAGCTTGCAATCTACACTATGAAGTATCCAGCATGCTGAATATATGACAATATTTGCCTATTGGTTTATAGTCGGAGAGGCTCCTTCAGACACGTATGTGTCATTAACAAGTTGTCAGGTATAGTTCTTACGTCGAATATCTTGATTTCAGAGTCACAGTGTCACGCGCATTATACTTCTCGATCGCCTGAAGCAAGCAAGCACAAGACTACCTGGTGTCGTGATCTCTTGATACACGACGCAACTACCAAACTATGAGCATCATACTCCAAAAGGTATTTCCCCAACGTTTCACTCTGTACTGGCAAATATTCAGTCATCTCTGAAACTTACTAAAATTACAGCTTACAGTACATGAGAAGAATATTTGAGGAATTCATCTTAATTATTAATACTTCATTACGTACTTACTCTAGTAAAGTCTACAATTTCTATTTTTCCTTATTTAGGTCACCCTCTCCACTTATTTGAAGTCATATTTAGGTATAAATCAGTAACATTTTTTATCCTTGCAAAGAAAGCAATGGTGAACTAGAGTACCCCATTATAATATTTGAGTAGTATTTTAATTTTCTGGATTTGTTTTAATAAATTGTAGAAAATATAATGTGAATCTAATAATTACTGTTTTAGATTATGTCTTTCCAATTACATGTTTCCATTAATATTATTAAGAACATAAAACTTCTCAATATTAATTGCATTTAAAAATTAGAAAACAAAGAGTTTGTCGTGCTGCATGATTTGTGAAACATAAACCCTTTCTTTACTTTCAGGCTAGTGAGTTAATCATTACAATATGACAACATTCCTCTTTTTGTGCAAAGGTAACTGATGTTAATATCATTAAAATTCCAGTGGCACGAAACTTTATTAAATAACTCGTCATGTATTGGGATTCCTCAATAACAATCTTGTCATTAATGCAATTTGTTAATGTGTTCTAAAACTGACAGTTATCACGCCAAGGAGTTAATACCTAATGAGCATTTCTATATAAATCTTTAGATGAATCTTTAGTTTCAGTTTAGTTATGCAGTTTAGGTGCGATGAATTACCATTTTAAAAAGTCCACGAAGGTGCAAACACAATCGAGTTCACACAAAGTAAATAATATTAATCTAATGCTAGATTATTTACCATGCGAGGAAAAGTAACGAGTTCAGAAATGTATTAATTATGCGGCTTCGTCAGCTCTACAAGCTGGTTACCAATCACTGCATTCATCAATTTTAGGAACCTAAAGCACGACGAACAATTCCATAAAAATTACTGGTGACTTGCCCCATCCCATGCCACAGTTTCTATGATAGCCATTATGAATGTTACTGCCTTCAGGTATATCTCTTCTTCTTATTATACAATTCATAGTTCTATTAGCTGTTATTTCGCAGTGTGAAATACGATATGAACAACCAGAACGAATGAAAATAGAAATCAAAATGGAAGAAGGAGGGTAGATAAAGGAGAAAGAAGCAGTAGTTGCCATTGGGCCTTCAGCCAAAGCACAGGGATATGAGTTAATTTCAGAAATATTATATGGATTGGAAGCAATTGAACTGCCGCACCCTTGAAGCAAACAGAAGCAGAATAATAGGAATTTTACTTTCTTTCAATTAAATCGTACTGTGTAGTAACCTCCAACGTTCTTGAGTCTATATTAGAGTACATTCAAAGATGAACAGAAAGTTTTATGCGAGATTAATCTCTCTCTCTCTCTCTCTCTCTCTCTGTGTGTGTGTGTGTGTGTGTGTGTGTGTGTGTGTGTGTGTGTGTGTGTTTCCCTGTACCTATGAAATTTCAAGGTGATTCTTACAGTTAGATGGAATTTCGTGTTTTGAAATTCCTTACATCATAATTCTGAATCTGGAGATGTTGGAATATTTAAGTGTTGTTGTATGCAACCAAAACAAATTAAGATGTTTAAGTAAAATAAAGTATAATATTTATTAGTAACTTTAAATTTTTCGAACAAGATTAATTCATTTCAGTAGTTCCAACAACATGATTCAATCGTCGGGCAACAGTGAGAAAAATTTTCTGTTTTGAATTATTTAGACAGTATTCATAAATTCAATCCGTGCTGAAAACTTTAAAGAGAACGCACATTAAAGCAATGCTCTTTACTGAACAGAATTTCCAAAGCTAATTATTAAATATCTGGTGAAATATTAGTACTAATTAGGGCTATCAATTCGTGCAAGTTTTACCAGTACTAGTCTTTGGTCACTGTTCGAAATTCAAATATATTGTGCTATATTAAGACATTCTTCACGAATTATCATATTTTATACCTTTCCACTCTGTCAGAACTTCCAGCTGAAAATGATATAGAATGCATTTAAAGTAGACCTTTCTTTCACGAATAAATACTTAACGTCTATTTATTCATTTATTCATTCTGAATTTTGAAAGGGAAAGGAGTTGATCATACTGACAGATAATATCAGGAACTAATCGTTATAGGAAACCAAAAATAATATTATTATATTGGAAAATAAACCACAACGAGAGCTGATGCTTAATCGAGCACTTTGCTAGAAGTAGTTATGATGAGTAGACTAGGCTATAATCTATGAACATTATTGTCTTCGACAATCTAAACTCTACATATATGTGTGTATACCGTGTGCTTCAGCCACCCCTTCAAATGTAGTTTCATGCAACCCGCAATATTTATTCCGTCCTGAAAACATCTGCTCCGCCGGTATGATCAAACAACAAAATCGGATATCTGGGTATTTACCGCCTCAACATGATAGGATGTCGTAATATTATACTGGTATTAAACACTGAAAGGTATCCGTGTGCCTTCTAGATCATATGAACCCGACACGCCGGCGAAACACTAAAATGATACTGTGACTTCAGTAAACTTAACCCATTAACTACCTATTTTTATATCGAATTTTTTGGTATATTCTAGGTACTGTAATCAGTTCTAGGATTGAGAAATGAAGAATATATATTTTAAAGTAATTCCTTTAGAGTAATCAATATATTTATGTCGATCCCCAAATGGGGATCATGGTTGATAACACTTAGTTTTCCACTTCATGATATTTTGTTTCACGCAGTCTTTCATTACATACGCAACATTTTTTATATGAATTTATCTTGCAGACTAGATGCTTTTCGTAACTTTATGTCCATTTGTTTAATCGTTTAGCCATTCTCGGAGATCTAGGTTTCGATTGGCAGATGTCTCTGCGTGTTTCACATCTTCAGTTCTTGTGCCAAATAGCAAAGCATACAACGTGCAGTCCCACATTGCACACACAACACTGCTTCCTTACATTCTTCTTGCACACTCCACATTTTCTTTGCTTGCCCATGTCCGCACGTTCGATCATGTGTCCCCTCCCGGAGGTTCTGATGTCTATTGGAACACGTGACGTGGATGGCTTAGGGTATGACGGACGACCAGCCCGCTTCGGATCTGAAATGGCCGATGATTCAGCTAGATATGATCTTGTCACCATCCTTCTGAACTGATGCAATGAGATATGCCCATTTGTAAGACAGTAAATTGTGTGGGCATTGGCTAATGCCACATCAATTGCATTAGTTAGTAATGGAAAATACAATTTCTTCCCTCGTATTCTGACCTGGTATTTCTGTACATTCCAATCCAGTTTATCGACGCCCCCCATGTGTTTGTTGTACTTCCCGCCGAGATTGGGTTGAGGGACTTGTATTTCTTTCTTCTGACCCTTGCTCCATCTTTTGACAAAGTTTATTGGCTATATTTTCTCATGGTTTGAAAGCATCTTCACGCAGCTGTTATCTTTCCATATCACGGCCAAGATCTCATTGTTCCTATCAAACCTATAGTCACAGATTCCTCTTTCTTCCTTCATCATGTTCTTCTCACTTTCAATAAGGCATTTGTTCATTCTATTCATTCGTACGGTCCCTGTCACTCTTACTCCCATTTCTGTTAGTGTTTTCATCAGAAGGAAACTTGTAAAAAAGTTGTCAAAATAGACTTTGTGAATTTATGCAGATTGTTTAGAATGGAAATCATTTTCATTGTCACTGAACCACCATGTCCTAGAAGTGATACATCATTTGTATCATTCGTTTTTCCTTCGTACAAGGACATCTGATAACAGAATCCACTTTGGGAATAGCACATGGCCCATTGCGTGAAACCGAATCGCACTGGCTTCCCACTGATAAATTGCTTCAAGTAGTGATGCCCATATTATTGTATCATTTGCTCATCAAAACTCAGGCTTTCAGAGAAAACGCCAAATTTTATGAATTTCTTATTTAGCAAATCTAATAAGGGACGAATTTTCAAAAGTTTATCTCTCTCAGATCCCGGGATGCTATCCAGAAGTGAGTTGTCGTTGAAGTGAAGGTCGCATTTTATTTCAAGATATCGGTTGCGACTCATACATTTCCGCACAATGAATACATCAAAAATCATCATCTTCATTCCAATACAGCTGCTCTTGAGAGAGGGTGTGATATCCAGTGAACAGCAGAATCCCTATAAACTTTTAGATACATTCTGGCGATAGTTGGAAGCTGTGATTATTGTTCTGGGAGGCATACCGAATGCTTTCACTAACAATAAATCTCAATACTGTTTCATCAAATAATTCTTCAAAACATCCAACAGCGGTCTTTTCTGTTGTCAGCTGTTGTCAGATTGACTTTCTGCTGCTCAGTTTCTCGAGAGTCAGCATATGATTTACTGTATGTTGCGTCTTCCCTTATCCACTTAGAAGTGATATTAGACCTAACTTTTTTTCTTGCGGGGTTTGCATCTTCCAGTTCAGGTTGCACAGTTCCTTCACAGTCCTGTTCTTGGTGAGTATGCAGTTCGAATCTTCTCAGTACATCAGTTGGGACTGTATCTTCTAGTTCAGTTTCGTGAATGTCCTCACAGTCAGAAATAATGTCTACGTGATCCAGTGGTAGCTGAGCAATATCAATAGTACCATTCACATCACAGTCATTTTCATGGACGTCACGAACCATAAAGTTTGGATCATTGACTACTTCCTCAATTTCTGTAAGACAAACTGCAGTATAGCGACCCATTACGATCTGAAAAAAATAAAACAAAACTTACATGGTATCGGCCATGAGCCCCAAATGGAGATTAAGCTTTCAGAAGCCTACAATGTTAAATGAAAATAACCATGAAGGTGAAAAGGTGTTCTGTATCTTCTTAAAGCATTAGGCATTAAATTAAGTTGATCGGAATTCGGAAATAAAATATTATAACGTGACTTACTGTTATTTGAATATTCGCAAGTGTTGAAACTTCTGAATACCATGCCTCATCACAGAGATCACGTACTACAACCCACAGCCTTCGCAACAATGAACAAACACGTCAATCACAAGCTTAAAAAATGTCTGTAGAACAATGTCAATATGTAATCATTGTTACCAACCTAAACATAGAAACAGAATCTCCAAGGAAAGAAGACATGCCAAATTGGGGATCATGGCAATTAATGGGTTAAATCGGTAGAAACTGAGTCTAACTGTCGCCGACCTTGGTCTCCCCCTACTTCTCTTACCCTCAATAACAGAGTGCATTATTCTCTTAGGTAACCTATCCTCCTCAATTCGCCTCACATGACCCCACCACCGAATCCGGTTTATGCGTACAGTTTCATCCATTGAGTTCATTCCTAACTTAGCCTTTATCTCCTCATTCCGAGTACCCTACTGCATTGTTCCCATCTGTTTGTACCAGCAATCATTCTCAATACTTTCATGTCTGTTGCTTCTAACTTATGAATAAAATATAGTGAAACCACCCAGCTTTCGCTCCCGTAAAACAAAGTTGGTCTGAAAAATATATAAAGATAGTTTCGTCCGAGAGCTAAATTCCTTCTTACATAATGCTGTTGATCGCAACTGCGAGCTCACTGCATTAGCTTTACTACACCTAGATTCAATCTCACTTACTATATCACCATCCTGGGAGAACACATAACCTAAATACCTGAAATTATCTCGTCTAACCCTTGTAACTACCCTGAACCAAGAAATCATTGTATCATCAATTCTCATTGAAGCCCAATTGTCAATATAAATGCCTTTGATTGAGTTTAACAATCTACACTTGATCCTATAGTCCCCCCCAGTATGGTGAACATCTTTTTCCTCGGAACCCTGTCATATGCTTTCTCTAGGTCTACGGAACATAATCACAACTATCTATTACTCTCGTAGCATTCTTCAACTACCTGGCGTGTACTGAAAATTTGACCCTAACAGCCCCTCTATGGTCTCAAACCACACTGGTTTTCATCCAACGTCCTCTTAATCACTTCCTTCCAGGATGCCAGTGAATACTTTGCCTGGTATACTAATCATCGAGATAACTCGATAGTTGTCACAATCCTTCCTGTACCTTTCCTTATAAATATGCGTAATTACTGCTTTTGTCCAATCAAGAGGTACCTTATCAACACTACATGCACGTCTTATTATTCTATGGAGCCATTTTATCCCTACCTTCACACTACACTTCACCATTTGAGGTCTAATTTCATCTATTCCTACAGCTTTATAACAGTGGTGTTTATTTACCAGTCTTTCCATTTCCTCAAGCGTAATTTCTCCAATATAATTTTCTTCCTCCCCATGAGCTCCGTTGTTCGCGACACCACCATGATGATTTCATAGTACGTTGAGAAAATTTTCAAAATATTTCCTCCATCTGTCCAGTGATTCCCTGGGATCTATTATGAGTTCACCTGAATTACCCGAAGCACTGTTCATTTCATTTTTCCCTCCCTTCCTAAGATTCATTATTACTGTCCGGAAAGGTTTCCCTGCTGCTTGACCTAACCTTTCCAGATTATTGCCAAAATTTTCCCACGACTTCTTTTCGGATTCAACAACTATTTTTTTCACTCTGTTACTTTTATCTGTGTATAATTCCCTGTCTGCAACAGCTCGTGTTTGGAGCCAGTTCTGATAAGCCTCATTTTTACGTTTATAAGCTGCTCTAAATTCATCATTCCACCAAGGTGTTCGCTTTTCCCGTCTTTAGATAAAGGTTGTTCCTAGACATTCCCTTGCTGTTGCTACTACAGCACCTCTGTATTCTACCCATTCTGTTTCTATATCCTGAATCTGCTTACTGTCCACTGTTTGGAATTTCTCACTAATTATATCCATGTTCTTCTGCCTAATTTACTCGTCCTGGAGATTTTCTACCCTCATTCGTTTGCAGACGGATTTCACTTTCCATATTCTAGGACTAGAGATACTTAGTTCACTAGAGATCAGATAGTGTCCTGTTTCGTCGAAAAATCCCCAAAAACCCGTCCATTCCTAACAGATTTCCTGGATTCGAATTCGGTTAGATATAGTCTATTATGGACCGTCCCGTGGGTAGCTTTTCGCAACTGCTCAACGCATACTAGTACAGAAGTCCAGCATACGCTTTCCATTCCTATTAGCTTCCACATCTTCCTCACATTTACCAATCACCCTTTCGTATCCTTCAGTTCTATTTCCAACTCTCGCATTGAGATCGGCTATTGCCACCATCCTATCCTCGCTGTTGACCCTATCTACGATTTCACTTAATCTTATAAATAAAGTTGTAGGGGGCCCGCTGTCTGTAATTCATTATGTTTTGCCAAATTTTCAAATAACTATCCGTCTTAGGTCAACTCAAGACCGATCGGTAGTTTTTACTTTTCGAGTCTGTTTGTTTGTTTGTCTGTTTGTTTGTTTGTTTGTCTGTTTGTCTGTTCCACCATCACGTCGAAACGGCTGGATGGATCTTAACCAAACTTCATATTTGGAGTATAATCATCCCGGGGAAGGTTTCGATATGCATATCATTGTAAAATCTTTGAAAAGACGGGAGTTTTATAGGAAAACCACAACGGTTCTCCTCCATTTTCTCTTATACTATTGATTTTCTGTAAACTCTGTGGACCGTATGTGAAAGGTCTCTTCATTATAAACAACTCTTGTTATGTTCACGATTTAACTTACTCTTCAAATGACGGAGAAATTTACTATTTTCTGCCGATACCATGCTCTGCATTGAGTGACCGACAGACCGACAACGAATATATGGGTTACCGTGGCAACGTCTCTGACTGCTTGCCAGCAGGGAAGTAACGTATTGCCATTTTCCTCATCATTCCTTTAAATTCGTGGTTGTTCCTTGGGTAGAAAGCAAGAGAGTCGTCAATCGGCCATTCTACGGGATATTGGCGGAATATCATTGGAGGTTATAACCGTCCTCGAATAGCTTAATAATAACACAAATATTAATCTTCTTATCTGATTACCTAAGAATCCCTGCGCCTAAATTTCTCTCCGATTACCGCTTTCTTATATCCATAACTCACACCGGTATAATTTATTGAGGAACATTTGATTTTCCAATACATTCACTTGGTATTTACATATTTGTCGTCATCCGGATGTCCTCGGTTATAATCCATTTTCTGTTAATTTCAACTTACTAAACTGTATTATTTTCTTCCTTAATTACCACGTATGTACGCGAGTGCTAATCCCGAATGCTGGACACTCTTTCCTTTGAGGAAATATGCAAATGTATAACTTTTGGCCCAGGAAAATTCCGAAATATGGATGCAATTTTAACGACGGTGCAGACCTTCGTTTCGGGGTAATTGGTGGCTAATCAGAAAGTCGTATCACAAGTCAGAAAGCAAACGGCGTTTCATTTTGGAGAGATCTACAAATTTTGTCCTATGACCTTTCGTCGTATTTCTATCCCTAATACGTTAAATACAGCTGTATTTCTCGATTTCAAGTTGGTTTTGTACTTTTACACGTATATGTTATCATTTGGCACACTTATAGGAAAGGTAGAATCATGACATTCGGCACGCACATTGACATGACCATTGGCCATGTTATAGCCAAATTTCATGATTCTAGCTGTCACATGAGTATCAAAAATATAAAGTAGTATGTGAAAACTGTCCAAAATTTCACCCCATTCAATGAATCTAACTCAATCTAACCCATAAATATAGGAGATACGAGAAGATGTCATAGGACCAACCATGTAGAGCACTGAAAGGAGCGTCTGATGGTGAAGTCCGTTTGTAGATACGTCGTACAGTTTCAAACCAGTAACTATCGAAATAAAGGTCTGCACTTCTAGAGTGTGTCTGTACATTGACACTTTTGGCGAAATTTCCGTACAGTTATCCGTTTCAGGTGTAATAATGACCATCAGCATATATTCAGTTTTGGTGTCTGTCTGTTTGTTTGTTTGTTTGTTTGTTTGTCTGTTTGTCTATAACTTGGAAACTACTGGATATACTTCCACCAAACTTGATATTTAGAATCCACCTGTCCTTTGGTAGGTTTTAGGGCAAATATTGTTTCTAAATTCCTGAATTGACTGGGGGATTACACGAAACTGAAACCGTGATTTTGCATTCCCACAAAATATACACAACCAAACTTAATGTAAATTTACCTGTCTTAATGGAAATTGATTTCTAAGCCTTTTTCCTCATGTGCATCATTTCAATACCGGTACGAGGATTAATAAGGGAGATATCATTAACGGACCGTTTTCCGGTACAAGACCCACCGGACGTAACTCAAGAGCGGGTACGTGTAAAGCGTATTTTTTACAACTTGAAAACTACTGAAGATATTTGAGTCAAACTTTACATTAACATCCACCTGTCCAACGGTAGGTGTTAATCGTCAATAACATTTCATGTTCCCGGAATGGACTGGCGGTTTATAGGGAACCGAAATGGTGATTTTACTCTTACACAATATATACAGGACAGGACCAACCTGACAGGAAATAGACCAAACGTGATGGAATTCCATCTCTAAAATTTTTTTCATGTGCATTTTTTCGACAGGAGGATTAATAAGGGAGATATCATAAACGGTCCGTTTTTCAGGTTAAGTCCAGCGGATATAGCCCAAAAGGTGTTGTACGTGGAGCAGGATCCTTATCTATCTATGTAAATAAAATCGTAACGACTGTGTGCCTTTACATTGTCTATTTTGGCGAAATTTTCGTACAGGTACATGTTTAAGGGGTAATAATGTCCATTTGCATTTTTTTGGTTTAGTTTCTTGAAAGTCCTAATTTTTACACTCCTCACCGAAAATCTTGATTGTGGCATAATCTGCCAGTCGAAGAAGGATATTGAAATTTGGCAAAATTATACGTTTTAGCCTGTAACGGACGGAAAACTTCCAAGATCTTTACATTTTTCCCTTTTTATCGCGAAGAATATCGAACTATGGAGGCAATTTTAAAGATGGTGCAGACCTTGTGGACTTATTATCACATAACGGATGGCACAATCCCCGTTCAATTTGGAGTGATCTACAACTTTGGTCTTACGACATTTTGCCGTATTTCTATCGCTTTTACGTTTGATTTTTCTCTCTTTCTCGATGTTAAATAAATTTGGACTTTTCACATACATAATTTATACCTTCCATCACTTATAGGAAAGATAGAATAATCAAACTCTACACGAAAATTGGTCCACCCAGTAGCCATATGTGAGCCAAATGCTATGTATGTAGCTGTCACTTAATTATCCGAAAAGCAATGCAATGTGAGATAATCTTACACAACTTTTACCCTATTCCACGTTTCAAATTCAATCTGACCCATGAATAGATGAGATATCATAAGACCAGCAATTTAGGCCGCTAAATCCGGCGTCTTATGGTACAATCCTTTCTCGATATGATGTACCGTTAAGCAGCAGTTAATCTGTAAACGAAGGTCTGCAATATTGTAAACAAGCACATACTTTCGTATGTCGAACTATATATATTCAATGATGTCGATTTTGTAGCGATCGCGAAAGTGTGTGTCTGCTATTGTAATCAGTACTCCCCACATCGACTTTGACTGGCAGTAGGAATGGGGCCCTTCTCCAATTCCTGTGTAACTGGCATTAATAAGGCAGGCCTACCATTGTAATGAATAATTCACTTCTCGATTTGACTTGCAGAAGGCAAGGGAGCATGGAGTTTTGTTCAAAACTCCCCTTACCCGATTGTGTTTGGCTTTAGGCAAGCGTTCCCGCAGTTATAAACAGATGTACCCACCTAAAAGGTGACTGGCATTAGGCATACTGGCCTGCTATTTTGATGGAAACTCACCAGCTTGGTGTGACTGTCAGTAAGCTGGCTGGCAGTTGGAAAAGGGGCCTGTCATTATAATGATAACTGCACAACTCAATTTTGACTGGTTGCAGGGAAGTTTCCTGCCATTATAATGAAAACTCCTCAATTTATAATATGTCTGGAAGCAGGAAAGTGGGCTGCCATTGTAACGGAAACTCCCCAAATCGATTGTGACCGCGCAGTAGGCAATGGGGCCTGCAATTATAATGTAAACTTCCCAACTCGATTGTGAATGGCAGTAGGCAAGTGAGCCTGTCGTTATTATCACAAATCCGTAACAAGCACTTTACATTGGAAACAACGTATGGGGACCTCTCCATGCTGTTTCTCGGATAACGCTAAGATACATGCTATTTTAAAACAATCTTATTTACTGCATGTACAGTATTTACTTCAATATTCGTATACAATGCAGAATACCGTAGCGAAGCACGGGTACATTTGCTAGTGGTTCATAAAACTTGTTAATTTCATACTCACATGGTGAATTCACTGAAACAATTCTCGTCCTAATTCCTCCAGCTGTAAAATCAACCCACATCATTCGCTCGCTTACGTGCCTAATAAAAACTATGTTGCGTGCAATAGTATCCCTGATGAACACTTCAACCTCTTTTATATAATGTAAATTTCCAAATTTGCTGGTTTAAATGAAGTATTTCGGCAAGTCTGAGCATTCTGTTTTATTCCCTACTGGGACATTGTGTAATATAAGGGAACAAAGTCTGATTATCCTCTGTCGGTTCCCATTCAACTTGGCATGGAGTGACTACAGTAATTGTTTAAACCTCTAATTTTCTTAAAACCTGTTGGCATTAATATTCCTCGTTTAGTCACACCGGTGTAGGATAGGATTAGCCTCTGTACCGTGGGGCCATAAGCCCACTTAGAGTTTTAATTACTTCTATAAAGAGGGCAGGTGTTTCGCCCCGTAGCCTTTTCGTTTACGGACAGTCCTGTTCAACCTATTCTTTCTACACTATGGACACTTAGAATGGATAATTATGTCCCTGTACAATTATTGGTGTGTGTAGAGTTTTCCGGTGTTAGTTCCCTTTGGAAACAGTGAATCATATAACTATTGAGCAATACAAAATATCACATCGGGGCAACGGCGTGTCAATACTTTAATTGAGGACAACCGATAGGTCAGGTGGAACTTAATTGCACCATAAGAAATTTGATGCCTCTGCGAGGCTGGGCTATGAGATAGTTGGAGTGCAGTCTTCTGCGAAGTGTATTTTCCTGGAGCATTTCTTGCTCTTATGAAATGTTGTACATAGCAAAAGCAATTCAGCTGTTTTCTGTGTAAATAACATTATTGTAATTCTCTCAAGATTTTGTACCTGATATTCGGACTCTTAGATCGCTATATTGTTAGAGCGGACAGGATCGCTAATATTGTTGTTATCCATTCTCTATTTCTTCTCCAAATTTAAAATCAGAAAGAAAAAGGGAAGGAAATAAAATTTCAAAACTTGTTGTGTTAGTTTTGCTCTAGAAATTCCTCTTCCAGCTATTCAGACCAGGCGATTCCTAATCCTCCGTGAGCCACTGAAATCCCGGAACAATTGGTAGCAGAGCCTCGTTGAATGGGCTGGAGAAATCCCCTTTTGACGGTTTTCTCTAAAATTTGGATTTGAACACCAGAAATGTTTCGGCTTTCCGATTCTCAAATTTTTTTCTAAATTTCCTTTATTATGTCTGTCGGTAGAGAGGTTCTCGCTCCTTGCTATTTGCGGAAGGAAGAGATCATTTATGGCACGGTTGCGACAGATGCGTCTAGACCAAAACACTCTTTAGAGTTACCTATTTGTATTCCTATTTATGGAGAGAAGGAAGTTGGTGACACTTACCCACGATCGCCTCCAATATTGCTGATCTTGCAACTGCCGTGAGTTTTTTGAATTAGATGAGCCCTCCGGTTATCAACTTAAACGTGTTCAGTCTATACTATTTCGTTTTTATAATAGAGTGGGGGATCTGTTGTCCCAAGTATTGTACCATTATATCTGACCGCAAGTATGGATATTTAACGCAGTAAAAATTTTGCAGTAGGACGCCGCTTGTGAGGGCGTGATGCTATACAGAGCTCGGGAATCGAGAAGGTGATTTCCCGAGGCAAGGCGTGGTCATGTGTGACGAAGAAAGAATATGCGAGGAAGAGAGAAAGAGAGATGGGATTTTGCCTGGGGGAGAGACCTGCCATCTTAACAAAGATTTTTAGCGGGAGCAGACAGGCCCACCACATTACGGAAATTGAGTCGTAATTCCCGTAATTGAAGGCTTTTCAGGTAAATAAAAAGATGGAAATGATTGCTAGAATTTTACGAAGCTGTAGATACCTCTAGGTTTATTAACATATGATTAGATCAATAAATATGTACCAAGCAGAACCACCGTGGGAAGCTCTGTAGTGGCCACATTCCAGACTCAAGTTGTTTCTCTGGGCTTTCCCTGGCGTCCTTTGGTGTGTTGTCTCATATAAAAGCTGAGTGATATGGGGGGAGATCATACAGTTGACTATCATATTGCTGCCGGCCCGCGTCGCACGTCTGCCTAGATTGCGCCAGAAACCCTTTGTTCAGAACAAAGACAGTGTGTAATTATTACAGTGCGATAACTTTGATCCAGTGGATAGGTGACTTACAGAGTTACAGGTGGTGGATTTGTAAGTGGCGCTATATTCAGATACCTATCAATGAGATCGCGTGTGCTTAATGCTATCAGTAACAATAGAAAGCCGTACTTGCAGACTCGAATAAATAGCGGTAGGGGCGAAGCTCCCGAGGTGCCGAGGAAGTGTGGACAATAGGCTAAGGAGGTCTATGTTTATCCTCTGATAGACTGTTGAATCCAAGTTAAGCGGGCATAAAAACAAAGTAACCGAGTGGATAGTCTCTAGAGCAGAAAATAGTTTGTGGCACAGTACACAAGTTAGCGAGTATGCAGTGATACGAGAAGGGAGGACGAGGAGTGTGTATTACAAAGTGTTAGCGATGTGTGCTAGATCAACCTAACTAAATGTCCAGAATGTGGCGTAGTGTTTAAAGTGAATATTTCATTGTAGTAAGAAGTCGAGATATTCCGAGGGGAGTGAGCGGCAAGAACTTCAGAACGTGGCTTCGTAGACGCCACCTTGAACGAGGCATCCCTCAAGAAGAAGACAGCACCATGAACCAGCGGGGCAGGAAGACCGGACTCCAAGAATCGAACCTGGCTGAGACCTCTATCGTGATGGGCTAAATCATGGTAGCCTACCCGGAGGGAGAGAGGAGGAGATCGATCAAAATGAGATAAGTGGACCAAGAATTACTAGACATATGGTAGGGTTAAGGTGTCACGCAGAGATAGTAGAATTAAACGTGTAAATATTAATATAGGATTTGATTGTGGCCCATCAGGCTGCATAGTAAGATTGTTTTGTTATATCTAAGGGTAAGAGTAGTTAGATTTGTTCTTTTTTTTCATCTTTATGTAAAGCAGACAATGAGGTAATATTTGTTATCGCGGCAAGAGGTAGTGTGCCTAGTGATACGTATTTGTTTGAGTACGATAGACCGGATATTTTCCTTTGGGTCGGTCGTTAAATACATTTTACTTGTAGGATTAGGACCACTATGTGTAATTCCCATTATATTCCAAGGGAAGGGCAGACATATCTGCGTGATGTTAGGGGTGCATGCTAATCGTATTTCGATTATAGGCATGGCTCTGTTTATGCTACTAAGATGAACGTGATCTGTAACGCTGGTGGAGACATTAGCATTATTGGTCTCTGTGCGACTCTGCCAGACAGGGCTTGAACCACAGACCTTAGGTGACTGTGACCTCGTCGTAAATTTGACGATATTTGATTTATCGGGGTGTAGTACGATCGTAGACTTTGTTGTTATAATTGGGGCCCGTGCTTGTTTGTCAGTGAAATCGGATACATAGTGTAAGATGTATTTCCCTCACTTATTTTTGTGGCTATTTTGCTTTGTCAAGCGTAGATAAATAAAAGCGCCTGTGTGAAGTTAGCTCTGGGAGCTCGGGAACCGTGATACTGGGTCACAGCCTGTCGGTGTGTTTACAAATTTTTTGCTTAGGGCGAGTCCCTCATGGCTAGACGAAGCAGGTCAATGCTCGGCCCACACTCTGGGGGTAGCACAGCCATCTTAGTGTAGCCCGCGGGAAGGTCATCTTTCCTTTGAAACAGAGATGTTTCTGGGGACACTGTTACCTCATTCATTCGAACGTTTATCTCCTTTCCTTTATTTTGTTGTTGTTTCTGCATTTCTTATGGTTGCATATTTACCCTTAAGTTATCCTGCACGATATAATTATTGTAAGTGTCCATCTGTTGACACAAAGGTCTGTTTGGTGGACGTGGGTTCACGTCCATGTAAATATGTAATTGAGGGCGCTAGAGTAGGTTATCTGAGCTTATTTTAATTTACTTATTGTGCTGCTAATTTTTGTGTATATAAATATCCCGGTATGGAAGGAAACTTTCATAATAGCGGTAATCTCTGCGGGTATCCTTAATTCTACCATTATATCATTTTATGTCGCAGACAGGGATGCAGTTTCCATGTGGGAGAACACATCCGGTTTTCTTTTTTTTTTTTTTTGGTTCACAGATCGACAAACCTCAGCATAACGTTATCATCCAGATTGTGTTTTTTTTGTTTTCCTTTTAATTTGTAGATGTGAGCCTTTGGCGCACTTATTTTGGCACTACAGGTGCAATCCTTGTAATTAACTTGTGTTGTGAATACAAACTTATGCTCAAAATTCTGATCACAGCGAAAGTGTTCCTCATTTCGTAGTTTAATGTAGTATATGAGTTCCCCATGATCCTCTCGTCATAAGAACCCAAATTATCGACCATTTCTGCCGACTGCAGCTGAGCTGGTGCCCGTATGCAAGAACAGAAGAGCAGGTACGTATCATCCTGCAGTATTAATGTGCCCTGTAGGGTATAATATATCGCTACATTCATCGGCACGGTAAATATCCCCAACTTTGCTAATTGGGCAGCACCCCTGAATTTTCTTCGCAAGCATGGTGTAAAATTCGAATGGGGCCCCTCTCAACAGACTGCTTTCGAATATCTCAAATTAAGCCTCTGCAACCCAGCTGTCTTGGCTATGGCGGATTTTTCTAGTAAGCTTTTGTACAGACCGACGCGTCTTCATCGGCTGTCGCTGTGCTTCTTCTACAGGTATCTGAACTCGGAAGGCGGTCCACCGCCTATGCGTCTCGAACCTTGTCATCTCAAGAGGCCAAATACTCCATATACGAGTTAGAGGGTCTTGCCTTACTATCTGCCTTAGAAAAATTCCGCATGTCAAATTTGCATTAGAGACCGACAATCGGGCACTAAGCTGGGTATTAGCTAGGCCCCGTCGTACCGGGTACATCGCCCCATGGACTACTAGAATTTCTTCTTTCCAGTTTGATGAGCGATACATTCGGAGATCAGAGAATGTAGTTGCAAATGGGTAAAGCAGAATGTTTTCCAGTGATCCTGATTCATTTTACTTGGAGGAAGGCCCTCAGCCTTTTCTCTCCATTCTTTCTGGTATACAGTAAGAGCTATTCTAACGTTTGAGTATTGTTTTCTTTATATATCGAAGGTATCAACACTTCAGTTGGTTTCTTCTTCAATCTTAATCAACCTATCAGAAAGGTGTAAATATTTTCTATAGCCGATGACAATTAGGGGTGTGTACAGGAATCCAGTCTATCTATAAAGAGTTCTGGAAGCTTCCTCTTAAAAGTACTATAAGGTCAAGGTGTATTAGGGCCATATTGTCTGAATTGCTCCAGTGTGAGCTGGGTGAATTGATGTGAATCAGGAGGCAGGGGCGTGGCCTGCGTGAGGAAGGTCCAGCTACTCTAGGTAATGGCAGAATTTCCATAGATATGTAATAACTCCTGGTGATAGAGTGAGGGGAAGGTTTAAACCTCTTTTATGCAATGTAAATATTTAAATTTGGAGGTTTAAATGTAGTATTTTGGCAAGTCTGAGGACACTGTTATTCCCTACTGGGAAATACACTGACTGACAGAGCAAATGCAACACCAAGAAGGAGTGGTCAGAACTTTATGCCAATTGCAGGGTAGACTGACGTCACTGAGGTATGCTCATGATGTGAAATGCGCCGCTGTGCTGCGCACGTAGCGAACGATAAATGGGACACGGCGTTGGCGAATGGCCCACTTCGTACCGTGATTTCTCAGCCGACAGTCATTGTAGAACGTGTTGTCGTGTGCCACAGGACACGTGTATAGCTAAGAATGCCAAGTCGCCGTCAACGGAGGCATTTCCAGCAGACAGACGACTTTACGAGGGGTATGGTGATCGGGCTGAGAAGGGCAGGTTGGTCGCTTCGTCAAATCGCAGCCGATACCCATAGGGATGTGTACACGGTGCAGCGCCTGTGGCGAAGATGGTTGGCGCAGGGACATGTGGCACGTGCGAGGGGTCCAGGCGCAGCCCGAGTGACGTCAGCACGCGAGGATCGGCGCATCCGCCGCCAAGCGGTGGCAGCTCCGCACGCCACGTCAACTGCCATCCTTCAGCATGTGCAAGACACCCAGGCTGTTCCAATATCGACCAGAACAATTTCCCGTCGATTGGTTGAAGGAGGCCTGCACTCCCGGCGTCCGCTCAGAAGACTACCATTGACTCCACAGCATAGACGTGCACGCCTGGCATGGTGCCGGGCTAGAGCGACTTGGATGAGGGAATGGCGGAACGTCGTGTTCTCCGATGAGTCACGCTTCTGTTCTGTCATTGATAGTCACCGCAGACGAGTGTGGCGTCGGCGTGGAGAAAGGTCAAATCCGGCAGTAACTGTGGAGCGCCCTACCACTAGACAACGCGGCATCATGGTTTGGGGTGCTATTGCGTATGATTCCACGTCACCTCTAGTGCGTATTCAAGGCACGTTAAATGCCCACCGCTACGTGCAGCATGTGCTGCGGCCGGTGGCACTCGCGTACCTTCAGGGGCTGCCCAATTCTCTGTTTCAGCAGGATAATGCCCGCCCACACACTGCTCGCATCTCCCAACAGGCTCTACGAGGTGTACGGATGCTACCGTGGCCAGCGTACTCTCCGGATCTCTCACCAATCGAACACGTGTGGGATCTCATTGGACGCCGTTTGCAAACTCTGCCCCAACCTCGTACGGACGACCAACTGTGGCAAATGGTTGACAGAGAATGGTGAACCATCCCTCAGGACACCATCCGCACTCTTATTGACTCTGTACCTCGACGTGTTTCTGCGTGCATCGCCGCTCGCGGTGGTCCTACATCCTACTAAGTCGATGACGTGCGCATTGTGTAACCTGCATATCGGTTTGAAATAAACATCAGTTATTCGTCCGTGCCGTCTTTGTTTTTTCCCCAACTTTCATCCCTTTCGAACCACTCCTCCTTGGTGTTGCATTGTCACTGTCAGTCAGTGTATGTAATGTAACGGAACAAAGATTGATTACCCTCTGTCGGATCCCATTCAACTTGACATGGGGTGACTAATTCTTTTAAATCTCTGCATTTTAACTCAGGAAAAGAAAGGGAAAGAAGTAAAACTTCAAAATATGTTGTGTTATGTTCTGTCGTGGTTAATTCCTTGTGAATCAAATTCAAACTAGGAGATTCCTAATCCTCTGTGAGCACGAAACCCCAGAACACTGTGAATTAAATATGTGCCTTCACAATTCTCCAAATACAACCAGCTTCGTGGACTAATTTAACAAGGTACATCTTACCCAACGCATTACGAGACGGAGTGTTTAGTCGTAATATCGAAAGAAACGTATTCAGAGATACTGCTGGAAAGAGAAACATTGCACGTGCAATTCCACGATGTTCACACATTCTTCCCTCTAAGGGCCGGTTCTACCATCTGCTGGTAAAATGGCTGGCAGTTGCCCGGGAGGTAAACTACCTGGAGGTGTAAATCGGCTGGTACTTTGGCTTGCGTCCAACCACCTCCGCGCAAGCGCTAGGTAGCTACCCGGAGCTAGACACCGATATACGAAGTTGGCTAGACTGATTTTCAGCGATTTGTCGCTTTCGAGTGTGGTGCTATCTATCGTTAGATGCATGAAACCCATTTCGATTGTCTTATTTCCCTGTGCTTGCGTCTGCTGATTATCACCAAAAAGCCTAATAAGGGGAGTCTTAAGAGTTATGGACAACGATTCATGTCAAGCTTTCGTGAATTTAATCTATGATCTTCAATATCAATACCTAATTGGGATTAAAATCTCGAGATTACATTTTCTTACGCCAGTCATAACCTATCATGTAAGGCAGCGTTTTTGAAAAGTATTCTCGTAGTAGATTGGTCAAGTCGCTCGCTCCGTAATAGAAGGTACGCAGGTTTTCATCGTATTTCTAATTTACATTTTAAAATGTGTTTTCGTTCCCTGCCGTTGTTCTTAACTCTCTTTTACGCGCTTCCATATACGTAGGCTTATACACACACACATCTTCTTTACGGACTTATTGCCTTTGAGCATTCTATCTGCAGGCTTCTGAGAATTGATTAAGTTTCCCCGCGATAGTCTATTTGCAAGTAGTTCTGTGACCTCGTTTAGTTTCAGATGCTTCCATTTATTGATACAGCATTTCATTTTAATTTTTAACTTTATGGAGATAAAGTTGGAAGGTACTGTAAATGTAAAGAACTAATCGGGATAAATATCCTTTCATAGAAAGAGGAATTCGGGAATGGAATAGTTTCCAATTTCTTCGAAATAATTTACAAAACTATGTAAACAACTGATAGGGAATCTGCTACCTGGGCGACAGTCCTATAACATCACTTGCTATAAGTAGCATACATATAAAGCAATTTTCCTAGTAGACATAATATTGTGATAAGAACGTATGAAAAGAGGCATACAGATGAACACAACGCTAATCTATATAAATATTATTGTTCGTGTCTGTTTGTTTGTCTGTTTGTTCCTCCCGGGGAAGGTTTCGATATCCATATCATTCTAAAATCTTTGAATACACGAGGGGTTTATAGGAAAACCAGAATGGTTTTTCCACCATCACGTCGAAACGGCTGGATAGATTTCAACCAAATTTCATATTTAGAGTATACTCCTCCCGGGGAAGGTTTCGATATGCACAACATTTTAAAATCTTTGAATACACGGGGGGTTTATAGGAAAACCAGAATGTTTTTCCACCATCACGTCGAAACGGCTGGATAGATCTCAACCAAATTTCATATTTAGAGTATACTCATCCCGGGGAAGGTTTCGATATGCATATCATTTTAAAATCTTTGAATACACGGGGGGTTTATAGGAAAACGAGAATTTTTTTTCCACCATCACGTCGAAACGGCTGGATAGATCTCAACCAAACATTCATATTTAGAGTATACTCCTCCCGGGGAAGGTTTCAAAATGCATATCATTTTAAAATCTTTGAATACACGGGGGGTTTATAGGAAAACCAGAATGGTTTTTTCCACCATCACGTCGAAACGGCTGGATAGATCTCAACCAAACTTCATATTTAGAGTATACTCCTCCCGGGGAAGGTTTCGAAATGCATATCATTTTAAAATCTTTGAATACACGGGGGTTTTATAGGAAAACCAGAATGGTTTTTCCACCATCACGTCGAAACGGCTGGATAGATCTCAACAAAGTTTCATATTTAGAGTATACTCATCCCAGGGAAGGTTTCGATATGCATATCATTTTAAAATCTTTAAATACACGGGGGTTTATAGGAAAACCGGAATGGTTTTTCCACCATCACGTCGAAACGGCTGGATAGATCTTAACCAAACTTCATATTTAGAGTATACCCCTCCCGGGGAAGGTTTCTATATGCATATCATTTTAAAATCTTTGAATACACGGGGGGTTTATAAGAAAACCGGAATGGTTTTTCCACCATCACGTCGAAACGGCTGGATAGATCTCAACCGTACTTCATATTTAGAGTATACTCCTCCCGGGGAAGGTTTCGATATGCATATCATTTTAAAATCTTTGAATACACGAGTCGTTTATAGGAAAACCAGATGGTTTTTCCACCATCACGTCGAAACGGCTGGATAGATCTCAACCAAACTTCATATTTAGAGTATACTCCTCCCGGGGAAGGTTTCGATATGCACAAAATTTTAAAATCTTTGAATACACGGGGGGTTATTGGAAAACCAGAATGGTTTTTCCACCATCACGTCGAAACGGCTGGATAGATCTCAACCAAATTTCATATTTAGAGTATACTCATCCCGGGGAAGGTTTCTATATGCATATCATTTTAAAATCTTTGAACACACGGGGGTTTATAGGACAACGAGAATTTTTTTTCCACCATCACGTCGAAACGGCTGGATAGATCTCAACCAAACTTCATATTTAGAGTATACTCCTCCCGGGGAAGGTTTCGAAATGCATATCATTTTAAAATCTTTGAATACACGGGGGTTTATAGGAAAACCGGAATGGTTTTTCCACCATCATGTCGAAACGGCTGGATAGATCTCAACCAAACTTCATATTTAGAGTATACTCCTCACGGGGACGGTTTCGATATGCATGTCATTTTAAAATCTTTGAATACACGGGGGTTTATAGGAAAACCAGTATGGTTTTCCCACCATCACGTCGAAATGGCTGGATAGATCTCAACCAAATTCCATATTTAGAGTATACTCATCCCGGGGAAGGTTTCGATATGCATATCATTTTAAAATCTTTGAATACACGAGGGGTTTATAGGAAAATCAGAATGGTTTTTCGACCATCACGTCGAAACGGCTGGATTGATCTCAACCAAACTTCATATTTAGATTATACTCCTCCCGGGGAAGGTTTCGATATGCATATTTTAAATACTTTGAATACACGGGGGGTTTATACGAAAACCAGAATGGTTTTCCCACCATGACCTCGAAACGGCTGGATAGATCACAACCGAACTTCATATTAAGAGTATACTCATCCCGGGGAAGGTTTCGATATGCATATCATTTTAAAATCTTTGAATACACGGGGGGTTTATACGAAAACCGGAATGGTTTTTCCACCATCACGTCGAAACGGCTGGATAGTTCTCAACCAAATTTCATATTTAGAGTCTACTCATCCCGGGAAAGGTTTCGATATGCATATCATTTTAAAATCTTCGAATAGACGGGGTTTATAGGAAAACCAGCATGGTTTTTCCACCATCACGTCGAAACGGCTCGATAGATCCCAACTAAACTTCATATTTAGAGTATACTCCTCCCGGGGAAGGTTTCGAAATGCATATCATTTTAAAATCTTTGAATACACGGGGGTTTATAGGAAAACGAGAATGTTTTTTCCACCATCACGTCGAAACGGTTGGATAGATCTCAACCAAACCTCATATTTAGAGTATGCTCCTCCCGGGGAAGGTTTCGATATGCATATCATTTTAAAATCTTCGAATAGACGGGGGTTTATAGGAAAACCAGAATGGTTTTTCCACCATCACGTCGGAACGGCTGGATAGATATCAACCAAATTTCATATTTGGAGTATACTCATCCCGGGGAAGGTTTCGATATGCATATCATTTTAAAATCTTTGAATAGAAGGGCGTTTATAGGAAATCCAGAATGGTTTTTCCACCATCACGTCGAAACGGCTCGATAGATCTCAGCTAAACTTCATATTTAGAGTACACGCATCGCGGGGAAGGTTTCAATATGCATATCATTTTAAAATCTTTGAATACACGGGGGGTTTATACGAAAACCGGAATGGTTTTTCCACCATCACGTCGAAACGGCTGGATAGTTCTCAACCAAATTTCATATTTAGAATCTACTCATCCCGGGGAAGGTTTCGATATGCATATTATTTTAAAATCCTTGAATAGACGGGGGGTTTATAGGAAAACCCGAATGGTTTTCCTCCATTTTCTCTTATACTATTGATTTTCTGTAAACTTCCTTTACCGGACGTGAAACGTCTCTTCATTATAAACAACTTTCGTTATGTTCATTATTTACCTTACTCTTTACATGACGGAGAAATTTACAATTTTCTGCTGGTACCATGCTCTGCATTGAGTGACCGACAGACCGACAACGAACCTACAGGTTACCATGGCAACGTCTCTGACTGCATGTCAGCAGGGAAGTAACGTATTGCCATTTTCCTCATCATGCTTTTAAATTCGTGGTTGTTCCTTAGGTAGAAGGCAAGAGAAGCGTCAATCGGCCTATCTGCGGGATATTGGCGGAATATCGTTGGATGTTATAACCGCCTTCGAATAGATTAAGTAATAACACCATTAGTCATCTTCTTATTATTTGTTTACCTAACAATCAATGGACCTAAATTTATCCTCTGGTACCGCTTTATTATATCCATAACTCACACTAGCATAATTTATTGAGGGGCATTTGATTTTCCAATACATTCACCTGGCATTTACATATTTGTCGTTATCCGGCTGTCCTCCGTTATAGTTCCATTTTCTATTACTATCAACATTCTTAACTGTATTATTTCTTCCTTAATTACGCCGTATGTACGCGACTGCTACAAACTACTGGATGTACTTCCACCAAGACTCATATTTAGAATACACCTGTCATTGATAGGTTTTAGGGCAAATATTGTTTCTAAATCCCTGAACTGACTGGGGGTTTATACGAAACCGAAACAGTGATTTTGCACTTCCACAAAATATACACACCCAATGTTAATTTAAATCTACCTGCCTTGGTAGAAATTAATTTCTAAACCTTTTTTCTCATGTGCATCATTTCGATACGAGGATTAATAAGGGAGATATCATTAACGGACAGTTTTTTTGTACAAGTCCCATCGGACTTAACTCACGAGCGGGTGCGTGTAAAGCGTATTCCTTACAACTTGAAAACTACTGAAGACATTCGAACCAAAATTCATATTTAGCATCCACCTGTCCAATGGTAGGTTTTAAACGAAAATAACATTTCATGTTCCGGAACGGACCGGCGGTTTATAGGGAACCGAAATGGTGATTTTACTCTTCCACAATATATACAGAACAAGACCAACCTGACTGGAAATCGACCAAACGTGATGGAATTCCACCTCTAAACCTTTTTTTCATGTGCATTTTTTCGTCTGGAGGATTAATAAGGGAGATATCATGAATGGTCAGTTTTGCAGGTTAAATCCAGCGGACATAGCCAAAAAGGTGTTTTACATGGAGCAGATTCCTTATCTACATAAATCAAATCGTAACGACTGTGTGCCTCTACACTGAATATTTTGGCGAAATTTTCGTACAGCTTTCCGTTTAAGGGGTAATAATGACCATCTGCATAATTTTTGGTTTAGTTTCCTGAAAGTCCAAATTTTTACCCGCCTCGCCCAAAATCCAGATTGCGGCATCATCTGCCAGAAGAAAAAGAAGATAATTGAAATTTGACAAAATTATACGTTTTAGCCTGTAACGAACGGAAAACATCCAAGATCATTAAATTTTTCACTTTTTATCCCCGAAGAATATCGAAATATGCAGGCAATTTTAATGATGGTGCAGGCCTTCGGGAATTCCTGTCACATAACAGATTGCACAATCTCCGTTCAATTTGGAATGATCTACAACCTTGGTCTTATGACTTTTTGCCGTATCTGTATCCCTTTTACGTTTGATTTTTCTCTATTAATGGATGTTAAGTCAATTTGGAATTTTCACATGCATAATTCATACCTTCGATTACTTATATGAAATACAGAATCATCAAACTCTTCACGAAAATTGGCCCACCCAGTAGCCATATGTGAGCCAAATGCTATGTATGTAGCTGTCACATAATTATCCGAAAAGAAATGTAATGTGAGATAATCTTACAAGAACATTACCCTGTTCCACGTTTCTAACTCAATCTGACCCAAGAATAGATGACATATCATAGGACCAGCCATTTAGGCCACTAAATCCGGCGTGTCTTATGGTATAATCCTTTGTCGATATGACGTACGTTTAGTAGCAGTTAACATGTAAATGAAGGTCTTCAATATTGTAAACACGCATATACTTTCGTATGTCGATCTATATATATTCACTGATGTCGATTTGTAGCGATCGAGAAAGGGTGGGTCTGCTATTGTAATCAGTACTCCCCACACCGACTTTGACTGGCAGTATGAAAGGGTTCCTTCTCCAACTCCTGTGTAACTGTCATTAGTAAGGAAGGTCTACAATTGTAATGAATAGTTCACTTCTCGATTTGACTTGCAGAAGGCAAGTGAGCATGCTGTTTTGTTTAAAACTCCCCTACCCGATTGTGTTTGGCAGTAGGCAAGGGTGCCCGCCATTATAAATAAATGTCCTCATCTAAATTGTGACTGGCATTAGGCATAGTGGCCTGCTATTTTGATGGAAACTCACGAACTTGGTGTGACTGGCAATAAGCTGGCTGGAAGTAGGAAAATGGGCCTGGCATTATAATGATAACTGCACAACTCAATTTCGAGTGATAGTAGGGTAGTTGCCTACCATTGTAATAAAAACTGTAACCTGTCTGGAAGTAGGAAAGGGGGGCTGCCATTTTAACGAAAACTCCCCAAATCGATTCTGTCCGCATAGTAGGCAATGGGGCCTGCAATTATAATGTAAACTTCCCAACTCGATTGTGAATGGCAGTAGGCAAGTGAGCCTGCCGTTATATCACAAATTCATAACAAACACTTTACATTGGAAACAACGTACGGAGACCTCCCCATGCTCTTTCTCGGATAACGCTAAGAGACATGCAATTTTAAAACAATCTTATTTACTGCATGCACACTATTTACTTCGATATTTGAATACAATGTAGAATACCGTAGCGAAGCACGGGTACATTCGCTAGTAATGGAAATAAGAAAGATTCGTCGTAGTAAAGACTCGATCCTGCACACTTCGTATTACGAAGCGAGCGTGTTGACCATTACGCTACGAAAACACTTGAGGTGGGTAGGATACATACAGTAATATATATCTCGTGTCCGAAAATAGAAAAAAGTAGAAAATTAAAACCATTTGAAATGATTTCCAAATAGATTTTGATTTTATATCCTTTTAGAGTTTCTTTACGAAAGCTTGACGTATAAAATGTGTTCCCTGCGCTGCCGATGCGAGAGGCTGGTGTGACCGTTGCAACTTAAGGGAATGTTCAAAATCCTGCAATACAATATCGATCACTGTTACAGTATACTGTTTTTTTCAGTATACTAAGCTACTTTGAGTTGCATATCACCAGAAATACAGCTAATAATGTTCAGCTCACAGAACTTGGCCGGCAGGTAAAGTCTTATCGGGCCCTCGAAATGGCCGATAAATTACGCGCCGGGTAACGACGATTTATGCTGCCGATAGCGCTACCTGGGAGTGGTCGGACGGAAACATCCTTTTATGCGGAGGGCAAATTACGCGCTATTTTACCAGTAGGTGTTAGAACCGGCCCTAAGAACTGTAAGAAGGCACCTTTCAATATTACGACCAGAGCCGTCGTCACCTTGGTCTCCCTCTGCTTCTCTTACCCACCTCAGCCAAGTCCATTTCTTCTCCTAGGTAGCGTATCGTCCTGCAGTACTCCGACACGACCCTACCGCATAAGACACTTTACGCACCTTCAGTATAGGATTAATTTAGTCTTTATCTCAACATTCTGAGCATCCTCTTACCTCCTTAATTTGTACCAGCAATCATTCTCGCTTCTTTCATGCATGTCATTTCCTATTTATGAATAGAGCATCCTGAATCCATGCAACTTTCACTCATGGACAGAAAAGTCCGTTTGAAAACAGACCGATTTAAATATAATTTCGTCATTTATTTTCATCAGAAGTCCGCCTCTGTGGTGTAGTGGTTAGCGTGATTAGCTGCCACCCCCGGAGGTCCGGGTTCGATTCCCGGCTCTGCCACGAAATTTGAAAAGTGGTATGAGGGCTGGAACGGGGTCCACTCAGCCTCGGGAGGTCAACTGAGTAGAGGTGGGTTCGATTCCCACCTCAGCCATCCTGGAAGTGGTTTTCCGTGGTTTCCCACTTCTCCTACCTCCTACCTACCTTAAGGCCACGGCCGCTTCCTTCCCTCTTCCTTGTTCTATCCCTTCCAATCTTCCCATCCCTCCACAAGGCCCCTGTTCAGCATAGCAGGTGAGGCCGTCTGGGCGAGGTACTGGTCATTCTCCCCAGTTGTATCCCCCGACCAAGAGTCTGAAGCTCCAGGACACTGCCCTTGAGGCGGTAGAGGTGGGATCCCTTGCTGTGTCCGAGGGAAAAACCGACCCTGGAGGGTAAACAGATGATGATGATGATGATGATTTTCATCAGAATACCCTTGATCGCTAGTAGCTTTGCTGCATCTTATTCTTCTTGTTCTTGTGCTTTTTCTCCTTGTTCTTATTCTTCTTAGCATTTATCCCGCTTAATTGCATTGTCTGCTGTTGTGCACTTTCCTTTCCACTTGATGCGGTCTCAGCGAATTTAGGAAAGACTTTCGCCACATGCATATCCTCCCACAGAGTGCCCAGCCAGCGCTTCTTTGGTCGCTCTCGTGGTCTGCGGCTGCCAGGACTTAAGTGTAATGCCATTCTCGCAACTGAAGAACCGTTTATGCGTAGCACATGGCCATACCACCGCAAATATTCCTCTCGCATTTTCTCACGGATTGGTGCCACACCAAATGCCACCCGAACATCCTCATTTCTGATGTGATCCAGTCTAGTGAGTCCCACTGACTTCATCTTCATCTCCGTAGAGTAGTCCAAGTGTGTGGTGTTAGCACTTCTGTGCTGATAGTGACGAGACAGAGGTTGAACAGAAGTGGAGATAGAGCCGATATCTGATGGACGCCAAATTGAATGTCAAATGGTGCAAACATTCCAGCAGCACATCGGAAATAGCCGGTGGTTCCGATACAGAAGCTGAATACATCGAGTATATACTTCTGCTACACCATGCAGGCTGAGTGCATGCCAAGTAAGACCACGAGGCATCCGGTCAAAGGCTTTCTCCAGTTCCAAGAAAGCGATGTGGTGCGGTTCCTTCTTTTCATTGTGACGTTCTATCAAATGACGTGTCCATGTCGTACAATGTCGGCATGTAAAAGATCTCTGGTGACACATTTGGTGTTTACCCGACAAAATTAATTAAATCTCAGCCATAGACGCCCAACGGAACGTCGAAATTGACGAGCAGACAGCCAGATGGCGTCAAATTGAAATGTCTGTACACGGTAGCTGAGGCCATACGATAATTTTTTTTTTTATGGCGTAGTTCACATTGCCCCAAACCAATGTGGCGTTGTGAAAGGAAAGGGAACGATCGACGCAATACAGATCAATAGTTGGGGCAGTCTCTGACATCTCCTTTCCAGATTGGAATCGTAAGACTGGTAAGCCAACTAGAAGGGATACAGTCTTCATCAATGATCTTCTTGAATAGGTCTGCCAGGAACGTAGCTACTTGTGGTCCAAGAATCTTCCACGCCTCCAGTCCAGTTGCATTTCAGTTTTTCACTTTCTTAATACCGACCTCAACTCCAGCAACCGTGATGGAAGGAGCTGGACCATGCACAGAATTTACTCTTGGTGTTCACGGGTGTAGGAATTCTTCATTGGAGATATTTTTGAAATGTTTCCTCCACTGGTCAAGGATCTCACTTGGTCTTTGTAGTAGTTCCCGGTTTTCATCCTTTGTGGTCGTGACATATCCAATATCCTCTGTGGAACGGTGACGATTTTTTGCTACATCTTGTTTGAAATTATCCGCTCTCTCATCTACGAACATTTGCCTAACGGCATTAGTTTTCGTTCGGAACCATTTTTGATACGCCTTCGTTTTATGTGTACGATTACAAGCTTCCGTTAATCACTTTATCAAGATGTTCCATAGTTTTCTCTAGGCATCCCCTTGCCGTTTATTCTACAGGATCCCACTCTTCATTCTTCTATACTTTAACCTGCTTTTGTTTCTATTCCTTGGAAGTTTTCACTAATCACATCCGTTATCTTATGTATAATGTACTCAATCTGGATAAGTTTTGCCTTTATATGCTTGCAGACAGACTTCATTTTCACCATCCGAGTCCTTGATAGCCTTCGTTCACTGCAGATGTGATAGTGGTCTGTATCATCGAAAATGTCCTTCAAAAGCTGTTCATTCTTAATATGTTTTCTGAATGAAAAATTAGTTGTGATATAGTCAATCATAGATCCATCGCTCCTTTCCTCCTATGAAGAACAACTTCATAAATGGTAAATGCACTCTAACATGGAAGACTAGTAAACGCTTTCAGTAGTGTTACGTACCCAGACTTATCATGATCACTTTAACCTATATATTTACAACCTTATGTATGGACTATTGCACATCTTATACACCAAGTAAGAATTTAATGGCCCTGGATCTCTGTATAGGTGTTTGCTGTGCCGTTACGTAACCACGCTCCACAGCTCAGGTCGTCATCAAAAACACCACTACGGTTCTGTATATGGAAGCATCATTGGCAGCTAATATCGCTGTTCGAGCATACTCCTGGCCTCTATTGCTAATGGTGAACATTTCAACTTGCGAACTCACCGCTAAAGTGGCTGTGATGCTACTCGTTAGCAAGTCGTTGTATGGCGAGCTGATACTAACATTCAAAGTTACTGGCGTATAATTACAAAGCACGGAATTCGACCATTGATACCGAGATGCTCTAGTTTATAAAATTTGAAAAACTCTAACTTCTAGTTTATTGAATTCATTTCACCGATTGCTGAATTATCAATATGAAAGTGTACAATTTATTTACGAGAGTGTGATAGCGAGTAACATTGTCGTTAAATTCTCAATATGATATCCACGGTTTGAAATCCAATTATGGCTAATGATTACTTTAAAGAAAAATTAGGTACTTCTAGTTCGGAGTCCATAAAATACTGAAAGTTCCGTAACTATAATAATATCTACCGTCACGTAAAACAACAAACTTACTGTTGAAATGTACGTGTAAATGCGTTCCCAAGATTATGGCTGACATTTCGTGATAAAGTGAGGTTGGTGACTGCTGTTTTAAAGAGATAGTGCGAGATAATTAAACTCTATTATCTCCAACCGTACAAAGAAGAGGAGACGTCCAACCATTTGAGGATTGAAACTATCAGGAAAGGAAGCAAAACTGAAAGGTGGGCTGTGAAAGGTTTGACATTGGAATGATCCTCAATTCTCGAATAGCTGTCCGTTTTCTTGAAGAGAATACCGGTTCATCAACTGACGTCTTATAGGAAACTGAAAGCGAGTGATCTGGAGCAACTAAAATGAATCAATGTCAGACTCAGCTCCAAGCTTCCGAGATTATTACCCACGTCAATAGCTGAATGTACTGCAATTAGCCCATCAGGGAAATGTTCATTCATTCAGTACATGTAAACTCCCCGAGTGTGTGATGGATTCGTTGTCTTGAAATTTGAATAGTTTTACAATATTGATAAAAATGCACATTATATGTCCACAATATTGATGCTACTTACAATAGTCTCTTCAATGAACTATTTAATTTACAGCGATCTTATGTGTTGCCATTCCCGTACTAAGCCTGTCCGTTACCCGGGTGCTCCGGGGTCAATTACAGGCGAAGTACATTTATTTACCTGGATCTGAGAGCTGGTTTGACTTCCATTTAGCCTACGTGAGAAAAATTGTAGAGCTATGTGACGATAAGACCTACCCCCGTCTAGAAAGCCAATAATAATGGCTGAGAGGATTCGCCACGCTGACTACGAATCATCTCGTAATTTGTAGACTTTTGGGTTGAGAAGTGGTCGTTTGACCGGCCAAGGTCCATCAGTGCTGTCACATCCTGGAATTTATAATGTTTTGACATTTATGAAATCCAAATTTAGTCAATGATACTGGCATTTGTATTCATTCAGTTAAAATGTTATTTTGCTGGACATCTTTTGCGTCTGTTTCAAAAAGTGCTTATTAATAAAAGGGGTTATATTATCCAGCTTCCCCTTCTTCCTCTCCCCCTTCATCAACACGAACATTGCTTTTCTAAAAGTTACAGCTAGATGTACTTCAAGTAAAATATGTTTTTGAATGCTATTGTGCTCCTTTAACTGAACTTGTATTTTGTTTCATATGTGTCGAAATGTATCGCATTTCATGTAAAATAACTCAAGTATTGTTTCTTGTCGTTTTATAAATTAGCCCACACAAGTGAAAATTCACCAACATTTGTATTTTTCGATAAAATCATTTACCTACTCACTTCTCCTTTTCTGAACTCTTCTTCTTGCTAGCAGAGGTGTGTCTAAAGCATATAGACCACATAAATTTTCAAGAAACACCATAACCTCAGATATAATTATACTAATTACTTCATTGAAATACGCAGCCAAAAACTTACAGCGTATATACGTTCTTCTAGGAACAGACTTCGCACAGATCCATCCGAATTTGTATTCGCAGGATTCCATTTCCAGTGGGTGGCTACCCCCATGAGATTTGCCACTTGGACGATCTGAGCGCCAGTTTCGAAGTTCTGATTGCTGGTCCTCTAGCAACAAAGCGGAAATTCAATGGAAAAATTCTAAAGTTGAATTAATGTTTGAATGTTGGTACCAAGTGTGCCGCAAGATACTTTTTACATTGTAACAATTATGCCATTTAGAAGAAGTACTTTCTCCATCGTTTACAAATCAGCTTCTTCCGCTGGAACGTAACTCGCGATATTTGAACATGAGTGGGAAATTCCGCTCCGTTGACCTTGAAATGGGCAATGGTGACCTTTATTAGGTATAAATGAAACATCCCGCACAAAATCTCAAAATTTGGGCTACCTACGAAATTGGGTTCCAATACTATGTTGCCTTGCTCTAATATTTCGACGTGCATAAACAACTTTGTCGTATTGCACTTCTTCAACAAATACGACACCTGTGTAGAGGTAAAGGGTAGTGGCATACCTTGATCTTGCAGTGGCAAAGGAGACAAAGGAGACTTCTGGGACGCAGTCGGATATTCATCAGCAGGCAGCGACAATGTCCTATACAGTTTCCGGTCTGCATTTTGTATTTATGAAAAAAAGTTGTCACAATTGATATATAATAAAACTACGTCTTGATAAACAACTTACTGGATAAATAACTTACCTTGGTTACGTGGATAATGTTCGCCATTCAAAGTGTACCGGTTGGTACACCTCTACGCCGCACTTTTGAATTTTCCCCCTTAAAGTATTCCCCTACAGCAGAAACTCTGAACTTTAAAAACTGAATTATCTCAACAGTTCCTCAGAAGCTGTCACTTTGTTAATTTCGAACTACTTTTGTTTACTAATTATCAAGAAGTGTGGACATTCTCTGTAAGATATCTCTACAAAAACCTTGACCATGCACTCTGGTGCGAAGTGGTAGAACTTTATTTGAAGAAATTTGTATTCATAAGTGTGTTCCTTACTAAATTTCGTTCTTTCAATTGTGGGTTGGCAATATAAATCTTTTCCTTCCGCCAGTTTTTAAGTTAGCCAATCAATATCTGTCATTAATTTTCAGCCAGTTGTGTCTTTCTTCTCCAATTTTGATGTGTAACTGTAAGCTACCCAATAAGCGACTGTGAGTGTGTCTTAATTACTCATGAAAGGTCTCGAATCTTCCCCGAGAGTATAAAAACTGCTGATTTTCGTGGCTCTTCTACTTCTACAACATCTAGCTTAGTGTATGGAAGTATAGCAGGGAGTGGGTAGCGCCTCTTCCTTCGGGCAGCAACTCTTCAACAAAGGTAATGGCCTTTTAATATATTTCTTGCTAGCTCAGCAGTTTAACCCTCGGGGAAGGTCCCAAACCTTTTCAATGTAACCTACCTGTCTAAAAATGTAACTTAGCGCCGGCTTATGCATAATTTTCTTATTACTTTAACTGTAAATCGGGGATAGAGAGTGCTTTACCCTCTCGAGCTCCCCTTCATTTTGATTTTAGGTGACTACGTTTTCATAACCGATTTTCTACTTTTAATGTATTAAAATTTTCTTATACGAGTCACCTCCCTCGTTTGGGAATAGCCCCTGTGTCATCGGCCTAGTGCCCTTTAGGTTTTATAAGGTTTCATGTAGGAGTGCAAGCAACGCCTCCATTCATCTTGGTATTCTGGGCCATTTAATTAATCTGTTCTTTTCCACTAAGGCCCAGTAGGTTGGGTACGAGATACCCCCGTTTCATTTGGTGTAAGCGGTGCCTTGATGGCAATTTAGTGTAATAGGCTTGAAAAATTGAGAGCGGCTCAGCTTTTTCTTGTGTTTGAAAAGTGCCTCTGGGAGGCTTGAGGGTAAAAGGTGGGAGCGAGTGCTCCATACAATAAGGGGATTTCTGCCCTTTGGTAATATGTGGTTGTGAGCTGAGAGCTAAGGAATTGTAAAAGGTGGGGCTCGAATCCCAGATCGTTAAAATATCTCTATATCTTGGGTTTCCTGGTCTTGTATCTGATTTGTTAACTTGTTGTTATTTGTTGTATGTTGAAATTCTATATCAAATCTGTTAAGTTTGGCTGTTTTGAAAATATAACCTTTAATGAAATTTTAATTCATTTCTCGATTTTGTAGTTAGACCCATCCCAGCCCGCACGTTCTTTCACCTCTGCTGTTCCACGGGTAACCCCGTAACACAAAGAATTTAATTGCTCATTACAAACTAGCAGATATCTAGAACTTGACAGTATGATTTTTGGAACTTGCAATGGATATTCTCTGGGTAAAACGCTCGCTCGATCGGAATGAATATTTTTGGTCATGCAAATTGAAAGGGAATATGCTACTTCTATAAGTACGTACTTAAGCTGTTGATGTAAGAATTTGATGTAGGATCAGACTGGTAGTCTATTGGTGAAGAGGATTCTTATAATTCTTCAAAGTAATTCTGGATATTATTAACTTGTTCATATACGTCGACATTAGATCAAGGTATGGTACTCACCTAGTGCCAACAGTTGTGGACAAACTTTAGTTGCGAATTTGGGTTGTAGGAGAGCAAGCTTGTACCAAACATGTTTAAAATGTAACTACTGGAACCCCACAATGTTACTTCATTTTATTTCTCTACAAACGTGGGCTGAACCTGAAAATGACCTATGCCTTCGGAAAAATACGAACAGCCTCAGGAGTGACGTAGCAATGTGAGTCATTCGTCAAATATTTTAGTTGATGGGATGTTGATACGTTCGGAGAGGCAAAAATCTGGTGACAAGCCCGCCATATGTTATGGTGAGAGAATTGTATCCCTCAACTGAAAAATGTTAGCCCAAGTTTACACAAACAACACACCGTACGCCTGACTACACTCCGCTCTTTCCGGACTGCGCGTAGTCACACTGACTCAAGCAAGTGTCCTGACTCTCTCTCACCGCGAGAGATGATATGACTCTTCTAATACGGCCACAAAACCAGCCCAGTCCTTGACAATATATCTATACTAATATTATAAAGAGGAAAAATTTGTTTGTTTGTAACGAGTAGGCTCAAAAACTACTGAACCGATTTTAAAAATTACTTCACCTATAGAAAGCTACATTACCAGTGAGTAACATGATCTGCATTTTATTTTCAAAACAATTCGATGTGGGGGGACGGGGTGGAGATATAAAAATAATAGGCTAATATAGGCAAAATATCGAATTTGTCGTATAAGGACAAGACAAAGCTCAATTTAATCCTCTTGACGCAAAGAACAAAACTCGGTAAGCCCTATGGGTCCGAAAACCATGTTTTAAGGCCCTAAAACTATCCGTTACGGAGATATTGGCACCACACTACCCCTACTCAAGGAATCGGATAAAGTAATGAACTGCCGTAACCATGGCAACGTCAGCTCCAGGATTCTACAGCAGCGAAATTATCTACAATAAATCAAAAACCTAACATGTCACAGACATGAAAATTGATATTTGTAATCCCCTTTAAAAATAACACAAATATTCGTTTTCATAAAATCCACTTAAGGATGTGAGTCTCTTACCTATAGTTTACACTATTTTCTATAAAATCATGGAATAGTAGGATCACTGATGTTATTAGTGCCGATATTTTGGTCCACTTTTACTATCATTGTAACCATGAAAACAACCTATGTACTGTACACAATTGTCAAGATGGTGCGCCCTGACTTGAAAAAATTTCTCAACATTTATACTCAGATTCATTATATGATGTGGGATATGAGTGGCAATCCCTGAGAATTATAATTCTCTATAATTATAGTAGTTAATTTTATGCATCGCGTATTTCCTTGATCAATTGCAATAGTTACAAAATGTTGGATCAAACAAATACATTCAATAATATTTATACTTGTGGTACTATCTATCGGAAGTACATCTGAAGTAGGGAGCAGGTATATCTAGGTAGGAATGTACGAAGAACATGGTAACAAAAGATCTTAGAGGTCGACGCTAATTAGGAACTAATATTTAGAGGCCTCCATGAAGAAAAGAAGAAGATACACTATAATTCCAAACATGACAAATAATTACTACGTACTTAAGTAAATACACCAGTTATGTAAATATCTAATGAAGTCAGTCACACCGATAGTATGAGTAACTAAAGAAAGTTTCTAATAACCCGTACGAAGAACGGGTACTTCTGCTAGTATTTCATAAACAAGAGAACACACGTATTAAGTGAGTGCTTACTCTTAGCGAATCACCGTTGTCATTTGGTTTTGTTCACAGTACTCACTCAGCTGTGGGGATTCAAACATTAATGACAACGAATGTAATCATGAGATTGCATTTGCCTCACATGTCACTGTAGCACATGACCAAACAACGTAACTGCTACTTTCACACTCACATATGACTGATTATTTGGTTGAGAAACGCTAACTGTAATGAAATAGGGTACAATGAAAGAAATTGCATCAGAAATTGATAGAGTAATCCCTTCATCAAACAAGTGAGTACTGTAAATTTGAAAGATAAACTCATTCCAGTGTCGTCCAGACCTTGTTGGTTTATAGCATGATGTTCGGTAATGAAAAATTAGTCATCGTTATGCTAGAAAACCAGGACGTTTTCAAATCAGTGAGTTATCAGGTTTTGACACTTCATACATATGGTGAAGAGGCGCGGATTATTGGTCCAAAAATGGACGGTATCGGCCCCGGTGGGTAGTGTGATCAAGTAGCGGGTGCTGCTGCAAGGTACTATTATTATTATTATTATTATTATTATTATTATTATTATTATTATTATTATTATTATTATTATTATTATTATTATTAGGTCTACTGTAAGGTGAACAAGAATTTTAATTTAATGCCCTTTAGGCTGCTTACTCGCGTATGTCGACGTTCTATTTTACACTGACGGACGGCATAGTAAACTGTATCTGCGTTGAATGATCTGTGGCTGAGTATCAATTAATTCTGTCCTGCAAACACCAATTGTGTCATCGGAGATGTATTACATGCCGATATTGATGACATCGAATGTCGAATGGACGTTTCTTCACTCTTCAAAAATCAAACTACATACGTTGAGTTTGAACCTATGATGTTGGCCATAACATAAATCTAATCTAGGTCTAATCTGTTATCTCAACATTAATTTCAAAGTTAAATCCGTTGAAGTTAAACTTGGCTAGGTTTCCTGCCTTCCCAAGTTAAATGGAAAGTGTAAGGTACAAATTTGTGATCTGCGTGTTTGCTGTGACCATTTGAATATGCTACGTAAAGATATGGCTGAGTGGTTTATGAACTTCTTTCATTCAGAATCCCAGAATTGTTAATCAATCCATTTTGCTCCATAGAAGAAGAGCTGACTTAAAAATGACTTTGAACTGAAGCCAATGTCAAAAAAGCTAACCCAGAATTTTGGTGACAGAAAGGCATCTCTGCCAACTGCTTTCACTCCGAGGAGTAATTAAGAAACACCTCGTCGAATTTCCAAAAATTGGTAGTTCCCTGTGTTAGTGTGGTCATGCAATTTCTTCCGAAACGAAGAAATCAACTCTAGGTAATTTGTTTTTAATGTTATCACCGCTCTTTTTGGGTGATGAGAATCGCCTTTCTTAATGTAAGGTGGGGGCCAGTGGCACTGACTATGGGGTCGAGGGATAAAATCGGTTGTGGCCTGTAAATTTTTGGGAACTATTGGTGTAGGGACTTTCAGAATTCGAGTCAATGTAGAGAACGTTAGTTCAAATACATCGAATAAGTTTCCCGTTCTTTCTCCTCTTAAAGTCAAATGCGGCTCTATTAATCCAACTGATGTTACAAGTGTTCATTAATAGAGTTTTCACGTCTCTCTGTCTGCTGTTAATTCTATTCCATTAAAACACATGTCAGCTCATTGGCTAAATATCAGCGTAGTGACTTTTGGTTCAAAAGGCTTCGGGTTTGACTTCCAGCCGAACTGGAAATTTTACCCATACCTACTTAATTTCTCTGGCTCGAGGTCTGTCCCTTAATCTAGGTTCATCTTAATACTTATCTTCATTTACATTCAGCACATTACATTATACATCAAGCGACACAGAAACATGCAATAGTGAATACGCCACTAAACGTAGAGTGGTGCCAAGAAGGGCATCCGGCCTTAAAATTTGGATTAATGTACATGTATTTCTATCCTCTAGTGATTGGATCGTCGAAATGTGTTTCTTAGAACTAGCTATTCGTACCATAATCCAGAAAATGACTGCACATTGTACAAGTGCATTGACAATAGAGAGGTAGTAAAAATTCATTAAATTTGTGCCGTATTTGACGGTTATGAAAATTGGAAGGCGTATTTTTATATCGGTCTCCTCTGTAATGCCTCGATATCTGACTGTGCCCGTATATTTGCGGTCTGCTTACACACCTACCTGAAGAGAATCTATATAATTAAAGAGATAGGGGTTCCGCTGTCTGTAATTTATTTTTCTTTTTTTGCAAATTTTTCAGACATTTAATAGATTTATGTGTACTCAAGACTGTGTCAGTGGTTTTTAGGTTTCATGTCTGTTTGTTCGTCTGTTACACCACCACGGCGAAACGGCTGGATAGATCTCGACCAAACTTCATACATAGAGTATACTCTAGCCAGGGGAAGTTTAGGTATGCATATGATTTTAAAATCACTGAATAGAATGGGGGTTTACAGGGAAACTACAACAGTATTCTTCCCTTTACTCTTCTACTATTGATATTCTGCAAATTCGTGCATTATATCTGAAACGTCGCTTCATATTAAACAACTTTTGTGACGTACATAATTTCGCTTGGTCACTGGACACTCTTTGGTTTGAGGGAAATCTCCAGGCTGTCCAAATGTATTACATTTAGGCCCCGGAATATATCGGTATATGGAGGCAATTTCAATGATATTCAGTCCTTCGTTTCGTGGTAACTACTTCCTAAACGGTAAATCATTTCACAAAACAGGTTACACAATCGTTGCTCAATTTGGAGAGATCTTCAAATTTGGTCCTATGCGTATCTCGATTCTTTATACTTTATATAGCGCAGCATTTCTCTATTATAATAAACATTCTCCAACTCGATTGTGACTGACATTAGGAAATGGGGCTTGTCATTATAGACTGTTGTACTGACATATGTTGGGTGTGTGGGGTACATATTTATAACGTAATTTACTTACAAGTATTTTGTCTGTAATATTTCCCTTGTGAAAGTTAACTGATGGATCAGTAATATGTAATATAATATATACGTAATACTGTAAAGAAATAAATATTATGATTATAGAAAAGTTTAATATAGTTTTAAACAGATTTTTAATCATCGTTATCCGTGCTAGTAAGTTCATTTAAATTGAGTAAGGAAATCATGATAATTTACTCCGGAAGCTTTCTTTGATGAGAAGACTCATCGTGTAAATTTTAAATAACTTCGTAGGGAATAGATCAAAATAACTACTCTGTTAAGGAGCAATAATATAATCGAAACCGACTTTCAACCTATTAGGTCGTGTTACGTACATTTAGTACGTGTTGAATAGATGTTATATACAGAACAAAAATGGCCAACCAGACACCAGTGGGATCCGAACCCACAACCACTGGTGTCTGGTTGGCCATTTTTGTTCTGTATATAACATCTATTCAACACGTACTAAATGTACGTAACACGACCTAATAGGTTGAAAGTCGGTTTCGATTACAATGCGGTCGTGAAAATTCAATATTCAGCAATAATATATCTTGCATCAAGCATTGAGACTAAGTTAGGTAAATTAATATTCTTGTTTGGAAGTTTCCCATTGCACCTCATCATGACTACGGGACTACGGTATACCTACCTTCTAAATTGAATCTCTTTTACTATCGTTCCATTCCAAAATTTAATATCGCTTAATTAACTACACGGATATGAGCTTGCCAGTTTATGTTTGTCTTACAAATTCCATTCTAATATGTGGGAGAATAATGAAGCGCGTGGATGAGAGGAGATGTTTAGAACATACTGTAGGTAGTGTGCTGAGCGGGAGAAGTGACGGATAGGAAAAGTCTACGGAATAATCATTATATACAGGGAGTCATTTTGTACTATGACAATTTCTTACAACAAAATGTTTGTGACATTTAAGCACTCGCCATAATTAACGTCGTATAAAGGCATAAAAATCAGAAACTAATTACTTAAAATTAAACATAAAAGGAAATGAATAAGGAAATGACTGCATTCTGCATCACTGCACTGCGTAATGTGTGCTTCTCACTGATATAAGAACTATTATTGGCAAGAAATTAATTCTACTTTACTCATTACTGAAGTGAAATCATGATAATTTATTCCTTAAGTCCTCTTTGAATATATTACATACAATGCAGAACAACAGCACCTAGTACTGAAACGTTCAATATAAATATTGTAGCTGATAAGTGCTTTCCAAATACTTTCTTATGTACAAAATGCTGTTTCGGATAATCTGTTATAAGAATTTCCTAACGTATTATGTTATTGCCCTTGAAAGGTAGTGGGATACATGTCTGTACCTCAGAAGTGAAGGATCGTAAATCACAATTCTCATACATTTCACGCGAGAAGAAAAACTACCTGCATACTTCACTGAGCTATTTTTACCAGCGTGTAGTTAGGAGCGTTTTACAATTAGCCAGACCTGTTTATTCCTTTATTATTTTAGTGGTTCAACATTTGAGGTAAAAAGTATTAAGTGGGATTTGCTATTTTCTATCACAAGGTAATAGGGAAGATACGGCTTACCTTTAACAACTTGTAATGGGTGTGAATAAAGCTGGCAGGCACTGTTGAATAACTTGAAATAAATTTCCTTCTAATAATTCTTACCACACCAGAACCTTAAAATCACTCAAACTTGAGTTACGAATGAATTTCAGAGGCCAAGAAGCGTGACTCAGCCATGGGTGAGTGGCTCAGACGGTTGAGGCGCTGGCCTACTGACTCCAGCTTGGCAGGTTCTAACCTGGATCATACATACATACATGCATTATCATTATAGACTGTTATGCCTTTCAGCGTTCAGTCTGCAAGCCTCTGTGAATTTACTAAACGTCGCCACAATCCTCGATTTGCAACTAGTGTTGTGGCCACATTTAGTTCTATACCTCTTATCTTTAAATCGTTAGAAACCGAGTCTAGCTATCGTCGTCTTGGTCTCCCTCTACTTTTCTTACCCTCCATAGCAGAGTCCATTATTCTCCTAGGTAACCTATCCTCCTCCATTCGCCTCACATGACCCCACCAACGAAGCCGGTTTATGCGTACAGCTTCATCCATCGAGTTCATTCCTAAATTAGCCTTTATCTCCTCATTCCGAGTACCCTCCTACCATTGTTCCTACCTCTTTGTACCAGCAATCATTCTTGCTACTTTCATGTCTGTTCCTTCTAACTTATGAATAAGATATCCTGAGTCCACCCAGCTTTCGCTCCCGTAAAGCAAAGTTGGTCTGAAAACAGACCGATGTACAGATAGTTTCGTCTGGGAGCTGACTTCCTTCTTACAGAATACTGTTGATCGCAGCTGCGAGCTCACTGCATTAGCTTTACGACACCTTGATTCAATCTCACTTACTATATTACCATCCTGGGAGAACACAGAACCTAAATACTTGAAATTATCGACCTCTTCTAGCTTTGTATCACCAATCTGACATTCATTTCTGTTGAATTTCTTACCTACTGACATCAATTTAGTCTTAGAGAGGCTAATTTTCATACCATACTCATTGCACCCATTTTTAAGTTCCAAGATATTAGACTGCAGGCTTTCGGCGCAATCTGCCATTAAGACCAAGTCTTCAGCATAGGCCAGACTGCTTACTACATTTCCACCTAACTGAATCCCTCCCTGCCATTTTATACCTTTCAGCAGATGATCCATGTAAACTACAAATAGCAAAGGTGAAATATTACAGCCTTGTCTAACCCCTGTAAGTACCCGGAACAATGAACTCATTCTACCATCAATTCTCACCGAAGCCCAATTGTCAACATAAATGCCTTTGATTGCTTTTAATAATCTGCCTTTAATTCCATAGTCCCCCAGTATGGCGAACATCTTTTCCCTCGGTACCCTGTCATATGCTTTGTCTAGATCTACGAAACATAAACACAACTGCCTATTCCTCTCGTAGCATTTTTCAATTACCTGGCGCATACTAAAAATCTGATCCTGACAGCCTCTCTGTGGTCTGAAACCACACTGGTTTTCATCCAGCTTACTCTCAACGACTGATCGCACCCTCACTTCCAGGATGCCAGTGAATACGTTGCCTGGTATACTAATCAGTGAGATACCCCGATAGTTGTTGCAATCCTTCCTGTTCCCTTGCTTATAGATAAGTGCGATTACTGCTTTTGCGCAATCTGAAGGTACCTTACCAACACTCCATGCTAATTTTACTACTCTATGAAGCCAATTCATCCCTGCCTTCCCACTATACTTCACCATTTCAGGTCTAATTTCATCTATTCCTGCTGCCTTATGACAATGGAGTTTATTTACCATCCTTTCCACTTCCTCAAGCATAATTTCACCAACATCATTTTCCTCCTCCCCATGAGCTTGGCTGTTTGCAACACCACCAGGATGATTTCCTTTTACATTGAGAAGATGTTCAAAATATTCCCTCCACCTCTCCAGTGATTCCCTGGGATCTATTGTGAGTTCACCTGAATTACTCAAAACACTGTTCATTTCCTTTTTCCCTCCCTTCCTAAGATTCTTTATTACTGTCCAGAAAGGTTTCCCTGCTGCTTGACTTAGCCTTTCTAGGTTGTTACCAAAATCTTCTCATGGCTTCTTTTTGGATTCAACAACTATTTGTTTCGCTCTGTTTCTTTCATCTACATACAACTCCCTGTCTGCCTCGGCCCTTGTTTGGAGCCATTTCTGATAAGCCTTGTTTTTACGTTTACAAGCTGCTCTCACTTCATCATTCCACCAAGATGTTCGCCTTTTCCCCATCTTTACACACAGTTGTTCCTAGGCATTCCCTTGCTGTTTCTACTACAGCATCCCTGTATGTCACCCATTCACTTTCTATATCCTGAACCTGCTTACTGTCTACTGTTCGAAACTTCTCACTAATCATATCCATGTACTTCTGTCTAATTTCCTCATCCTGGAGATTTTCTACCCTTATTCGTTTGCAGACAGATTTCACGTTCTCTACCTTAGGCCTAGAGATACTTAGTTCACTACAGATCAGATAGTGGTCTGTATCATCGAAAAATCCCCGGAAAACTCGTACATTCCTAATAGATTTCCTGAATTCGAAGTCCTGGATCATTCCGGAGGTATTTGAAGGTGCTCAAATATGTCAGTCTCGTGTCGGTAGATTTACTGTCAAGTAAAAGAACTACTGCAGGACTATATTCTGGCACCTTGGTGTCTCCAGAAACCGTAGTAGTAGTTAGTGGGACTTAACGCCAAAAACATTATTATTGTTAGACTCAGTTTCTAACGATTTAAAGATAAGAGGTATAGAACTAAATGAGGCCACAGCACTAGTTGCAAATAGAGGATTGTGGCGACGTTTAGTAAATTCACAGAGGCTTTCAGACTGAACAGTGAAAGGCATAACGGTCTATAATGATAATGTATGTATGTATGTATGTATGTATGTATGTATGTATGTATGTATGTATGTATGTATGTATGTATGTATGTATGTATGTATATATGTATGTATGTATGTATGTATGTATGTATGTATGTATGTATGTATGTATGTATGTATGTAATTTAGCATTATGCGCCCTGACTATCTAAAATGACGTCACTCCCCCGTGCCATTCTTAGGAAGGTAAGCAGAGTTCTGTCAACTCTTGGTATAGAATTGTAAAACTGCTCACACATACAACAGAATATAAAACAGTCTATCACAGAAAATTCGACAGTAATCACACCCTTCTAAACTGCTTGGTAGTCAGAATTCGAAACTTTGCTAAATAAAATTTCTCCATCCCATAGGACATTCACTTAGCGGTGTATTTTAATTGGAAAGATCCAAAGTCGAAACAGGAAACCCGATAAACAGTTGTACAACAGAATGGGATGTGGAATTACATTAGAACAGCTCTGATTACTGGTGGAACACCTGCACAGATAAACATGGATGAACGCAAAACGCAATATATGTATGGTACTGTATGCTCCTCGTATTTACATTATTCTTTTATTTATTATCAAAATACGATTCAACTTCCATGTATATATGAATCCTGTTGGCATCTACAGAAAATATTGTACCTTCGAAGTAAATATTATCATGTGCTCATGTGTTCTTTATTTTGCGCTACTGCACATGTACTCAATATGACCTAATAAGCTGAAGGTTTATTTCAAGCACAATTTGGTCATAAAACCTAAATATTCAGTAGAAAATATCATATCAACTCGTTGATTATCTCGGTTCAAAAAGAATTACATAATTAGAAGTAGTAGAATTAGTTTATTCCTCGTTCCTTCTAGAAAGGAGAAGGAGGAGAAATGGACAAACCTGTTGAATATTTTTTGTAAATTATCAGGGAGCTACTGTTGAACTACTCCCCTTCTTCCATTTACAGTGCTGATGAATGTGATTTTGTGTTTGAAATGAGAGCCAAAGGGGTCTTATTTCTTTGTAGGGCAAAACATACACCAATTGTCGTCCAATTCATTAGTGCACAAACCCACTCGTACGGTACACAGTAATTTCCATGATTAGTACGAATGGACCTCTTTTACCTAAATTATTAACTGGACTACAGGAGATGATAGAAACTTCTGGCCTTTGTATTTCGAAATGTATTTTAAAGTGCAAAATTAATTTTACCGGTTCTAAAATTGGAATCTGGGAAAAATAGCTGAAAATATGGTTACCGGCGCCTTTCTACCATTCTCTAAACGCCACTGTGTCCAAGGTTTAGATTCATGGACCAATTTTAAAGATATGTCCTCCAAAAATGGTATTCTTTCCGGCAAGACTATCGAAAGTCTGCAAAATCCCACTGGAAACCTGTAAAAAAAAACTAATCATATATCATATTTCTTTAGACCGCGGAATACACCTTACCATCGATTATCAGAAATATTAGCTAGTGAAAACATTCCTTCTTAAGTGTTCCATAAGGAAAGTACTAAAATGCAATGTTTCGCAACTACGGAGCGATCTACTGTGTTTGTTAACTGCTGACTGCAGACAGCTATAGAAAACTGTCAACATGAACTGTGCTGAAATAAGATGGTTAGCGAAGAAATGTCAGTTTCATTAACTATATCACTATGATCCTTTAGTGCTTCCGATTTATTTCAAACAAACAATGTGTAGATATAGAAATTATGTGGCCAAGCACATGTCCTACCATTCGTTTGAGCATCTGAAACTACCCAGAAATGTCCGGCTGTTGATAATCCACTGCTCTCATATGACATATTTCTGGTTCAACTACGGATCTTTCAATTTATTGCCCGCAGGTATTTTTAGGTAAGTGATATTCCTATAGGATGTAGACGATTTAACAAATTTTCAAGTTAGTGCTGTTAGTAACTTTCCTCATATTTAAATATTTTTCCGTCCGTATTCCAACTATCGTATCGTATCTACGCTGGCGTCTCTGTCACTTTAACGTAGAATCGGGTCTATTATTGTACACATTTTTTAGAAAACGACTGAAAACCGCATTAGCGCATCTGTGTCAATGACGAAATTCTATATTTGCACAATGAAGAGTTGAAAGGATCTAAATGCGAGATTAGGTGATCAGCAATGTATCTTTCAATTACTTTACTTATAGATTGAATAATAAATATATGTCTATAGTGTTCATACTGTCAACGTGAACATTGCTTATAAATAGATCTCACTATGGCAGACGTCAGATCCTTTGGGAAAATACCTGTATCTATTATTTAATTGATTAGCTTCAGTATTACTGGTGATATTATGTCTGTTATCTTTCAGATATTTAACTGTTTAGTTATCCATGCCTTGTGATTTATATTTGTCCATTCTTTCAATTATGTTAGCTATATCTGCTATACTTGCTAGTGGTAGTAAAATGATGAAAGTCTCTCTGTATTAGGTAATGGTCTTCGTTGTACCCTACATTCATGTAGTACCTTTCATAGCTGTTCTGAAAATGTTTTTGAAAAAATATCAACTATATTTTCTAGTGAGTCCTGCCTTCCTAAATAATGTCTTACCGTTTCTTCTATTTTCAATTTTTTTAGTCTTTAGTACATCATTTTATACTTCCCAAGTTTTCTTCATGTCCCCTCTACAACTTTCAAACTGCAATCTGTAATACTTTCTTTTTGTTTTATTAATATCAGCTATTATATCATTCCTCATTCTCTTATATAAACTTTATAATTTTCTTTAATTTTCTTTATTTAAATTTGATGCATTGTTCCATCTTTTGAAAAGTATGTCCCTTTGTTTGAAGTTTTCTATTATAGCACCCGTCAGCCAAGGTTTAGTGTCTATCCTTTTCTTCTGGTTTCTTGTATCTCTTCTCTCATTAGTTTCCTTGTTAACTGCATTGCAAATCTTCATGTATTCATCATCTGAACTCATATTGTCATTTATTTATTTTCCTATAATTTTTATTTCTGTTCTTTACGTGGATTTACTCACCCATTCCTGTATGTTATCTATAACTTTCTCACTTGGAACATTTTTATTACACCTAGTATCATGTGATATCTGCAGAGTTATGATATAATGATCAGAAACATTTGTCTGAATTACAGTAGAATCTCTCACATATTTCTCATTCCTAATCAACGCATGGTCGATGCAGGATTGTGTTACTTTTCCATTACTCTTCCCTTGTGAACTTGCTAATGCAATGAACTAATTCGTCCTCTCCATTTGCTGTATAAGAGTTAATCTGTATACCTGGCCACAATTTTTCTAGATGAGTCTTCCAATCCCTCTTGGTCATATTATACAAATGGCTTGGAAACACCTTTATGTTCGTTAAACTGATATTTATGGTAGCGGAAAACTAGCCAGTGGACCTCGATATAAGGATGTACAAATAGGACAGGATTGTTTCGTGCATTGCAATCACTGGCACACTGGCGTCCGCTACGTACCGGTACACAACCTCGTCAAGGACCTGTTTGTTTCTTTTCGTGGTGAAAGTTCTCCCATGTCGCAAATCTTCGTAAAATCTGGATGGTTTTACATGCGTTACTTGCTCAGGAGATGCATTACTTTTCTAAATAACAGACCTGAATTCCCTCACAAATCAATGAACTGTTTGTTCAATATCAACAACTTTGTGTTTTATCTTCCAACAATTGATCTCGTTCCTCCTTTTCACCTTCTTTATGTAGGTCATGTTGGAAGGTTGTAAAACGCAGATTATTTGGCTATTGTCTACACGACGTCACAGTGAATTTTCTATGTATATAATATTGAGCTGTGATGAAAGGAAACCGAGCAGTAATGGTTTCTGTAAAATAACTGGAAGACAAGGATGCTATGCCGCACATTTTCTCGGCTTACTCTTCCTAAACAGTTTACAATATCCTCAAAATATATGCGCAAAAATGGAAAGCATGAAATGTTCTACAAAGAAAAAGTCCGATGAATCACATACCTGCCTCTACAAGGTCGCCGATGTGAATAACTTTTATGTTCATCATTAGAAACCTTGTGCTAAGTACTGAAACAGTATTCTTGAAGATGGACATAACTCTCACTAAACCATTATAACTCGAAAACTGTTGAATATATGTATTATAAACTGATATGTGATGGAAGGAAGCCTAGCATTAACTGTTAATGCGAAAGGACTCCAAGAACACAAGAACAATTATCGGCTTACGTTACCTGCACCATAAAAATCCAGAAACTGTAGGGATGAGAACTGTAAAGAATAACATTTTCTACATAAATATTTCGGGGTCCACATATCTGTCTTCGTAACAGTTTTTAGGTTTGTTAACAGTAGAAACCTTCCTAAGGTACTACAAGAGCGTTCGTGAGACTCAGCGTAACGCAGTCTAAACCATTATAATTCGAAGACCGCTGGACAGACTTTTGGGTGGTTTTCTCTGTTGCCTGGTAGATCTCCAGAGAAATGTGTTGAAGGGAAGCAGAGAAGTGATGAATTCTCTGACAGCACGTGAACATTTTCTCGGCTTAGGCTGCTTATTTTTTATTTATTTATTGACTTGTTTCAAATGGCGTGGCTCACGCTATGAAGCCTGCTGTTATGCCTAACCATCATATATGTGCTACATTGTACAAACCACAGAGTATTAAGATTTCTAATTACATATAATTAATTCTAAAATTAAACTTGAATAGTAGTTATAAACGAACGGTAAATTTCTGAGAGTTACTATAAAAATACTAATACTAATACTAATACTAATACTAATACTAATACTAATACTAATACTAATACTAATACTAATACTAAATACTAACTTCTCTAGTCTATGTACCATTTATAACATTATTTTTAAATAGGTTTCTACTATGTATGTCTCTAATTACAGCCCGGAGGGAATTCCAGGAGCGTATGGTTGCAGGTATGAATGACGTGCCGTAACCGGTCATGTGGTAAATTGGGAAGCTCAGCAGGGAAGAGGTTTCTTACCTTGTAGGTATACTGTTTGGGGATGACAAGTATTTAAGATCCATTCTCAGATTACTTGGTGTGTCTGTACGGAGAATATTGTGAACAAGCGAAACAGAGTGAAGGTTTCTTCTCTCCTCCAAATATAACCACGACAGCTGTTCAAGACAAGCTGATATTTGACAATACCTGGGCATATTTAATACAAAACGGACGCATGTAATATAAGCCCGCTGAAGTTTAGCGTTAAGTGTGGTGTTTAGGTTGTTGTATATTACGTCACCATAATCGAAGATGGGTAGAATTAAGAGAATTAAGCTTTGAACAAGTAACTTTCTGGTATTTAGTCGAAGGAGATCCCGTAGACGTTTAAGGGAGTGCAAAGAAAAGAATACTCGTAGGCAAATTTTCATCGTGTGCTCCGTCCAGTTTAAGTACTTATCAAAAATGAGGCCAAGGTTTTTTTACAGTTTCGTTTATTTTTATTGGTGTTGCGTGGAATAGGACTGGAGGAATTTGAACACTTTTCAGTTTGATTTCAGTTTTGGATCCTATTATGATTGCTTGCGATTTGAATGGATTGATTTTAAGAGAATTATTTTCAGTCCAGTCTTTTATATTTTCCAGGTCATCGTTTAGTTTGTTAATGTCTAGTTGGATGTCTTTCGGGTTTGCATGTACATATAGTTGAATGTCATCTGCGTAAAAATTGTATTTACACGTGTTTATATGTTCTGGTAGGTCATTAAGTACAGTGAAAACAGCAGTGGCGCTAGAACACTGCCCTGAAGTACGCCAACTTCATTTTGTTGCCAGTGTGATACTTTCGTATCTGCTGACACGCACTGATGCCGCCCAATTAAATAAGAGTGCAGCCACGTCAGTGCGCTTGAAGAAAATGTTTGTGCTTGTAGCTTAGACCATTAAAGCGAAATTACAAATTACTGGTGTGAGAATTATAGAACGTAGAATGTTTTACAGAATGTCTCTAGGGCCATATACCTATACTTAAAATGTCTCCCACAGACACATATTTTGTGTTTATTAATAGTAGATACCTTTCAACTGGTATGGGAAGAGCATTCCTGAGACTTGGCTTAACACTGCTTGAACAGTTCAGGATATCCTCAAACTATATGTGCGTAATAATTACCGAGTGTAATGGAAAATAACGCGAGATTTCATGTGTATAAGGAACCACCTTAAATGTTTACACGTCTTCACCCATGTGAACGAAATTAGTTTAATTTGTGTTTCTAAGGACGATTGTAACATAATCGCCATTTACGTGCAAGTTGAGTGACAAATAATAAATCCACAAGCAAAAGAAGTTGCATATTTCTAACATTAATCAGCACTGCAAATATTAGCTCCGATAAGGCTTCATCTAACCTCTGACAGTCAAATTTGACTCAAGGTTTATTTAAATCCATTTAACCTCAATAGATAAAACTGGTACACTTTTGTGTCCCACGTGTGAAGTGACACAGTCACATAAATTCGCAAGTCCTGGTCAACCCGGGAGGAGAGGTGGATAAAAGCTAGTTAGTAAAATATGACATCCAGACCATTTACAAATCAGATAGGAAGTTTGCTCGTTTTCTGCAACGATTAAATGATACAATAGAATTACAGGATCCTGGAGACAATAAAATTTAATGTATCTACCGTACCTACTATGTAGGTGTAACGGAAGGACTAATTTCTTAACAAATCTAAAACATATCCGTCACATCAAGAAACGAATTGCAGGTGTACTGTGGAATTCTGAAAGAAGAATCCGAGAGGAAATAGAAATGAATAAACACCCGAACAATATAATATACTGTACCGGCCACCGGGAACGCCGCTACGAGAGAAGTCCGAAGTATGTTTGTTGAACTTCGCGCGAGGTGGAAGGTAGGCAGCCCGCCGAACGCAGTGACGTACCCTGCGAGTGACGTGGCCGCCGTAAGCCAGCTATCCGCTACCATATATGGTAATGTTCCAGCTCATCCTCAAAAGTACATTTTGAGCTACTTCATCGCTATTTTGACACTACCATCTTAAAAGCCTTTACAATGGACATCATCTGTCAAGATTTCAAGAAAATCCACCGAGTATTATAGAAGTTATAAGGGTAGATAGTACCCGAGTTCTAGACACTTCCATGCGAACGTGTATAAAAGGAGGACCACCCGACCTACGAATTCAGTGGCTGTCACTCCGCCGTCTCTGTGACACGGGTGACAGGAGAAGTATTGTGTGTGTCGAACTTCTAGTTGACAGTCTGCGAAATACAAGTATTTCGGTATTTTCTCTAAGTGTTGTATCGGGACTTTATCATATTCTTGAAGTGCCTGAATGGGACTTTATTTTCTGCGAGCATCGTATTGGAACTTTGTCATATTGACACATTGAAACTTTGTTATTTTTCGTGTGTCGTGATTAGACTTTGATATTTTCTTAAAGTGCCATATAAGAACTTTTTTTCTGAAGCGTCTCATTGGAACTTAGTTATTTTCGCCAAGTGTCGCGATAAGACTTTATTATTTCCTTAAGGTGACATACTGGAACATTGTCATCGGAACTTTATTTTCTTCGAGTGTCGTGTTGGGACTTTAATATTTCGACACGTTGGAACTTTATTTTCTTCGAGTGTCGTGTTGGGACTTTAATATTTTGGCACATTGGAACTTTGTTATTTCTACACATTGGAACTTTTTTTTGAAGTGCCACATAGGGACTTACTTATTCGACGACGATTGAAAGGACTTTGAATTTTCACAAGTGTTGTGTACCGCATTAAAAACTTATTCGAACTTGTATTTTTTGAATCAATTTCTGGAACATTGAAATTTTCCGAGCGTGTAGGGTGAACTTGTGTCCTACCAATATAAACTTTCGTGTGAACGATATGACTTGTTTTCTCAAGTGCCTCATTGAATTTACGTCTTGTAAAGACTATGAAACTTAGGGGACATTGAACATTACGTTTAATTGTGAAATATGCAATACTTTCCAAGTGCTGCACAGGGACTTATGTTTTGATTTTTAAAGACTGTGACAATTCAGAATACGCATATCGCGTTCCCAGAAAGCCTAGAACTTTCCAGTATTTTGAGTGATCCATAATTTATGAAGTCAGACTTTTTTCTTTCAAATATTATTTTCTTTAATGGCTATTCACTTCGCCTACTGACGGAATAGGACAGTTTCCGAGTGCTACTTATTCAGTTCATTGCCAATATGTTTTAAATCTTCAGAACTATGCGTTTAGGACTGCAGTGACAGTAATCCTCTAGAACATTCTGACTTACATTGACTTGCATTTCTACCAGTACTTGTTCTTCGAGTGATTATTCCAGAACGTTTTGATTTAATATCTAGAGTGCAGTAACCATAATTAAAAGGTCATATCGGTTCAGAGAGTGCCCCGAATGTGTGGAGTGCCGTGCAGGAAATTCAAGTGTGAATTACGTCTCGAATCGAACCCAGGAACGTGTGCCAATCTTCGAGACATTCCAGAACGTCGGGACATTCCAGAACGTCGAGACTTCCAGAACGTCGAGACATTTCCAGAACCTCCAGACATTCCAGAACTCCTCATCCGAGCAGGTGTGGTCCCTGCCCAGTCGATGTCCAGCACCATCCCAGGACTTGGAGGTACCAACCAGCCACGACACTTCCACGCTGCTGTACGAAGGTGATATGAACTTGCTTTTGATGATCAATAAACTCAATTTATCAAAAGAATCTCTCAAATTGATAACTATACCTCTCTCTGTACCAGCTCCAATGATAAAGCCACTCCCTAGGTTAAGAATCATGCTCGTTAATTTAATATCAAACGCCTTAAAGATATGAACACATTTTTACGGGTACAATACAGAAGGCAACAAAATAATCAATTATTCGATGTCTATTATACATACATTTCCAGTATGCAAGTCAGGCAATGGAAACATAACACGATGCCCCCAAGTTGCAGAACAGCAATGGAAATTGCCCATCTCAACGCCGAGTGAGTTACGTTGCTGATAAGATTCCCGCGAGTCCCACTGAAATCTCGGGATTGGAAAGCAATATAAAGCAAGTGATTTTCGTCTGCTTGGAGAGAGATCAAGCAGGGCTACACCAAACACTTTGATAGTGAAGACTGTAATGCATTTAAAATTTCGCCAACCTATATATAAGATACCAAACAACAACATAACCTAACACGGAAAATTAACTTAGGCGTAACAGTAAAGAGATTTTGGCGTTTGAGAATTATTATTACTACTATTACTAGTTGTAGTAATAGTTGTAGTGGTAGTAGTAGAAGTAGTAGTGGTAGTAGTAGTAGTAAATGCCTAGCCGATGTAGTAATGGTGCGCTCGGTTTTTCAGCAAGACGTGGGTTCAATTCCGCGTCAGGAAGTCGAAAACGTTTCGAAAAGAACATGACCCCAGGGTTCACACAGCCTTAACCTAAAATAAACTTTAGGCAAATCCTGATGGACAAAGTTGACGGGGCAAAGAGCTCTCGCACTTGGATTCAAGTTGATGGATGCTTTACTACTGAGAGTTCCAAGTGTCTTCATGGCCTGTTCAGAGGTAACTATTTTTTTAATGTCGTAGCAGCAGTAAATTACTTGCCCATATAGCTATGACTACGCTTATTCCACATGTTCAGGTATTTAATTTAAAATGCATGTAATTCGTCTTTTCACGCAGGAAAGAGTGGCGACTTCAACCATTTGTCGTACGATTGATAAATTTGAAGGTTAGGCTGTAATCTTCATCGGCCTACCTGTTGTTCTCTGTTACGAGTTCACTCTTCGTTGTTATAACAGTATATGAAACCTATCAGCGGATTGGAACATTAATTTATTGAAAAAATCGACGAAATATTTAATTTGTGAAACGTTCTCATGAATTCCGCCTGAGTTATTTTGCGACTATCTTGCACAAGCAAAGTTTGATTCAAGAGCAGATGTCTGCTACGTCTGCTATGTCAGCTACGTCTGCCAACTTCATTGGAGAGTTTCATTGAATGTACTTGCCTCAATTCAGTGCGCCATTGGAGTTACTATAATGATCCTTTACACTCTAAAGACTATTATGGTTTAAGCTCATTTGTACCGTTTGTGAACGACGTATCTGAGAACGGGGAATAGACGTGTTAAATTCGACAGTTCCTTGCTTCAAGTTATCGAGTTACTGCTGCTCTACCAAACATAAACTGTAATATAATGGAGTGTTACATATTAAATTTCTAAGATAACCTAATATGGGTGCACATTCCTTGAAGAGAGTGAAACATTTGACAACGCCTACTATCGTGTGAATTAGGGTTACGAAAATTATACATCCGCTTCAAAATAATTTTGTATCTTTATCACAGAATTGAATATTTGTTCTGTATCAGTAATAACTGCGTAACGTTTCGAGATAGGAATATATTGAATTTCTGTAAAATGGTGCAGCAATGAAAATTGAGTTTTTAAACGAAATTTGACGGCTGAGAGATACACTATTTTCTTGCCCAATACTAAATAAGAATATGCTCTTTTCAATATAATATATTAATTTCTTATTCTATACACAATATAAGTTCATTTTAAGATCATATATTACAAACCATCGTCTTCTCATCATCACAATAATACAGTATGCAAAATTTCAGAAGTTTGCTATATAGTTTCTTACCCTGAGTCTTTAAAACCCTGTTTGACAGTGGCTTTCAAAGTAACTGTCTTGGGCGTCTGTAGAGAAAGCCTGATATCAATAGGTACCAATTAATACTAAAGCCTGATATCAATAGGTACCAATTAATACTAAATTGTCTCTTTGAAACTCATTCCCGAAATTAAATGGCGTATGGTTTTTAGTGCCGGGATGTGTCCGAGGACTTCGGGTCGCCAGGTGCAGGTCTTTTGATTTGACTACCGCAAACGACCTGCGCGTCGTGATTAGGATGAAATGATGATGAAGACGACACACACACCCATTTCGGGTGCCAGGGGAATTAAAAAATTATGGTTAAAATTCCCGACCGTACTGGGAACCGAACACGGGACCCCTGTGACCAAAGGACAGCACGCTAACCATTTAGCCATGGAGCTGGACAATTCATTCCTGATGGCATACAAGTAACGAAGGAGCTATTCTTTTTCTTTTAGTCCCTATCCGTCACGGATGTCGGCAACCATCTTGGCTGTGTCTTCTCTGTTGGGAGCTGCTTGCAGTAACTCTGCCGCTGTCTTGAGAGTCCATCTCTTGAGGTTTTTTAGCCAGGAGATTAATCTCCTGTCAACACTTCTCTTTCCAGATATGTTTCCTTGCAGGATTTCTTGCAGTAGATGGTACCTGCTTCTGTTTATCATGATGTTACCGAGGTATTGTAGCTTTCTCGTTTTGACAGTGGTCAATACTTCCTTATCTTTCTTCATTGATCGAAGGATCTCTGCATTTGTGACATGATCTGTCCATGAAACTCTTAGCATCCTTCGGTATAGCCACATCTCAAAGGCCTTTAATATTTCACTGAGCGACTTGGTTAAAGTCCATGTTTCAGAACCGTAATAGAGAACATAAAATACATTGCAGCGACTTTTAAACAGTTTTCCCATTTTGTTGAACACAGTCCTAGAATTTCCAGTACGGAACTTCAATTCAACAGAATTATCCCATTGAACATTAACGATGGTGCCGAGATAAGTGCACTTCCGGACTCGTTCAACATGTTTATGATCAAATACCAGATGACATGTAGGGATAAAGTTCTTACTCATGACCATAACTTTGGATTTCCTTATTTTAATGTCAAGAACTTATTCATTGTTAGTAAATCCTACTCTTTTAATGAGATATTGTTAACGTTCTAAACTATCTGCAAAAATGACAGCGTCATCATCATATCGAATGTTCTTTATCTATTGTCCATTTAAATGCACTCCCATTTATATATCATCCCGTGCTTCCCTGAAGACCTATTCGGAATAGATGTTAAATAACAATGGGGACATTATACAACGATGATGTACACCCCGCTGGATTTGTACATCTTCCGTATTTTGCTCTCCCAGTCTAACAGACGCAGTCCAATTCCAATATAAGTTGACACTGATTCTTAGATCCTTATCATCTAGACCAATATTTCTGAATATTTAAGTAGATATGTCTGGATATGATATACAAAATCACTCTACCTTATTCTATGAGAAAGCGACTTTACATGGAATTTCAGTGCTTCAAATTTTCACCCATTTGCTGAATTTACCCCTGAGACTTTTTATTTCCTTTAAAGGAGAAAGAAATGTCTGAAGGGACGGTATATTTCATCATCAAATGATGTAGTAATCAACAAGAAAAAGGAAATCTCCGCTGAAGTTGGGTAAGAAGATGACTCCCAGGATTGCTTCTAAAGCCTTTACCACCGGTAACAGTAGTATTTAGACAAGCAATAGGATCATTCTTAAATAGTTTGTGCAACGCTGTTTTAAACTACAGGGTCCAGCAAAAAGAACTGACATTTTGAGACTGGCTGTAGTTTCGCTTAGGAAAGGTGCACGCAGACGGGAGAGGAGGGGATGAACTCCATCCGTGATGGAACTGTGGAACGCTACGCATCGGGCGTTTGCTATGGAGATTTTTTTCTATAACAGGCGTCTCTGTAACTATTATGCAGCAAATATTCCGGCAATATTTTAATGTGGGTCGACATGGCCAAGCTCCCTGCAGTAACACGATATTGCTGTGGGTTAACAATTTCAGAGCAACTGCATCGGCATCTAAACGGAAATCAACAGGAAAGCCAAAAAACGCTCGTACGCCTGAGAACATTCAGGCAGCGGGGCAAGCATTTTACAACAACCTGAACGTTTGTCACCCCGTCACGACGCTGATCTGCGACTCTTAACTATCACCCCCTACAAGCCGGTGGCTGCGCAGGGGTTGATCCCTTGCGATTACGAAAATTGAAAAGCTTTCTTAGTGAAAATGATGGATATGATGAGTAGTGACATGAATATCATGGTAAATGACGAGGCACATTTTTATCTCTCCGGTTATGTGAATAAGCAGAACTTTTGATACTGTTGAGATACGAATCCACTCATCCTGCATCAGCGTCCCCTTCATTGTACGTGAGACAGTGCGGTGTTGTGCGAGCAGTTTTGTGTTAATTGGACCATATTATTTCGATGAGGACGGTCATGCTGGTACAGTAAATTCGGATCGCTACATTACATCACTGTACATCAACCATTACAATTGCACTGATCATTGTTCGTTGTGATGTGCATCGTCTCTTCTGCTGTCGCTTATGTCCGAAAGATGGTATTAACGTTTCATGAACTACTGCTTCGCCCCGAGTATAACAACATGCCTGAATATTGGCTGGATTAAGGGCTGAAATGGTTTTCACTAAGCTCCATCAAACCAGCTGCAGTGCAGCAGTACACTTGGCAGGACGAAGCATTTAAGTGTATTATTATTCCAAAGTTTTTAAAACATGTTCGTTTTGTTTCTAATTATAGTAATATATTTATTCATTATACAGGTTCGTTCAATATAATCTTCGTATTTCCATTTCTCAAGAGATATGGGATAAACTAAGTATATCACTAATTAAAACACATAGCTTGAGAAGTATTTAATTCTCCTCTAACAGCAATACATAATTTAATCTTCATTAATTAACTTCATTAAACTTCATAAGATTGGCGTAATTTTAACTTTTTAAATTTGTGAGATATGGAGAACGTTTGAATGGTTGGGTGAAATTCTACAGAGTTTTAATACTACTGTAACGGTTCAAATCCCGTTACAAGATGATATCTGTATTTTTATTATTGTATGATTTTATCTGTATTTTATTATTATTATTATTATTATTATTATTATTATTATTATTATTATTATTATGTCAGTATTATTATTATTTTATCTGTGATATTGTTACTATTATTGTAATTATCAGTTTTATTCAATTCGATTTTGCAATTGCCTGTTGCTTGCAAGATTGTACTTAGATGTATGCATATATACGTATGTGTAGAGTAACACTCAATACCTGTACAGTGAGAATTGTTGTATATATCAGGGATTAGGTGTGACGTTGGGACATTGTGCAAGATTAGTGGCGATTCTGCCAAGTCATCGCCGCGCCATGGCTACGTCATCGTATTTATTTAGCAATGCGCGCACGGACTCAGTGGCCGCGGGGCTATTTCACCACTGTATGTAATATCTGTCGCGTAGGTGGGAGTATGTCATTGTTATTTCTGGAGATTACGTAGTTGTGTCATCCAACGTCTATATAAGGTGGGTGCATATTGTAGCGTCAGTCATTACTTATACGGATGCAGTACAGTGAAGTAGTCTACTAGATCAAGAGGCCTTAGGTGGTCAGTCAACCAGTGTGAACGAGAGATGGTGAAGACTCAGTGAGCCAATATTGGTCATTGAGAGAGTGAGACCAAATGCTTGGTCCGTCACTTAGTGGAAGACGCGGACGCAAGGCTTACCAAGGAGTCAGAGAGGGCAACCCTGGACCTGCCAAGAGGTCATACCATATTGACTTACAAAGAAGTCAGATGATATGGAGAAGAAGCAGTCGCAAGGATGTATCACCACGTTAGGCGTGACACATCTACAGTAAACACCAGAGCAATGGATTACGTCGTAATTACACTCAAAGTGTTGAAGGTACAGTCAAGTGAATCAGTGAGGGAAATATTTCGTATAAACTGTTAAATGTCCGGTCAAGAAGAATTCAAATTCATGCCTAGTTTCTATCAGTTGCAATGTCATAATTTCATATTCTCATCTGTTTTATCGCAACAAGACTCACTATTTTTGATATATTTTTTAAAGAATATATATTGTTCTATCAAACGAATTCATAGTTTCATTTCATTGACAGTAAAATATCTTAACCTCAAAATTAATGGGGAAACCGAACGCCAATCTCCTTTTCCCAGAACTTATATGGTATGTTGTCAAAAGTAAGCTTATTACCCCACACCCTAGAGATAGTCAAGAGTCTCATTCTATTATTGCTGTACTGAGTGACAGCTGGCGCCCTTCAAATAACGTATGTGTAAGTAACCAGATAACAAGTAAGTGTGAGTACAAGGTTCGACGAGTGTGTATTTTATTTAATGAATGTTAATTTTCATAATTTCCATTTTAAATGCAGATATTTAATATTTTTCAAGTTAAATGCAGTTTTATATGTTTGTAAAGTTAGTAAGAGTTAGGAAAACCTTACACTACTTCCAGCGGAATAGAATGAAATTATCCTGGATTGTATGTGAATCATATGCCTGGTCATTCTGAAGTAATTGCGACTGGAAAATTCACCGATTTGCAGCGAATAACCTTCCCACCTCTTCTCAATAATGACTTTTACTTACACTAGCGATTTCAAAGTTTCATCAAACGTCTATTTCAAGTCATCTATGATTTCTTCCTGCTTGCAGCACATGACCATGATAGGTCTTCCCAAACTTAGTGGAATTATTTCCCTGAATAATTTCAGGAATATTGTTCTTTGTTCATTATATCGATATTCTAAATCTGTTCATGAGTAAAATTCACATTGCTGTTTGTGTAAATGATACTGTTCCCGAAGTTCTCAGCCTATTATTATGCCTGTGTCCTGGTTAATATGTAGAATAACAGTATATCTCTGTATTCCTTTACGCATGGCCTAAAATATTTTTATTTCGTTAGTCGAAACTTGACTTCCAAAGAGCTAGTTGCTGACTAATCCTTCGTAATGTCCGCTCTTGCATCCCTTTTCAAAAGATTAAAGTGCTAGAATTCAGAATATACTGCAATATTTATCTGTATTCGTTTGTGTCTGGGATCAGGTACTGTTCCTCTAGAATGTTTTATTTAAATATTTTCTACAGTACAGTCACCCGATTTAAAAATATTCTAGCGACCGGGATGAGTGACTCGTATGGTTGAGGTGGTTGTGGTGGTGAATATTGTTTTAAGAGGAAGTACAACTAGGCAACCATCCTCTATGTAACACTAATCAGAGGGGAAAATGGAAGGTATCCAATACTTCGAAAAATGAAGGTATCGGCCAAAGGAAGACAAGGGCCACGAAGGGCGTGAAAATGAAAGACTCCCTAGCCCTCGCAAACCTAATGGCGTAGGAGTCCGAAAAGAACAAGTGTTGACCAAGAGAGGTCGGATAGCATAGTTGAAAGTGAGGAGCCGGGCACAAGTAAGTGGAAGCAATGCCAGGACTCCGCTGAGGGCCCCGTGGTTGCCAACCCACGTTCCATAGTCCAGAGGCCCTGGAACCCCTATTAGTCGCCTCTTACGACAGGCAGGAGATACCGTGGGTGTTATTCTGCCGCCACCCACCCACAGGGGGAGTATGGTTGAGGGACTGGCCTACTGACTCCAACATGGCGAGTTCAGTCGTGTGGTATTTGAAGGTGCTCAAATACATCAGCTTCGTGTCATTAGATTTACTGGTACATGAAAGAAGTCCTGCGGAACAAAATGCTGGCACCACGGCGTCTCCGAAGACCGTAAAAGTGGTTAGTGGCACGTAAAAACAATATTATTATTATTATTATTATTATTATTATTATTATTATTATTATTATTATTATTATTATTATTATTATTATTATTCTAGTATGTTATACGATGCGATTTCAGATAATGAAAATAGGAGGAAAAGTATTCTTGCGTTTTATTTAAACCCCTGAAAGCGACATAGAGAAATAATATGTAAAGTTAATTTCAATTCAATATAAATTGTAAAAAAGAACTTAAAAAAAACTCCACAAACTTAGCTGGTGGCTGAAGTACCAGCAAATAAAGACAATTGGTCCTGCGAAAGTTTCTCTATCCTTTTCTTCGGTAATTAATATATTTTCTCACATTACTTATAATTGAAATGTAATTTCTCCTTCTCCACATATTTCGTATTGAGTGGATGGTTAACGTTAATAATTTTTATATCAATGCTTGACACAGCTTTCCTTACGGACCACAACTGACGCTCTGAATGAAAGCCAACGTCATGAGGATTAGAATGATTGTGCAATTAGTGGATGAAATCTGTATACTTGGAGACGAAGCATGACTGTCTCATTTCCTGGAAGCGAGGTGGAAGCCAGCAGTCAATCACACCCTGCACCCTGCTGAGTTAACAAGTTATATGTGATCCTTTTTTGATGTGGAGAGGTTACGAAACCATTTTCTTCGACACTCTCTTCACTTTTTAGTAGAGCCATCAACGGTCAAAGCCGGAGTGTAGGTTTGACAACGCTGTATTTATCTGTCAAGCGGAGGCCGAGAGAAAAGGGGGCGTGTCCGACTTCGAATGACTTCACCCATATTCACTACATTTAGATCAACTAAGAAACACACACATCAGTAAATGCATTCACTGAAGTTAGAAATACACATTTTACATGAATAAAAACAAAACACTTTTAGAGCGGTACTCACAGCTCAATTATTGTGGAGCGTTGCTAGCTTCCTCCACTTAATATTTTATACACACTGCTGACATAACTCCTGTCCTTCATCTGCTTTCTATAATCATTTAACATGGTATTGGAAAATGTAGACAATAAACAACCTATCAGACCATTATTGTCACACCCACAATGACCACGTTCAGGCCAGAGCTATTGAGTTTTCGTCTGTTCCTAAAGCAGCTCTGGATAGAGAGAAGAGACATCCTTTATGATTTTCACAATCCGGGTAGTCTTCTTTGTAGTCTTTACATACCAACAAGGTAAATATTCCTGTCACTGTTACGCAGAGACACACAACACAGTCTGATGGCACTACTAACTCACCTCTCTGTAGTTCTTACAAATAGGGCTCATCTCTTTCATTACTCTGCAGGAGGTCTACACATCTGTCACAGCTTATCTTCTCGATTTTGTTCTTACTGCATATCCAGAAATTATATTAAACCCTGGCATCTCAAAATACCCACCAAAAATTGACAGGATAAAAGTGAGTCTAACTTGTTTATTACCTCCATATTGGGTCTAATATCACGTGTCTCTATGGAATCAGACATTTCTTATTGACTACAGCCAAATTGCACTTTCCCATACCACCACCACCACTGAAAGCTTATAACACTCTTAATCCTAATATTTCACCTCACTTACTAGGACTTAAATTGTAGTAACATTGTAGTTACAACCACTAAGGTATAGGTACTGACCAAACCTTCCAAGTTCTATCTTTGAAACTTCCCTAATGTAAATACTTTGCTTTCACAGATTCAAATATAAATTTTGGACTAACTCTTCTTCTTTTTAGTGTAAAGTTTGACTAGTTCCCTTAAAAATATACGGTAGAACAAATAGTCTGTGCTTTCACTGCTTATCTAACGAAACTCTATGAGCTTGTCGAGCATTTTAGTACATTTCTTTGTACACATTCAACACCAACACTACTAGAAATGGCTCCGGTTTAATTTAATAAATATTAATTTAACTGAGACAACTTGGATATTGCATCATTAACTAAACGTGTCATTTCTTTTACCGACACCTGATAACTATTAACATATACAGAGATATTCATATTGTACCCGTAAAAATGTGTTCATATCTTTAAGGCGCTTGATATTAAATGAACGAGCATGATTCTTAATCAAGGGAGTGGCTTTATCATTGGAGCTGGTACAGAGAGAGGTATAGTTATCAATTTGAGAGATTATTTTGATAAATTGAGTTTATTGATCATCAAAA